>NC_140935.1:126599597-126929597 GCF_014529385.1 Adiantum capillus-veneris
CTCAAGCACCAAATGGACTAGTCATCCATTCTCGAACGGTGTCGTAGGGTAAAATAGGGATCCTCTACCTGCTAGCAAACGGACTAATGACTAAGCTTTATCTTCTCTAGCTCATAGCCAAGGACGACTATGCCTTTAAGAGAGAGGTAATGTCATAAAAACTAATACCTAATAATCCCAAAAGATTATCTCATGTTAAACTGATCATTTAATATGGGAAAGTACCAAGGGAGTAAAAGCTAAAATATTGGTAAGGTTGTGAGACCGGTCTCTGTCAGGGATCCAAAGGAGGAAAAATAGGGATCCAAAGGGGGATAGTATGCAAAAGAGAAATGTGCTTCAATGGGGCTTAAAAGACCTAAGGTTCAACCCCATTAATACTTCCATAGGCTAAAGTTCCTAATTTTTAATTGTATTGTCCAAAGGCCAAAGTAGGAGAAATATTGGATGGACATGGGAAGACTAAAAAGTCTTCCCACATCCCTAGGAAGGAGGGGGTTAGCCCTTATTTTAGGGGATGAGAGAGAAACACACACACACATTCCAAATCCCCCCCTTTACACAAAGGGAATACTGGACACATGTCAGGCTCCTATCCCAGTTGCTCCCAATCATTCCCTCAAATCCTATTGGATGGCCACAGAGGTGGACCAATGAGAATTAGGCTAGAGTAAATTTAGCCTAATCAATTTAAAAATTCTTAATAAAAGAACGAATAAAAATTAAGCTCCCTGACTATTGGCTACCAAGGGGTCCAATGAGCATCCAGTAGCCCAGTGGCTTGCCTGATTCATATTGGCTAGAAGACAAAAAGGTTCAATGAGAGTTTAGATGAATTATTTAATTACCTAAAGCTACCACAAAAGGACAAAAGGGGGACACATGTCACAAGGCTATCAATTATGCTTCTAATTTGTGATTGTCTAAGCTTTGCAAGAGCCAATGAGAGGCCAGCATGAGCAAAAAGCAAGAGGGGTTGACTAAGAGAGAGAAATCTTGGCATTTTTAGTTTTACACACTTTACTACACACACACACACACACACACACACACAAGTTATGTGTTGAGAAAGAACTCCATCTACTTCTCCAAGAATTGAGAAGTAGAGGCCTACACCAACAACTCTTGGCTATGGAATGCAAATCCAACCAAGAGCCAAGCTTCAATAGCATGCTCATCTACTCTACCATGCTAATTACTAAGCTAAGCTATGCTACTAGAGTGATTATGTGAGGAGGATACTTCTTTCTCGTAAGATACACCTTCTTCCTCTCAATCTTTCCTCATTCCCTACTAGCTCTCACCATTTTTGAAGGTGTGTGAGGTCTTGGGATTGAGGCTAGGGACACTAGGTGTGTTTTTTGGGCATTAGTTGGTGAATGAAGCTTCCATCTTCATTGCACCAACGAGTTCTATCAAGGAACACAATAATTTTTTTTGTACAAAAGTCTCCTTTGATGGGAGAAGTTATAATACAAGTCCTTTATGGAGGGGGGGACCGGTCCTCAACTCTTGTCAATTGTTCTATTTCTCTCTCTTTTCAAGTATTGTCAATGCCAAATTAGCTAGGTGTAGATTGTTATGTTGCTTTCTCAAATCAAGTACTCTCTCTATGCTCATTAGGAACTTTTCCTTAATGAAATGCTCACTATGTTATCAATTTCCACTACACACAAGTTACTAGTGCATTAAAAGTTACATCTACTCATTTCAAAGATATGCAAAGCGCAAGAAATGTTGCAATACCTTAGATAGTGGGATTGAAAGAAACGTGGAGATGTATGAAAGATACAACACCATACCCCAAGGCATGGATCATGGATCCTTGCCAAATGATTATACACATCATTAGAAACCCTAGCAACAGTTATACACCTCAACTCAAATGCTTGTGCTTGGAAATACAAGAGCAAAAATTGATGAAGACCTAGAGGCGAAGCATTTGTTGATCAACAAAACTAGCAAGAGATTTATCAAAACCAACAAAGACATGAGATTTCTAACAAATTACACTCATGAGGGCTTGTATAGGTTCACAAATGGGGATCAACATAGCTTCTACAAGTGTGTAGAACCCAATGCTGGAGAGTTGACAGACCATAAGGACCTCTATACATTCATGTATAGAGAGACCCAAGGAGTGCAAGTTTTGATGGTAGAAAGTATGGAAAAGAGTACAAACTTGTTGTTCCAATTGACCTCAAAAGATATACCTACAAAGGTACTCCAATCTCTATGTGCTTTCAGTGGAGTGTGAATGCACCAATGATCTTTGAGACCAAAACACAAGGAGTTAAGAGTAAATCTATGGGAAGAATGGAATTCAATGAGTCTCTTGAAGATACTCATGTTCTAGAGACTAAATCTATGGGGTCAATAGGACAATGATTTGGGCATAGATTTCCAAAAACAATGCCAAAGCATATATCAGAGAGGATTCCACCATGATTTTCTCTAGGACGAGAAGAGAGTCTGAGAGATGACTTTGCAAGAGACCCCAAATTGGCTAGATTGGTGACCAAAAAATGAGACCATCTCAAATGGATAAATATGTCAAGACAAATCACAATGGGTTAGAGGATCCGTACACACATGCGTCACTATTTAAACAAGTGTTAAGGGCTGAACAAGTATCATATTTCCATACACAATATGAGGGATTTGGCTTAACCTTGGAAGGGATAGTGTTGACTTGGTTCTAGCCATTGAACATAGAAGCTTTTTCAAACATTAAACGACTCTTGAAGAATTTTTAGATGAGTTCTCTAAAAGGGGGATCAAGCACAACACAATGTCACCAATCTATGCTTTGAAGCAAAGAGAGAATGAGAAAGTGAAGGAAACTTTGCTTTGTTTCAAATAGTATCTAGAGAGGTGTCTTGTGAGAGAGTCACCACAAGATCAGAGGCTATCAGTTCTCTTCATAGAGGGCTTAAGGAACAAGACTCTCAAGAAGGACCTGCATTTGAAAGCATGCAAAATGATTGAGCAAGTCACTAGAGAAGCTTCATAACTAGTTGACAATTGTAAGGCCTATGGAGAGGTGATGGAACATGCAGACAATGCAACTAGTAGTGCCTCTTCTACGACGAGTGAATCCACAACCAAGCAAAATGTTCAAACTCTTTCCATGTTTCACGTCGATCAGCTGGTAGAAGAAGTGATAAGGATAATGAACCAAGGCATGATAGACAAAACCTGAATGTATGACAACAACAAATGAGGAGATGTGACACTTGTGGGGTGGATCATCCACTCCATGGTATAACATTCAGTCAAGACCGCAACCATCGTATATACCATATCCCATAAGAAATCACTATTCCATGAACAAGAATACCTTAATCTTCATAGCCAATCAAGATTATGGATCAAACACCATCTTTACTAGGAAAAAACAACCATCAGGTACATCACTATCTATGCAACAAGTAGGACCATGCTACGAGTGTGGAGGTGATCATTGGGCAAGGAGTTGTCCACACAAGTGTGAATGTAAAGAGATTTTTTGATTTTTTGATGAATGCGAAATCACTCATGTTCTTTTGAAATGTCCCAAAAATCCTGATAAAAAGGGAAAAACAACACTGAACATGTAGGAATGTTACCTTCTTCAAGCGGATCTGAGGAAGAACCAAATGAGCACGAGAGTGACAGTGTGTGCGAGTGCGAGTGCGAGTGCGAGTGCAAGCAAGAGAGCATGCAAGAGAGGTGAGGACACACGATATGGTGGAATCTCAATGAGAAGAAGATCGCACCACTCATTTTCTTCAATATATCCAAAGAATAGGGTTAGCAGTTATTGATGGATGGTCGGCCACTTGGCCTCAACCCCAACAATTTCCCATTCAAAGGCCAACATGGCCCAAGTGGCTGTAAGTGTAAGGGTTAGTATGTACAAGTATACAAGTGTGCAGAATGACCATAGATTCATCTTACGTCCATCATCTCTATGAAATGTGCAAACCACTCTAAATATGGTCTCTTTGTCAGAGCATTTTGCTGAATTCTCATACATGTGGACTTTAACGAACTCAATGCATTTTCTAGCCAAAATATCCAGTATCACATGATACTTGACCTCGATGTGTTTTGATTTGAAATGAAACATGGGGTTCTTTGCTAATGCAATCGCACTCTAGAATATCACAATGCAACGCTAGAGTCTAGTGTATACCAAGGTCTCCCACTAGATGAGATAACCATACAGCTTCCTTGTTTCCACTGGAAACTGCAACATACTCAACTTTCGTGGTGGAAGACAAAGTGCAATTTTGGAGACACGATCTCCAAGAGTTTGATGCTCTAGCAAATAAGAAAACATAGCCAAATGTGGATCTATTGGTGTCCACACAACCCGCATAATCAGAATCTATGTATCCAACTATGGATGCATCATTATTTCCAAAATGTAAGCACTTGCGGGCTGAACCCTTGATGTATCTCAAGATAAGCTTCACTGCTTCCCAATGTTTTCTACTTGGGTTTGCCATATACATACTGAACACTCCCACTACAAATGCAATGGTTGGTCACATGCTAACTATGGTGAGCATGAGACTGCCAACTACCGAAGAATATGATACCTTTTCCATCTCTTACTAATTTTAACCATCCAATTTGGGGTAATCATTCTTGCTAAGTTTTACATAGGCATCTATTGGGGTACTCAATGCTTTTCACCCTTGCATGTTAAAATGTTGCAAGACCTTGTGAATATACTCTTCTTATGATAGTTCAAATATTCCATGCTTATGAGTTCTCTTAATACACATACCAAGAAAGTGATGTGCATCGCCCAAATCTTTCATGAAAAGTTGCTAACTTAAGGACTCTTTGAGAAGTGAAATCTCATCTTTTGACTTCTTGGCTATAAGAATATCATCCACGTACAACATTAGAATGATGAGGGGACCATCATTCAACCTCTCTGGGTAAAAGCATTGATCCTCTTGGCTCCGTACATAACCTTGGGATTGAATGCACTTATCAAACTTGATGTATGTGGGACGGGTGTCTAATCTCACTCCTATCTTATTGCAAATTTAGCGAGAACCACGATTAAATTGTCAATCCATGGGACGAAGCTGACTCGACTAGTGCATCGAGGCTACAAGAGGTTGTCAATCTCTTGAAAAAGATCAAACAACTCGCATCTAACTCAAGCTACACTCAAGTGAGTCAAATCACAAAAAGCCAATCGCTCATCAACAAACAAATCACATCTGTTACAGCATCAAATGACATCCAAACGTAATGGAACTTCTAGGACATGTTTATAAGACCTAAGCACACATGCTTATGGTCTCAAATCCCACTTTAGGTCAAGTGCCAAAATTGAGATTATTAACAGTAGTGGATTTTTTACCTAGCTGTTTTCGACCCAGAATTCACCTAAATGCTTAGCAATGATGCTCCAATATCGCGCCTATGCTTAGTTTTTGATTTTGAAGTGTAAATTCCTACTTATGATGAAATTAGGCCACGGCTCGGAGACACCAAAAGCTACAAAATATCGTAAAGTGTTTACGTCAATGCGTAGAGCTCTTACCTGCGGTTGTAATGCAACAAATGGGACTGCAATGTGACAACCGGAGAGGGTGTAGGAAGCGCGAGAAGGAGAGAAGTGAGCGTCGTTAGCTCATGCTGTGTATTTTATTATCCAAAACTTAATAATAACTTACAAAAATTGGCTTTTATACCTTAGCCAAGGTTTTTGGTGGTCAAAACTAACAATTTGGAATCTCTAACTAAAGATAGGTAATGACAGGTTGATACAATTTGGAAGCTTGTAGCCTCAGCTCATCTATTACAAGGTTTATCCAAAAAATAGGAGTTACAATATTCCCGATTTATAAAAAATATTAAGTGTTTTTACAATGAGAGCTCCGAAAAATGGTATCCGAGTTAGCTTGCTACTATCATTCCTCCCTCCTCGCATGTGTCGTCCCTTGACACAGCTTTATGGGCTGAAATAGTCTTTAGGTTGACGGCTGGCGAGGCGGTCTATAAGCGCATTTAGGGCCTTTTCGTATTTGATCTTTCTCTCTTTATCTGGCACTTGCAAAAACTGCATAGTTACTCTATTTTAAAGCTCCACTTCTGAGTAGCCTACAAATCTCAAAGTAAGGTTACTGATCACTGGCCCAAATATCTTCATTCGCCAAGTGAAGAACCCTGTGTAGCACGATTCCTCAAATGCCAACATATTGAGAAGGTAAGAACATACATCTAGCGTAGAATTTATAAAGGACTTCTTCGGAAGCTTGGCCACTGAGATCGTAGCATAAACCTTTATTACCCTCGAGAAATGACATCCACGGGGCGCCTGCTTGCTCTGCCTCATGGAAAACTTTGAGTGCAGGTGGTAGCATTCGGCAGATTTTATATAACATTGCACATGATAGATCCGGAAGACTTTTGAAAAATGATATGGCACCCGTTAGGGTTTTCACCATGTATTCTTCTGTCAGTGGTCCCTTTTTTGGAGCAGGAAACCTCGGGTAGTTCAGCCAGGTTGGCTGCTTCTTTGTTACTGCCTCATGTGCTTGCCAGGTCCTTACTCTTGGTACAAGACAAAAAATGGGATCCTTTTGAAGTACCACATGTGCTCTTGTGAACAGAATCAGATACCTTGGATTCTTGTTTAACCAGCTCAGCCTCCACTTTGGGTGGTCTTGATCTGCACCTTCTACTTGCATGTCTTTGTAAAGCCTCTCTTTGACTTGGAGCAACTCCACCTTTATCAAAGGATATGGTAGGGATTGTTGATGCCATTGCACATTGATTTGATTGAGTGTGAGTTGTGTAACATTGACGGAGTGAAGAAATCTCAACTCCCAATCCATCACTACTTTCCACTGCTCATCCACCTCTTGTGTAATCTTTTCTTTCATTGCATCTTCCTCAACTTTTGACAGTTGGACCATTGGCACTGTATCAGTTTCTATTATTTGTACTTGGAATTCATCCTCGCCACCTAGCCCTTCTGCTGGCTGTGTCTCCATCTCAACAAAAGAAACTGAGGGGATATCTATGTGTGGCTGTTCTGAAGTTCCCGCCTCTTCTTGAGTTTCTGGCCGTCCATCTCTCAGCAGAGCTGGTTGACTCTTTAAGCTCAGGTATTTCTTTTTGCAGCTCATCTTCTCGTTGCACCCGCATTAAAGCTAGGTTTCTGCACTGAGACTGCTCCAGTTTGAGCTCCAGTTCGAGGTCTTTTTTCTTTTTCTCTAATGCTTTGTAGACCTTGCATGTTCCTTTGATCAAGGCTACTGCGGGATTTTCTCGTATTTGCTGCAAGAAAGTTACCTGATCATGTATTCTCTGCTTTGAGCATTGCAGGGAGGCGTTCGCTACATCTAGCTGTACTTGAATCTTTTGAACTGATAGGGTTGTAGTTAGAAGTTCGTTGGTAACTTCTGTCAGCTATTCATCTTTGGCTTTGCAAGCATATGACAACTTCGTAAGTAGGTCACCTAACTCCTCCATCTCCTTCTGCTATTTATCTCTTGCTAGCTAATGTTGTTCAGATTCAGCTTTGATTTCTTGTACTTGCCTTTGTAGATCAGTGAGATGACACTTAATCTGTGGTCTAACTCCCCTTGGAGAGCGTCAATCACCATCTCTAGTTCTTTAGCCTTTGTGTTGCGGCTAAGTGCTGCTGATCGGAGTCTTTTCGTCATGTCCTGCATTTGCTTTGCATATTCGTTGACTTACAGGATTACCTCATCGTTTGATTGCCATTCTTCATTTCTTGCTAGCTACCTAGATGTCTCGGCTATCTCTTGTGTCTCTCTCGTCTACATCGTGGCGGCTGGTTGTTCTTGCCCTTGAGGCTGTGGCTGGCCTTCCTCTGCTTTGTCATCTTGAGGCTTTGTCGATGCCTCGACTGTTTCTTACGGTGTAGAGGTAGAAGGGGTTTCTTCGGAATCCTATTCTCTTGTTTGTTCAAACTTTGTGGTGTCCTCTGGTGCAAGACTCCCTGCCCTTTCTGGCTTTGGTTCTTGCTCTTTGTGTTTCTCTTGTGTAGTAGTTGCCTGTTGTGCAGGTTCAACTGCTTCTCTTTATTCAGGCTTTGTCTCTTTTGTGGCTTTATCTGCTGAGATGGTGGTGGGCTTGGCATGGGGTGATCATGCTGTTCTGAAGCAGGTGAAGAAGGTCGGGGAGACATGTTACCTTGTTCATGCGAGGCTTCTCCTTGTGCGGTTGCTTCTTTGGCTTGTTTTTGCTGCTCCGTCGCCTCTTTGGCTTTTCGTTCCGCTTCTTGGGATTCTTTCAGCTTTAAATCTTCTGCCTCTTGATATATTTTTTCCAGTAACTCGGTGGGATCTTCGGCATGTTTCTTGGCATAATGCTTTGTTCTTGGTCTTTTCAATTCAATTGGTACCAACTTTGCCGGGTCCTTGCCTTGTGCTTGGCGGCTGTGTTCGTAGGAGTGCTTTTCTCTTTTAAACCTGACTTGTTTTTGTTGTGGCTCCTCATGATGTGCTGCCACGGATTTTCTTTTCATTTCCTCAATCTGTGCTCTTCTTTCCTCATTGTCGGACCTTTCACTACTATGCCATTCTGGTAAGCTCTCAATAGACTCTTCATCATACTTGTATGTTCTCTTGACAAATAGGTAGCTTTGGCTGTTTTTGACTGAACTGGGGTCCGTTGGTATGGTGGTAGCTCGTACAACTTCTCCTTTTGCGAGAGCTTCTTCTTGGCTTTCTTTGCAGCTTGCATGGCTCCTGTTAAGTGAATAGAGTGTCAAAATTTGCAAATTTGATAGATTTTTCTTTGAATTGTCCTTCAATTCTGAATTGCTGACAAATTGAGTCCAATTTGCTTCAAATTAATTTTTGAACATGCATAGATGCATAAAAACATGTAAAGATTAGAATTATGAAGTCCAAACAAAAATTTGCAACAAAAATAAATAATCGCAATTATTTACAGTTGAGTAATTTTTTCAAATTTGGCATTATAGGCTTTATGTATATATCAAATAGATACTCTGAGTGAAATATGGGCTCATTTGGGTGCACAGGGTGAAAATGGTGCCAGATTTAGGCTTTAGGTCTCTCAAACAGTAAATGTAAAGAAATTTTGAGATTTTGAGCTCCAAATTTGCTCAAACTTGGCTAGTGGGCTTAAGGCATCATGTACTTTGGATCTATGATGGCAAAGTTGCAAATTTCCCCCATCTTGGCCAAAAAGTAAATAACCGCGATTATTAACTTTCTCATCAAAATGAACATTTTTTGGTACAATTTGATGTAGATCCTGTGTATGTGATATGAGGTGATTTGGATCAAAAAATGTAGCTTATAACTTAGAATTTGGCTTGCAAGGACTTCTATGCGTTTTTTGGTAATTTTCCAACTTATAATTGATCATTTTGGCTCATACTTGAAATTTGACATACAATAGGTGTGTACAAGGGATGGGTGAGGTGATGATACAATTTTCAAGCCAAAATATTGCAAAAGTAAATAATCGCGATTATTTACAGCAGTAACATTTTCTTGCAAAACTTGGAAATTTTGACCTAAATACATTCTATACACCTAAAACAAGTCCTAAATTGAATTTGGTAAAGTTTGGTCTTGTCGGAATCACTTCGTGCTTTGTCAACTCTGAAATCTCATCCAATTTTGGCCCATTTGGAGTCAGTTTGACCTCGTATGTCGAATTTGACGTTTTGCAACCTTCGAGCCATTTTTTTCTTTTTGAGGGCTTGGCTTGATTGATTTTATGAAACCAATCATATACATTGTGTATAGACCTCGTATGTAAGGTGTCTGTGGAGTCAGAATCCAATTCTGTCATCTGCCAAAAACCTAGCTTTTCTACTCGGGACCCCCTTGACCCTTGAGAAACGGTCAACTGTTGCTATAGAAGTGTTCTATTATGTTGGGACATGCTATAGTTCAAATCTCATCTGATTTGGTTGAGCCAACAGGCCGCTATGGTCTATTTTTGGTCGTAGATCTTCGTGCACTACTCGGATTCTAGGGTTTTTTTCAGGGGTTTAATCTAGCTATCGGCCGTACAAAATGGATCCTTAATAAATATATAACTTACCCTCATGTCTTGTGTGAAGCGGCGTTGAAAACAGGTCACTGTGGACTCTGGAAAATACGCGCGAAGAGGGTCAAAAGGCTCTCTCTCCAAAGGCAACAAGTGGAAATGAGGTGATTTTAGCTTACCTTGGGTATCTACACCCGGACTTCCCGAACCATTTTTCCCCCGATTCCCGTGTTAGTCCTAGTAGGCTGTGAAATCTATGTTAGACTCAAAAATTATCCCAATCGAATCCCTGTAGTTCATTCCGCAAGAATTCTGCAAAAGTAAGTCTGGCCGCCTAATTTAACTTCTCGCTTACATCTGTCGATTTCATTGAAATTTTTTGTGCTTGTCCGCCTTGTCTTTCTGATCACCAACGTGTCTTCAGTTTTTCCATCTGAGCTCCCTTGCTATTTATTATTAATTTTTGACTTGTTTATTGAAAAAATCAAAGAAAATAACAAAATGCGCTAAAAAAGCAAAGTGAAAATCCAATAATTAAGAAAATCCATTGAAAAAAATAGCTTTATTATTTTTTGTTGGATTTCTCCATTTTTAAGTCTCAATATCAAGAAAAATGATGAAAAATAACCAAAAAGGACTATTTTTTAATGATTTTCTGATAGTATATACACTATTTACACTCATCGGGGTGATATTATCAACTACATTTTTCCTTTTGATGAATTATAAGGGCATTATTAGGTAATTTTACAAAAAATCACATGTTAACATCAAACTTTTTCCTCCCTCTTCAAACATTGCCCTTAATTACTTAGTACTTTTCCACCCCTCCTAGATGGCGTACTCCTAGATGGCGTACTCCGGGACGACTGTGTGCATGGGTTGAACAATTGTGTCTATGCATAGCCTTGGTTGGCTTTACCATGATTTGAAGATTAATTCAGTTCAAACCAATATGTTGTGCAAAAGTTGGGTCTTGAGTAATTAACTCAAGGGTTTCTGATGTCGAGGCTTTCTGATAAGCTGTCTTCCAAAGAGCAAATCTTGTAGCTTGTGTGCTCTTTGCTTGATTGTGCCATCAAGATGCTTTAGCATGCTAATTTCTTGAGCTTTTGCTATCAACAATGACTGTTGTCGAGCTTTTACCCGCCATTGATATCTTGGTTTGTCTTGGTCAGAATGGTGTGGTTGAGGTTTCTGAGACTTAACTCTCCATTGCTTGATTGGTTTTCCAATTTGCGGAGAAGATAAGTTCTCCTTTTTCTTCCAAATCCATTTTGTGTTAGGTTCCTTGCTTGGAGATGCTCGTCTTTATGTTTTGACCTTTGGAACCGTCTTTGGTATTGTCGATGATGTTTTGGGCACCCAGATTTGAATTGGCTTGTCCTTAAGCTGTGCTTTCGCTACCCAAATTTTCATGACTCCTTGCATACTACTTGTAGCATTTTCTTGTCAATAGGATGAAGAAGATTGATTACTTTGTGGTTTACTTTGCTGGTATTTGCCTTTCCTTTCCTCCTTGCTTGGTGCAATTGGAACAATGAGTTGTCCGCCTTTAGGTGATAACTGTTATGAGCGCATATAGAGCTAGAAGAGAGCAAGTGGAGGCACTCACAATGTACAAGAACTTGGGACTTGATGGTAAGCTTAATCTTGATTACAAGACTTAATACTTTATTAAGAGAGCTAGATACAAGACTTTGATTACATGACTTGAGTACAAGACAAGGCTTGATTGCAAGGACAAGACTTGAACATAAGACAAGAACTAGAAGAGGGCTTTCCTCATAGAAACCTCACAACTGGGTTGGCAAGACTGAAGGGCTTGTGGCCCAAGACCCCTATTTATACTAGTGCTTGAGGAGGTTACGTGAGGAGGTTAGGACTTTCTAGGTTCTTCTTGAGGAGGTTAGAATCTTCTAGAACCTTCTTGATCCTTCTAGTTCTTCTAGAACCTTCTGGATCCTTCTTCGACTTTCTAGAGCTTTCCAGAAACTTCTAGATTCTTCTGAAATCTTCTCCGAACTTCTAGAAACTTCTTGATCCTTCTAGTTCTTCTAGAACCTTCTAGATTCTTCTTCAACTTTCTAGAGCTTTCCAGAAACTTCTAGATTCTTTCGAAATCTTCTCCATGCTTCTAGAAACTTCTAGAATCTCCTTGATACTTTTAGAACTTCTAGAATCTCCTAGATTCTTCTAGAGCCTTCTAGCGATGATGTAGGCGATGACATAGGCGATGATGCAGGCAGCGACTGACTCTCAAGCATCCATGACATTACCCCCTCCTCTAGCAAGACGAGTTCCACGAGGATCAGTGGTGTTCCTTGAGTTGGGCTTCCATTGATGTTGTTGATGGAACTCTTGGACTTTGAGAGATGCATGATGTAGATTGTGTGCTGGTTCCCAGGTTCATTCACTAACATCATAGCCTTTCCAAAGCACCAAGTACTGTAACGTGCCATGCAAAACTCGAGAATCTAGGACTTTCTCGACCTCATATTCGTCATGTCCTTGAATCTCAACCGGAGGAGGTGGTTGTAGGGCTCTTCCTCGGATCTTAGATGTGTGACAAGGTTCTAAGACTGAGACATGAAAAACCAGATGGATCTTCATGGATGAGGGCAATCGGAGTCGATAGGTGATTGGATTGACTTGACGGATAATTTTAAACGGGCCAAGCCTTCGATAATCAAGCTTTTGACAGGGACGAGATGAACGCAGATCATGTCGGAGGAGCCACACTTTATCCCCTTCTTTGTATTTTGGATGCTGCATGCGATGGAGATCTGCATACTTGGATTGAGCTTCTTTGATATGAATTGTAAGTTCTTTGTGAATTGCAGATAATTGTTGTGTAAGATGAATAGCAGCTAGATTCTTGACTTGATAGTGTCTGTGGATATCCTATTTGGGATGTTGACGATAATTAGCAAAGAATGGAGTGTGACGGGTGGAGGCATGAAAACTGTTATTATAGGAGAATTCTGCTAGTGGTAGGAGCCCGTGTTAGAAAATAAGACGTAGCTAAATAGATTTTTGAGTAGATTACTTAATGGAGAGAGATAGATTTCACACACAAGAGATTATAGAGTAGAGAGAGAGGAGTACACACGATATACGTGGTTCACCCAATGTGGGCTACGTCCACGGGAAAGCAGCCACTCAATGGCTTTAGCACTTCAAAAGAAGAAGTAGTTTACAAAGGGATTAAACCCTTGATGGAGCTCCCGCCTTGCTTCACTCTCACCACCTCACACTCACCTTGTTCCATCAACTTCACACTATGAAATGTGTGTAGAAATGGCCTCCTTTTATAGGCCAAAAGGGTTGCCCTCTCTTATGAGAGACAGCCATGTGTAGCCGCCCTTGTGCGAATAAGTCCAAATTGGACCCTCCAATCCGCCCATGTGTGGCCGCCCTTGAGAAGACAAGTCCGCTTTTGAATTCGGCCACTGGCCATCGGCCATCGGCCATTGACTTCCGACCACCGGCCATTGGCTTCCGACCACCGGCCATTGACTTCCGACCACCGGCCATTGACTTCCGACCACCAGCCATCGGCCATCGACTACCGTCCACCGGCCAACCGACCGGTTGTTTTCCGACCACTTTCCGGCTGTCGTCCGGCCATAATATTCCGGCGAAAAAAAATGTCTCAGGGGCCTCCGCCTTCGAGGCCTCTAAAGTTGCCCCTTATTCTTGTCCGTGAAAATTTTGGTTTCCGGTGAGTGATTTTCCTTCACGCACGATGGCTTCTCCTCATAATGGGGGCCTTACAAATGTGCGCTTTTACCACAAAAAATTACAAGGGTAAATCAGGCTCCATACTTAACAATCTCCCACTTGGAGACTGATCTCCAAACCAAACCTGTGACTGCTTTCCATTCTGGCTTCTTATCCTTGAATGCAGATTGAAGATGAGAAAAAGCTCAACTTCTCTTTGTTGACCACCTTTGTAAACATGTCTGCAGGATTTTCACTTGTATGCACCTTTCCTAGCTTTAGTTGTCCCTCTTCCAAAAGAGTGCGTATGAAGTGATATCTCACCTCAATGTGCTTTGTCCTTGAATGAAAGGCTGAGTTCTTTGCAAGATGGATAGCACTTTGGCTATCACTGTACAAGACACAATTGTCTTGTTTGAATCCAAGTTCTTCTAAGAATCTGTGAAGCCACATAATTTCTTTGCTTGCCTCCGTCATTGCTACATACTCTGCTTCCGTGGTAGAAAGTGAAACCACTTTCTGCAGCTTTGAAGCCCAGCTTACTGCTGTGCCTCCAACCGTGAACACATAGCCAGTAGTGCTCCTTCGAGTATCTTTGTCACCTGCCATATCTGCATCAGCATACCCTTCTAGAAAAATATCAGTTCCTCCAAAATACAAAGCATTTTTTGTTGTCCCTTTTAGATACCTAATTATTCACTTCACAGCTTGCCAATGCTCTTTACCTGGGTTGTCCATGAACCTACTCACAACTCCCACTGCATGTGCAATGTCTGGCCTTGTCCAGACCATAGCATACATTAGAGAACCTACCGCTGCAGCATATGGAACTTTAGACATATAGGCTATCTCCTCTTGTGTCTTTGGACACATATCCTTCGTTAGTTTAAAATGACCAACCAAAGGTGTAGAAACTGGTTTTGCATTTTGCAAACCTTTCTAGTACCTTCTTGATGTAATCTTCTTGAGATAGCTTTATTGTCTTCTTCGTCCTGTCCCTTGATATTTTCATACCAAGTATCCTCTTTGCAACACCTAAATCTTTCATTGAAAAAGATTTGGACAGCTCCTCTTTTAGGTCTTTGATGTCCTGCATGTTAGCACTTGCAATCAATATCTCATCAACATACAACATTAGGATGATGAATTTCCCATCTCCCAAATTCTTCGTGTAGACGCAGTGATCCGAGTTGCATCTTGTGAATCCATGATCCAACATCCATCGATCAAACTTCAAGTACCATTGTCTTGATGCTTGCTTTAAACCATACAAGCTCTTCTTTAATCTGCAAACCATTTTCTCCTTACCTTTTACTTCATACCCCTTTGGTAGAAGCATGTAGATTTCCTCCTCTAAGTCACCGTGAGGGAATGCCGTATTTACATCCATTTGCTCGAGATTTAGATCATGAGCAGCCACAAGGCTTAACACAAGCCTAATTGAGTTCATTTTTACAACAGGAGAAAATATTTCATTGAAGTCAATACCTTTCTTTTGAGAAAAACCTTTTACCACAAGCCTAGACTTGTACCTTTTCTTCCCACCTTCTTCTTCCTTCAGCTTGTACACCCATTTGTTTTGAAGTGCCCGCTTACCTTTAGGCAACTCAACCAACTCCCATGTTTGGTTGCGATGTAGTGAGTCCATCTCCACTTGCATGCTCTTCGACCATTCTTCTTTGGATTCATGTTGCATAGCTTCTTCGTATGATTCCGGCTCTCCAGAATCTGAGATCAAGAGATGGTTGAAGGAAGGAACAAACCTTTCTGGAGGTCTACTTGCTCTTGTAGATCTTCGGGGAATAGGTTGAGGCTCCTCATTTGGTTGACGTTGTTGGACATTGTCACCGTTTGCAGTCCTTGAGTCTTCACCGTCCTCAAGCTCCATGTACTCATCACCTGTTTCTTTTGTTTGTTTTCTTTCCAAGTAATCTTTGTACATATTTTGTTCGTTAAAAATTACATCCCTACTCCTTAAGATTTTACCATCTTCAAGATTCCATAGGCGATACCCAAAGTCTCCTTCTCCATAGCCAATGAAGAAACACTTTTTGGACTTTGCATCTAGCTTTGATCTTAGGCTTCTATCTATGTGCATGAAAGCCTCACACCCAAACACTTTGAGAAATGCATAATTCACCGGTTTACCTGTCCATGCCTCTTCTGGAACTCCCCCATCCAATGCTGTTGAGGGTGACCGATTGATTAAGTACACAGACGTACTTACAGCTTCCACCCAAAGCTCAAGTGGTAGGCCTGCATGTAGCCGCATGCTTCGTGCTCGTTCCATGATTGTCTTGTTCATCCTTTCCGAAATCCCATTTTGTTTAGGTGTCCTTGGGGTTGTCCTTTGCCTCCGAATGCCATTGCTAGCACAAAAGCTTTCAAAAGCTTGGCTGCAATATTCGCCTCCATTGTCAGATCTGAGGCATTTAACCTTGGTACCTGTTTCATTCTCCACAAAGGCTTTCCACCTTTGAAATATGGAAAATACATCGGATTTATTCTTCATGACATAAACCCATGTTTTTCTAGTCGCATCGTCTATGAATGATACATAGTACAATGAGCCACCAAGTGATGGTGTACTTGCAGGACCCCAAACATCAAAATGAACCAACTCAAGGTTTTTATTTTTTCTTTCATTTCCTGATTTTTGAAATTCTACCCTCTTTTGTTTACCATAAACACAATCTTCACAGAACTCTAAGTCCACTTCTTTCAAACTTGGTAGAAGCTTCTTTGTTTGAAGGATTTGCATTCCTTTGGCACTCATATACCCAAGTCGGTAGTGCCACACCGCACTGTCAACTTCTGTAGTTGCTGCACAAGCTGAAGGTTGCGTGCTAACAATACACAAGTAAAGTGTACCGACTTTTTCTCCCTTGGCAACCACCAAAGATCCCTTTGAGATCTTCCACCGTTTGTTTCCGAATGCAATGTTGTGACCTTCATCGTCCAATTGTCCTGTAGAGATCAAATTTTTGCGAAGAGAAGGAACATGCCTAACATATTTAAGCTTCCATTTATTTCCGTTAGCAGTTTTGACAGAAACTGTACCTTTGCCGACAATCTCACAAGCTTCATCATCTCCCAAGTATACATACCCAAAATTACCTTTGGTGTAGTCTTGGAAATGTTGCTTGTGTGGTGTCGCATGGAATGAATCCCCGGAATCTACTATCCAGGAATTAGACACATTGTCTAATGAGAGAATTAGAGCATCTTGCTCTACTTTACCTGGCACATTGGCCTCCAATGTTGGCTTGTTGTCTTGAGACTCTGTCTCCTTCTTCTTCTTGGACCAGCAATCCTTCTTGACGTGGCCCTTCTTGCCGTAGTTCCAACATTCAAGAACTAACTTTGTGCGTGACTTGCTCCGCCTTGAGCGATCACGACCCTCTTGGGTTTTGAACCTGTCCTTAGGCCTTCCTCTTGTTTCCACTGATAGTGCAGCACTTGATGATTCTCCTGTGCTTCTCCTTCGCATTTCCTCGCTTAGGAGAACACCCACAACATCATCAAACTTAAGCGTATTTGTGCCAGAGATAGAATTACTTACAGCCATCACAAGGCTGTCCCAACTATCCGGTAGAGATGATAGTATAAGGAGAGCTCGCACTTCGTCATCGAAATTGATTTTCACTGATTGAAGTTGACTTATGTTTGTGCTAAAGTCATTTAGGTGTTCTGCAACTGACCCATTCTCTATCATCTTTAGATTGAACAAGCGCTTCATAAGAAATACCTTATTGGATGCCGATGGTTTCTCGTAGAAGTCGTCAAGTGACTTCATCAAGTCCTCCGTGGTCTTCATCTCTGAAACATTGAAGGCTACCGTTGACGCCAAGCTTAACCGGATTGTTCCCAGTGCCTTTCGATCAAGGACAATCCATGCTTCATCTGCCATTGTTGCGGGCTTCTTCGCAAGACCGCCTAGTGGAAAATAGAGGTCCTTCTGGTAGAGATAGTCTTCAATCTGCATCTTCCAATGTTGGTAGTTTTTGCCGTTGAACTTCTCAATCTTGAGCTTCCCTTCCTCCGCCATAACTCCCACTCAATTCAAGGAATCCTTTCCTTGAGATAATTTAGCTACGAGCAAACCTTGCTCTAATACCAGTTGTTAGGAAATAAGACGTAGCTAAATAGATTTTTGAGTAGATTACTTAATGGAGAGAGATAGATTTCACACACAAGAGATTATAGAGTAGAGAGAGAGAGAGAGAGTACACACGATATGCGTGGTTCACCCAATGTGGGCTACGTCCATAGGAAAGCAGCCACTCAATGGCTTTAGCACTTCAAAAGAAGAAGTAGTTTACAAAGGGATTAAACCCTTGATAGAGCTCCCGCCTTGCTTCACTCTCACCACCTCACACTCCCCTTGTTGCATCAACTTCACACTATGAAATGTGTGTAGAAATGGCCTCCTTTTATAGGCCAAAAGGGTTGCCCTCTCTTATGAGAGACAGCCATGTGTAGCCGCCCTTGTGTGAATAAGTCCAAATCGGACCCTCCAATCCGCCCATGTGTGGCCGCCCTTGAGAAGACAAGTCCGCTTTTGAATTCAGCCACCGGCCATCGGCCATTGGCTTCCGACCACCGGCCATCGGCCATTGACTACCGGCCACCGGCCAACCGACCGGTTGTTTTCCGACCACTTTCCGGCCGTCGTCCGGCCATAATATTCCGGCGGAAAAAAAAAGTCTCGGGGGCCTCCGCCCCCAAGGCCTCTAAAGTTTCCCCTGATTCTTGTCCGTGAAAATTTTGGTTTCCGGTGAGTGATTTTCCTTCACGCACGATGGCTTCTCCTCATAATGGGGGCCTTACAAATGTGCGCTTTTACCACAGAAAATTACAAAGGTAAATCAGGCTCCATACTTAACAGCTCGACCCAATTATCCTGGTGATAATTGATAGTACAGCGGATATACTGTTCCAAAGCTTGATTTACTCTCTCTGTTTGTCGTGGGTGATTGGCTGAGGAGAGGTTGATTTGTACTTCGAGTAGCTTGAATAAGCTTTTCCAAAAGCTAGAGATGAATTGTGGGCCTCAATCAGAAACTATGTCATCCGGTAATTCGTGATAATGATAGATATGTTGTAGAAAGAGTTTGGCCGTACCTTCGCTAGTGGTGATGGTTTTAGTGGTTGGAATGAAGTGTGCCATTTTTGTAAACCGATCCACCACTACTAAAATGGAGTCAAATCCTTTTGACAAGGGTAGCTCTACAATGAAATCCATGGAGATGGATGACCATGGTTTGGTTGGAATGGGCAAGGGATGGAGTAACCCATGAGGACGATGACGAGTGGCCTTTGATCTATTGCAAGTGTCACAAGTGCCTACATACTTCTTGACAAGCTTCCACATTTTAGGCCACCAAAAGTCATGGGAGAGAAGCTCAGTTGTCTTATTAACCCCAAAATGCCCTCCTGTGATGGAAGATCATGCCGTTGTTGAAGTACCTCCAAGCGTGTTGGTCCTGGCGGAATATAGAGAAGACCCTTATAGTGAATTAGTCCATCAATTTCTTGAAAGTCCTCATTAACCTCTTGTCCTTGTAGTTGTTGTCTAATATTCTGAGCAAGTGGGTCTTTGGAAATTTGCGTCTTCACCTTAGAAAGAAAAGTAGAATCTTCAGGAGCTTGGCTCATGGTGGCGTTTAGCTTAAGCTGCTCAAGTTTCAAAATCACTGACTCTTGCTGATCAAATGCTGCGTCGCCTTCTCTAGATGCAAGGTAGGATCTTCTTGATAAGGCATCTGGCTTAGCTTGTTGATGGCCAGGTCTATAAGAGATAAGAAAATCAAACCTTGATAGGATACCACTCCACCTGGATTGGTGACGATTCAAGACACGGGATGTCATGAAGTATTCCAAATTTTTGTGATCTGTATAAAGTGATCTTATGAGGAGCTCCTTCAAGTAGGTGACGCCAAGTGTCGAAGGAGTCGATGATTGCTAAGAGCTCTTTGTCATGGATTTCATAATTGATTTTTGCAGCTGAGAACTTGCTGGAATGAAAAGCCACTGGATGTACTCGTCCATCCTCTCCTACTTGGGATAGATTAGCGCCAAGGGAAAAATCTGAAGCGTCTGTTTCTAGGATGAAAGGCTTTGTAAGATCTGCTTGAATTAGAATGGGTGCGGTCGTGAAAGCTTGCTTGAGAGTCTGAAATGCTTTCGCGGCCTCTGAGTCCCAGAGAAACTTATTATGGCCTGTCAACCTTGTGAGTGTTGTAACCACCTTGGAGTATCCCTGTATAAAGATACGATAAGAATTTGCAAATCCGAGGAAACATTGAACATCTCTTACCGAGGTGGGTGTCTCCCAATCAAGGATGGTTTGAACCTTCTTTGGATCCATGGAGATTCCCTTTTCAAAAGAGCACTTCTCCAACTTTGCATATAACCCTGATGCACGAAGCTTTTGAAGCACTAATTGTACATGGTGCTCATGCTCTTCTTGATCCTTGGAAAATATCAAGATGTCATCCAAATATATTACCACAAAATAATCCAAATACTCCGGAAAGATATCATTCATTAAATGTTGAAAAACAGCTGGGGCATTTGTGAGACCAAATGGCATGACAGTATATTCAAAGTGGTCATACCTTGTCCGAAAGGCTGTCTTCCATTCATCACCTTCTTTGATTATGAATAGGTTGTAAGCACCACGAAGATCTTTTTTTGTAAATATTCTTGCCTTGCCAAGGCGCTCAAGAAGCTCTGGGATCAAGGGAAGGGGATAGCGATTCTTGACAGTGATCTTCTTTAGGCCCCTATAATCCGTCCTTCTTTTTTACAAAGAGTATTGGAGCTCATCAATATTTTTCCGTAATTATACCAACTCATCTTGAGATAGCTTGTAAAAGGGGGTTGGGTTCTCTCCTGAAGCTCTATAGCACAATCATAGGGTCGATGCTCCGGTAAGAGGTCTGCATTCTTCTTCTCAAAAACATCATTGTAATCTTGATATTGACGTGGATATGCCTCCATGTTTTTTTTTGTCGACATGTCGGGTGGTGTTGCAAATATCAAGAAAGTTGGATACTTTTTGGCTGCACGCATGAAGACCTTGGCTCCAAGATATATAGGCCTATTATGCCTTCCCTTCTTCTTTTGGACTTTTCGTGGTTCAATTCTGTGAGCCCTCCAATCGATGTCAGGATTATGTAATTCAAGCCACGGTAGCCCAATAACAATTGGACTGCTTGGGCTTTGTATAATATTGAACGCTATTCTTGAAACATGCTCCTGCAATGGTACTTCTATGGGGCGAGTTTCATACTTGACATCCCCTGAAGCGAGGGGACGACCATCAATGACTTCTATAGGTGTGTTGACCGCTGGGTCAACAACACAACATAACTCAAGTTTCGTACCAAAGTCTTATCTTTTGCGAGTTATGAAATGCTGTGGATTATGGCTATAAACGACATTTGTAATGAGTAGTTATTCTAGTTTCAGAAGCCGGGGTGCAATGGCACTTCCAGATTGTAAATACAAAGCCATTTGACCCTTTCAACCCCATTTTTGGTTAAACCTAAGGTAGCATTAGTATACAAGGTACCTAGGTCATTTTGTAAGGGAGACTTTAATCATAATCAAAACTTTAGCACTGCCGTCTACTGTGTGTGAGAGAGAGAAAGAGAGTGAGCGTGATTTTTATCCTCTAGCTACGCCCGGCTCGCTCAACACATTGGAGATCCGACTGCACCATTGTTGTAGGCTCGAGGAGAGCTACGCAACAATGCCAAGCATTCCACGCGAGACGAAGCGCACACATTGACACATCTATGAGCTATTTGTGGTTGTAAGTGTATCAAACGATGTCTGTTTTCTGCGTGCTATTAGTCTATAGAATCGTCGAGACATAAGCTACGCATAGGTACTCATAAATTTCAATTTCGGGCACTTTCAAAATTTTGCTCTCTCATCCTATGCATTTTCCGCAGATGGGTTTAGAGTGAGGGTTTTGAGTGTAGAAGCGTAGGGAAAGGTGTATCCTAGTGAGGGGATGGTGTTCCTTAAGATTCGTACGAATCTAGCATGATTAGGTGAGTTACCTTCTGTATGTGTGTATGTGGCTAGGTGGTGTAGTTGAGAGCAGTGAGGTTCTTGATTGTGGTTTAGTTGGCCTTCCAGAGTGTTGTATGTGTAGGATGGTCTCAGCCTGACAAGCTAAAGAGATTTCCTCTGTGTGCCTATCGTGTCATCTGTGTCCTCGATTGACATTATGTTGATCTAGGTAGTGTTTGCATGCACTTCATGGGTGTGTGAGTCGTTCATGCAACATTGGTGCCATTGCCGGGGACAGAAGGACCTAAGTAGGTTTCCTACTAACACTCTTGTGATGGTTGCTTGATCTAGTTTCGGCTAAAGAAGCGTTTTTCTTAAGTGGATCCGGAAGAGGATATTCCGCGATCAAGTGGATAGCCAGGAAGCGTGTGTCTTGCCGAGGTTCTGCGACTAGATAGGTTTAGTTAGGATCTGTGGATTAGAGTAGTTGTTGGTGGTCGAGTGATTTGTGAGGTGATAAAAGAGTGTACTAGTCTGTGTGTGGCAGTGAAGCGTTTTTCTACTCATAGATGCAAAACCCCATATGATTTGTAGGAGTAGCTTTAGGTAAGTGATCCGATTCTGATCTAGAGCTATTCAGACTGAATTATTTGCTAAAGTGCTTGATTGCATTTGAAATCACGGAAAAGTGTGCTTTTGAGGGTAAAAATTCATTAAACAAGCTTTTGTGGATATTTTTGTATGACTGACAGATGATGTGCATATAAAGAGCATTTGCAAGGGTTCTGTGAAGAAAACCTGCAATTTTGTAAACATAGACATCCTACGCATAGGATGTCTCAAGGGGGTTCTGGAGACCAAATTTGAAAATTGTGACTGTACTAGTGGGTTCAGAGGGTAGGTTTTACCCTAGTAACATATTGACTTGGGTGTTTTTTCCTATTTTTGTTGACCAAACGCCAAAAGGCGGAGTCAGAAAACGTAAAATTTTAGCAAAGGCTTAATTGAGTAATTTTTGCATGTTTTTGCAATTGTGAAGCATACTTGCACTTGCTAAGAGCATAAGGAAGCATCAGGGACACTTCAGTTTTAAAAAATCAACAGTAGACATCCTACGCGTAGGATGTCTACAGGGTGATCTTGTGGAAATTTTGAAATTCTGAGTTGACCAGTGTGTTCAGAAGGTAGGTTTTACCCTATTTTCACCTGGAAAGGGGAACTTGACCATATCTTGACAGGATAAGACCAAAAGATAAAAATTGCTACACATCCTACCCAAATTGTGTCCAAGGCCTAATTTTGAGACCAAACCATAGGATGACTCCAAAGGCATGTTCTAAATGTTGTATTGAGTGCATGTGATAAATTTCATCTCATTTGGGTCAGTGAAAGGAATATTGAACAGACTTTAGCATTTTTTACTGAAAAAGGCAAGGATAGCTAGTTTTGGGGTCTTTTGACATCCAAATTAAAATCTAAGCATAGCATTGGGTTGCTGGTATCAAGGGGAAGCTATGGCTCAAGTTTGGGGCAATTCTAAGCACTTAGACATCCTACGCGTAGGATGTCTTCACCATGATTTAGCACTCCAAATCAACCTCTAAGCATACCAGTAGGTTGCTGAAGACTAGGGGAATCTTTGGTCCAAGTTTGGGTTCATTTTGAGCAAAAAGACATCCTCCGCGTAGGATGTCTCCTGCATGATTTTGAGACCAAAATTCTACCGTGACCATATCAGGCTGTCATATAGCCTTAGATAAGCCTCCTAGGCAAATTTGGTCCAATTTGGAGTTGATTTGACTTGGGAATTCATCAGAACAGACATCAGGCTTTTGGAACAGATTCTTGATCATTTGACCAACCTATAGGTGTCAGAATCAAAAAGTAAAAATAGCTGTGAGCTTAGCACATCAAGAGGAAGCTATAGTGCAAGTTTGAGCTGAAACAGAGCAAAAAGACATCCTACGCATAGGATGTCTCCAGGGTCATAAAGTGGTCAAAATTCTACTTTGGCCATATAGGGAGGTTCTAAGTGTCTCAAGGATTCCAGAACTTTTTTCAAAAGTGAATTTGGACCTTGTTTGGCCTATTTACCAAGCAAAGACAAGAATTGTTAGACATCCTACTCTTGGAGTGCACTAGAAGCTCTTGCAGCCTAAATCTTGACCTATTGGCATCCAAATTCAATTTTGAGCATACCATTGGGTTGCTGAGCACTAAGAGAATCTTGGGATCAAGTTTGGACAAAATCTGAGCAGTTAGACATCCTACGTGTAGGATGTCTCCAGCTTGATTTAGGACTCCAAACCAACCTATGAGCACACCACTGTGATCAGCACATCAAGGAGAAGCTGGGGTGAAAATTTCAAGTCATTCTGAGCAAAAAGACATCCTACGCGTAGGATGTCTCAAGGACATTTTTAGGTCCAAATGAAATTCTGAGCATACCATTGTGTTGCTGGACTTAAGGGGAGTCTCTGGACCAAATTTTGTTAAATTCTGAGCATATTGACATCCTATGCGTAGGATGTCTCTAGGCCAGTTTTAGGGTCCAACAATACTTTTGACCATACAGAAGTGTTCACAGTGTCACAGAGATCCCAAATCTTCTTTTAACATTGAATTTGGACTCATTTTGACCAGTCTAAACTACATTTCACTGTTTTGGCCATAACTTTTACAAACGGTATCGGATCAGAAAAGTTTTTATATCAAAACGTAGCCTGAGAGCGGCTCTACAGATCTTAAAATACATCCGCAAGTTAGGCATGTCTGAAAGTGACAATTTGCGAGAATTGTGACGAAACGGTTGCGGTTTTGGACATAGTTTCGACTTTTCCCTAACCAAAGAACTTGAACACAGTGGACTAAGTCTACTTGAACCAAGCAAAAGCTCTTAAGCCCAGAAATCATGTCTACCCTAGATTCAAACGCAGCTTACACAAGCTTGGAGATCCCGATGATAGAGGAATATCCTTCCACAATGGATCTTCCAAACTTGCAATTGATAAAGATCCATCTTGTTGAGAGAGTTTGGATGATTGGTCATGAGAGTGAAGGACTATATAGATGCATTGACGACAATGAGGTCAATCTTTATAGGTACTCAGATCCATACCTAGAAGAGATAACGGATTACAAGCTCTTATATGTCTACACATACGGAGTCGAGTGTCAATGGAGATCTATAGTTTTTGACAAGTATGGACGAGAATACAGAGTTGTAGAAAGCACAAATCCACAGACTATACTAGAAAGAGGTGGATATTTGGTCAATGAAGGACCACAAATGCCTCCACCAAACACGACAATTCCTATAGGAATTCCAAGAAGAGAGCCACCAGGATTCCCTTCAAGAGCAATAACGAGAGAAGGATCGGGAGAGTCTCTGGTAGACTTGTAGACAATCGACGAGTTAGATCATCCCAAGTCCAGAAATGGGTAAACAGAAAATACTCCGGAGATAAAGATCCGAGAGATCACGTAACGACTTTTAGAAGAGTGATTAGAGCAGAGGAAGTTTTAGATTTTGCGACACAGTTTGCGGGATTTGGATTGACTCTAGAAGATGATGCAACTACATGGTTCGACTCGGTGGAAAAAAGGGATTCTGAGACCCTAGATGAGCTGTTTGAGGAGTTTATTGAAGAATTTTTGCCAAAAGGCATTGCTCACAACACGGTCTCTCAAATCCATAGATTCAAACAGAAAGAGAATGAATCAGTACGCAAAGCATCATTACGGCTCAAGAGATATGTTAAGCTCTATCCGAGAGCGGAATTACCTACGCAAGCATGACTGATGCTTATCTTTATCCTGGGAATGAGACATGCAGGCCTTTAGAAGGATCTGCATATGGTAAGGAGGATGACGCTAAACAAGTTGATCAAAGAAGCTCTTTATCTAGTGGATAATTGTGAGGCATACAAAGAAAAGGACTTGAAGAGTCAAGGAGATGACACATCCTCTCAGCACAATGTTTCACAGATAAGTGAGTCCATTGCCAAGCCAACAACACCTATTGATAAAGAAAAGCTTATCGACGACTTGGTCAAGAGGTTGATTCCTCTTGTAAGGTCTGATTCGGGAGAGCCGAAGTGGTGTGAAATTGAGAGAAAATGGACGAACCATTCGAAGGAAAAGTGCTATTATAGCATGGAAAATGCTAGGGAGAGGTATGTACAACCTGTTCCAGAAGCACCTACTCCACCTAGATACATTACGGGGAATGCGCCAAGACCAGTAGGAGTTTTAAAGCCATAGCTTGTCTTAGGACAACAACCTCCACTGCCAGGTGCTAGAATGCCGGTAGACATGAGATACATGCCAATGATGGAAGCATCAAATAAACCAACACTAGTACCAGCTACAATGTGGTATAGCAACCAAAGTGAGTACTACCCTTCGGAGCAACAAAATGTGAGAGAAACACATGGAGTGGTGAGGCCGGTACAACCTCCACCTGGGTTTCAGTCAAAAGAAAGAAGGTATGAAATGGACGAAAGGACATTGCGATTCATTGCAAATAGCGGCTTATCTAGGTCAAAGCTTGCTTATAGCCAAGAGGAAATGCTAAAAGAATCTCCTCAACCAGAGACAGATTTTCACAAAAGTCCTGACAACCACTTGGTTAAACAATGTCCTCATACGGAGATCACTGAAGTAAATTCCTATTGTCTTGAGTGTGGCATCACTCACTTGATCCCCGATTGCCCGAAAAACCCAAACCAAATCAGGAAAATCATGACAAATGTATTAGGGATTGTTCAGCTACCTAGTAGCTCAGAAAATGAAAATGTCGTACCAGTTCAAGTGGTTACGAGAGCACAAGCTCAAAAGAAAGTTGATGAGAATCCAAATACAAAGAACACGGAAATTTACACAAGTCCAAAGACAGATGATGGACCAAAGACGGACACACCTAGTCAGAAAACCAATAGCAAACGAAATAGTTGGAAAGCTAGAAAGACTAGGATGAAAGCACGCAAGGAACGAGAGAAAAAATCCCTAGCTGAGAAGCTTACCGAAGCTGAGGAGAAGATAAAACAAAATGAGGAAAAGGAGGCACCTTCTCTTACACAAATGGTTAAACCTCTAGAAGAACCATCCACGGATGAGAAACCGAGAAGTGCTAGTTCAAGAGGATCTGTGTTGGCAGAGAAGGTTAATGAGACATTAGATTCCCTCTTGAAAGCCTATGATGTGAGGCTCAAAAACAACCAAACCCAAGAACACAGGTGGATGACATATCCCTATGCGGAACTAGAAAAGCAAAGGTTTGAAATGTGCCAGAAAATGATTCAAACAGCCCAAGCTTTACTAGAACCACCAGTTGCAAAACCTGAGGATGTGATCCGTGTCATGCCTACACAAGTAATCCCACCAAACCAGGAAATAAATGATCCACATTCTAGTCATGAGCACAGATCAAACCTCAAATACCCAGCATTAGAACCAAGGATAGTACTGAATACCATGGATAACTCTTCCGAGGGATTTCACCAAGCTATACCTGAGGATTGTAAAGAGATAGATGGTCTTGACGAATTGTGGAAACAAGTCAGAGAGGCCAATGAAGCCGATGATCTAAGAAGACAAGTAGACAAGACTGGTGATGAACAAGGAGTGTTTCTACCACCAATAGAGGAATTTGAGACTGGATCTCAAATGAATCTAGACGTGCGATCGTATTGGGGCGACAAAGGATCTGTACAATCTATGGATAGTCAACCCCATTCGCTAAGAACACTACCGTCCTACATGGGAGAGTACGTGACCAAGTCAAATGTGGTTGCAGTCCCATCACAGAGACTGTCTCCCAACAAGGCCATCGATTCAAAAGGGCTAGTAGATATTCTATCTACCCCAGTCACCTATACAATAATGCTAGCCGAGTTGCTCAGAATAAGACCAAACATGTGGGCTAATGTGGGGAAATTTCTAGAGAAATTTGGTGTAAAAACCCCAATGACTCAAATCGAGGAAGGCATCAAAGAGCTTGAAATGCTTGAACTAAATACTAGGCCAGTGCCATTACACAAGGTTTAAATACTAGGCCAGTGCCATTACACAAGATGGAAACACCACCCTTCCTGTGGAATTCAATGGTGTAAAAACCATGGCAATCCTTGACAGTGGAGCTGGTGTGGCCATTGCAACCAAAGAGGTTTGGAAAAAATGGGAAAAACCTGCCTTGATATCCACACGAATGACCCTGCAGCTTGCAAACGGACACAAGGAAAAGCCCATAGGACTGCTATAGAAAGTACTTGTTACTTCTTGTGGCATTGAATATGAACAAACTTTTGTTGTTGTTGACTTTGGCAAGAAGAACAACTATGACATCATTCTGGGAAGACCATTCATGCGACAATTGAAAATGGTCCAAGATTGGGGTTATGACCATATATACCTGAGACATATGGAAACCATAACAAAGATAAATTTGAGGGACCATAGCTATAGGGATGTGACGAGAACACCGGTTGAGGAGTTTGATTCCGCCACAGTAGCAGGATCAGAACTTCCAACTTGGTTAGGTAAGCCTAAAGACCTGTGGATGTGTGGAGCCTCACAATGTGGTAGCTCAAAACGTGAGGAATGTATCCTAGAGCGGGTTATAGAGGATATGGACTATATCCCAGAACCATTTCCTGAAGAAGAGTTAGAGCCTTTTGGATGGGAACACATCTTGGCTACTCTGGATGTGTGCGCCATGGAGGATGCTCCCACAACAAAGTTTTGTGATGAAAATGGCTATGATGTCGTTCCTTATTTTGCAGTGAGTGTAATCTAGGAAAATGAAGAGAACCAGACATCAACAAGCTCTCAAAATAAGGAGCAAACAAAGAAATGTGGAGAATCAAAAGATGAAGAAGACGACGAGTTCTATGACTCTGTAGAACACTTCGAGCTTCAAGAAGATCAACGACCCAGGAATCAATGTCATCGCTACATGAATAAAGTGCATCAAAAGTGTATTCCAAAGTCCTCGGTGAAGACACAGCCACCACAAGCTTCCTCATACATGGCTCCTAATAAGGATGCAAAGACTCAGCTAGGAGGAATACGACCAGAGCAACCAGCTAACAATGCTCTAATCAATGGGCTAGAAAAGTCCTCCAAGAAACTACCACCCATGAGCAAACAGACAGTAACTTTCCACTACCAGCCAAAAAATCAAGGGAAAGTACAAGAAGTCAACCTTACTGAGGATAGTAGCGATAGTGATGAATCTTAGGACATCCCCTATCATCAACTCAGACCATCACTATCACCAACCCCTTCAGCACCAACCATGACAGGTCAAAAGAACAGGACAACAAGTCAAAGCCAAAAAGCTCGACAAATCTGGATACCAAAAAGCCACATCGGCCAAAAACAGATATGGATCAAGAAGACAAAGATCTCTAATGACAAATCACAAGATCCAACACCAAAACAAAAACAAGGAAAGCGTGCACGAACGGGTAAGAATATCACAAAATTGCAAGCTTTCACAACTCAGGTTTGGGCTCCAAAGAAGTTGATTCAAGCACAAAAAAGTCAAGAATTCATTTGGATTCCAAAACAACCATAGTATCAACTTTCAAAGCCTAAATCCCGTCCCCAACCAAGCGTACAAGGGCTCAAGCAAAGACCGTTGTTGACTCACACAACAAAAAGGTGGATCCCGAAGAAATCTCTTCAAACACAAACAAAGCACGGACAAGTATGGGTTCCCAAACGAGAGCCAGCAACAAAACAGCCAATAATCGCAAAGAAATGGGTCCCAAAGAAGAACAACAAAACTGCTGTCAATGCATCGCCGCTTGAATTCTTACAATTCTTCCTACGATTACAGTACAATTAGAAGAGAGCAAGTCGCTTCAATCAAGCAACGATACAGGAGCTTCAAAGTCCATTACATTGCTTAGAATAGGAAGCCTCGCCAACAAATGCCAATAAGCAAATTTCTTATACCCACATCTTGCACAACATAAATCTTTTCCATGCATTGACTGTGTATGCATAATAGGGCTACATTACAAGGCCTACATAGGCACAACTTTTAATTGCCCAAGCACAACACATACACTTTGCGATACCCTGTCGTAAAGGATGATTCCAAATAGGAAGGGGGGAGGCATTCTGAATGCGGACCTAACATTATGACTATTAGAGGGCAATGTTTTGTGAGATGCATTGAATTTTTACGTTTTATTGTGATAATTTTTTGACAAAATTTAGAGTATATGCCCTCATAGTAGTGTTACAGAGGAGTATGGGGACAAAATCCATATATGAGCCCCTAGGGACATGTGTATAGTGTACATAGCATTTAGATTTCTATTTGAATGATTTTTCTTTTGTTGAGTTGTTTTAGGATTTTCTTTGTTTATTATTAAGAAAAAATAAAAAAATCCATAATCCATATGAAGAAAAGACTGACGAGAGGCCTGAGCACTACGAAGAGAAGAAGGTACAGGAAAACGATGAAACTTCATGAAGTATGTCTCAGCAGCCACTACAACAGCCGAAGAACTTGTCACAAAGTAGTGTCAACAAGCAACCGACAAGTCATAAAAGTCAGAGTCGAGTAGCTAAGCCACAAAATGAGTGAGGTGTTAGTCCCAAAGCTTCAAGTAATATTCTCTGTGGTCTAAGCGTCTTAGCTATTCTAGGTACTGCTCAAGCTGGAAGAGTTGAGCATATTTAAGCTGTGTCGCTCATGCTGGTATAGGTGAGCAAAGGAGTCAAAGTCTAAGTACTTAAGGCTGGTGAAGTGAAGGAGAAGGTCCAAAAGACACTCACGTACTGAGCACAGTGAGATACGAGTGGAGAAACTTCTACATCGAAAAACCTTCTTGGAAAGGTGGAAGCTATTGAGACATCTTTTGATGTCACATGTGCTACATTTATTCCTTGAAACACCCATCATCTCCTTCTTTCACATTGCATGCTTTTGGTGACAAATTTCTCATATGCATATAGAGTGTCCCATAATTGGCACTTGCATCAGGCACTCTTTCCGTGTTTCACCCAAGCACTCACCTTTCACGAACATGTACTTCACGTTAAACTGCTCAACTCCAATAAGAGCGTACACCAAAGGCATTTTTTTCCCACCGGGTTTTTTTCCCTTTGGTCATCCAGGTTTTAGACCCTAATCTAAAGACACCTATCACCATCCTCTTGTACATATTCCTTCTACATCAACAATAAGTAAATGCTACTCAAATCAATTGACAAATGAATTGGAGCCCCAATTTCATATCATAGCATACTTCTCCTCAATGGCGAGTCGAAGAATGGCCTACAATGACAAAGCTGCAGACAACACTAACAACATGATTGCACAGGAACAAAGAAGTCCCCAATGAAGAAGAGCAGACATAAAAGTAATCAAAGGATCTCAAAAGATGAATGGTTATGATGATAGATGTCCTCTCTAATGGATCATAGTTCTTGTTGTGATTTGACAAAGTTACAAGCAGTGCAACATATGAAGCCAAAACGACAGCAAAGACCACATCGCCATCGACAATCAGGTCATGTCGGGGACGACATGAATTCGGAAGGGGGGAGTGTTGACCGCTGGGTCAACAACACAACATAACTCAAGTTTCATACCAAAGTCTTATCTATTGCGAGTTATGAAATGCTGTGGATTATGGCTATAAACGACATTTGTAATGAGTAGTTATTCTAGTTTCAGAAGCCGGGGTGCAATAGCACTTCCAGATTGTAAATACAAAGCCATTTGACCCTTTCAACCCCATTTTTGGTTAAACCTAGGTAGCCTTAGTATACAAGGTACCTAAGTCATTTTGTAAGGGAGACTTTAATCATAATCAAAACTTTATCGCTGCCGTCTACTGTGTGTGAGAGAGAAAGAGAGTGAGCGTGAGTTTTATCCTCTAGCTACGCCCGGCTCACTCAACACATTGGAGATCCGACTTCACCATTGTTGTAGGCTCGAGGAGAGCTACACGACAACGCCAAGCATTCCACACGAGACGAAGCGCACACACCGATGCATCTACAAGCTATTTGTGGCCGCAAGTGTATCAAATGATGTCTGTTTTCTGCGTGCTATTAGTCTATAAGAATCGTGGTGACATAAGCTACGCATAGGTACTCATAAATTTTAGTTTTGGGCACTTTCAAAATTTTGCTTTGTCATCCTACGCGTTTTCCGCAGACGGGTTTAGAGTGAGGGTTTTGAGTGTAGAAGCGTACGGACAGGTGTATCCTAGTGAGGGGATAGTGTTCCTTAATATTCGTACGAATCTGGCATGATTAGGTGAGTTACCTTCCGTATGTGTGTATGTGGCTAGGTGTTGTAGTTGAGATTAGTGAGGTTCTTGATTGTGGTTTAGTTGGCCTTCCAGAGTGTTGTATGTGTAGGATGGTCTCAGCCTGACAAGCTAAAGATATTTCCTCCGTGTGCCTATCGTATCATCTGTGTCCTCGATTGACATTATGTTGATCTAGGTAGTGTTTGCATGCACTTCATGGGTGTGTGAGTCGTTCCCGCAACAAGGTGTTGGATTAGACTTCTCCACAAGTGGTATGCCTTGTTCTTTTGCAAATTCTTTGTCCATGAAGCACGCCTTTGCGCTTGAATCTAGTAATGCTTCACAATTCATGTGCCTATTCGGTATATGGATCTTGACTGGTAGCATAAAACTTGAAGTGGAATCAGCGGGAAGAAAGAGACCTTTTTTTGCTTGTCTTTTGTCCAACCGGTTGGTCTCTATTGGGGTTGGACGTCCATGTTTTCCGAACACGTTGAGGCCATTGCACCATGAACCTTCATCCTTCTCTTCCTTGGACACTTTTGAGCTATGTGCCCCTGCTCTCCACAATACATATATAAGCCATTAATGCGTCGCCTTTGCTTCTCCTGGGTTGAGAGAGGTTGAAACCGTGCTGAATCAATTTGCATGGGCTCAATGCTTGATTCATGGCCCTGTTGAGGTGTGTATCCATTATGTGTCACTTTTGTTTGGGGTCACAATGGTGCCCCAAGACGCCTCTCTTGTCTCCTCTCAAATAGTCAATTATCACATTCTATTGCTTGAGAGATGAACTTGCTTAGTGTGTGAACCTTTGGCATAGTCAATAAAGATCTTTTACATCATCCTTTAATACCCACCAAAATTGGCTAATGAAATATTCCTCATGCCAAGTCAGATCACAAGTGAGCTATTGAAATTCGGATGCAGAGACGGATGCAGGTCTTGATCCTTGGCGGGTATTTCTAAGTTTGGTTTCAACAACCCTTGCTCTATCAGTATCCCCAAAGGTTGCAGAGAACTCCCGCACAAAAGCTTCAAGGTCATGAAGAAGAGGAATTATTTTTCAAGTAAGGGAGCAAAACAAGAGAGATCCATACCCGAGAGGAGGGTCCCAATAAGACCTACTTGAGAGGCATCATCTGGATAACGCTCTCGTTGCATTAGAATGAAGAGACGCACTTGATGGAGAAAACCTCTAAACTTTGATCTAGTCCCATCAAATTTTTCAGGCATGCTGACCTTCGGCTCCTTCTTATGTTGTTGAGAATAGCTAGATGCAGCTTGTGCTTAATGTGTGCTTGTCTCTTGAAGCTCTTGAATTTGACGTTGAAGATTTTTCAACGCCGATTCCAAGATTAGGGGTTTCCCTGCTTGAAGTTGAGCGTTACTCTCGCGAAGTTCTTGTAACTGAGCTTGGATGCTTTGCAATGCGTTGATGACACCTTCCATAGTCGGCTCCATGATGGCTTGAGAAGATTAAGAGATGGTAGTCTTGCCAAACTGTTATGTGTGCATATAGATCTAGAAGAGAGCAACTGGAGGCGCTCACAATGTACAAGAACTTGGGACTTGATGATAAGCTTAATCTTGTTACAAGACTTAATACTTTATTAAGAGAGTTAGATACAAGACTTTGATTACATGACTTGAGTACAAGACAAGGCTTGATTGCAAGGACAAGACTTGAACATAAGACAAGAACTAGAAGAGGGCTTTCCTCATAGAAACCTCACAACTGGTGTTGGCAAGACTAAAGGGCTTGTGGCCCAAGACCCCTATTTATACTAGTGCTTGAGGAGGTTAGGACTTTCTAGGTTCTTCTTGAGGAGGTTAGAATCTTCTAGAACCTTCTTGATCCTTCTAGTTCTTCTAGAACCTTCTAGATCCTTCTTCGACTTTCTAGAGCTTTCCAGAAACTTCTAGATTCTTTCGGAATCTTCTCCAAGTTTCTAAAAACTTCTTGATCCTTCTAGTTCTTCTAGAACCTTCTAGATCCTTCTTCAACTTTCTAGAGCTTTCCAAAAACTTCTAGATTCTTTCGGAATCTTCTCCATGCTTCTAGAAACTTCTAGAATCTCCTTGATACTTTTAGAACTTCTAGAATCTCCTAGATTCTTCTAGAACCTTCTAGCGATGATGTAGGCGATGATGCAGGTAGCGAGACTGACTCTCAAGCATCCATGACAATAGCTTGAGCTGATTGGTATCCCAATCTGTACTGCCTTGTATGTCCGCATCCATGAGATTCCAAGTATCATTGTCTCATTGATGTGTTCATTTAGCAAGCATACAAACTGATGAGGACATGAACATCCATGTAGTATCACATTCAAGTTGACTACTCCCAATGTTGGTGTTGGTTCTTGTTGCATCCTTTGATAGTCGCTATTCTTGCTGTCAATGACTGACTTATTGCTTTCTTGTACGTGCAATAACTAACTGCATTTACTCGAGCTCCTGTATCGACCAATGCATTTGTGCTATGGTTGTTGAGTTGTACTTTGATGCAAAGGTCCATTCCATCTAACCAATCATGATCTGTTGACATTGCATCTTTCTGTAATTCCCATTGTCGGTCATCTATTTCCAGAGTGTTGATGGGAATAGGTATTTGTTGATTCTTGAGAGCAGCTTTCCTTTTGAGTACCCAAAGCCGAGCTTCTTCTTGGGCTTCATCAATAACATACTGTGGTTTTTATCTTTCTTTGTTTGGCTGTTGTTAACCCTCACGGCTCACGGACACCCCATCACCTACGACGGACGTGTATTATGTATTTGGTAGAGTCAGGTAGCAGGCTTGTCGGTCCAATAGGAAAAGGGTAAGAGTGATCGCCGATGAGAGGCGCACTCTAACTGAGACATTCAAGGGATTAGTTGGCTAAGCATGGGCGCCCAAGTGTGAATGGGGCAAGCCCATAAAAAGTCATTCTGAACCTAAAAGGGGGGATTCTCTCATTTGTGCAATGCAAGAAGAGTGCTCTTGCTCCATCTCCTTGTGTACTAGTGTGTGTCTGTGTGTGTACTTGAGAGAGAGAGTGTGTGTGTGTGTGTGTGATCGAGCACTGCGGCGGCACGACGGCGGTGAAGCGGTTGAGCGCGACGTAGTGGCGTCTCCTTCTTCTTCGCAGCGAGGAATCCTCCACGCAGGAGCATAGAGCGGTGAGTGACACACCATTGCCCTCTTTTGAGCTTACTAGTTAAGCTAGTTGTGTGCTTGGAGCCGTCTGTGGCTCGCACACAGAGTTAGGCAAGTCCCTTGCTTCGACAGTGTGGCAAGGAGCGCACATTTTTGGCGCCGCTGCCGGGGAATCGCCCTGCACTAAGCCCAAGAGGCACTTTGTGCTTCTTCTATGAGTGGTTTGTAGTAGGAAAGAAGAGGAAGAGGAAGAGGAATTAGTTATTTTTCTGCAAGTTGTTAATTTCTGCATAATCTTGTGTTTTCTAATTGCACACAGTCTTTGCACAATTAGTAGTCGTTAGATTGTTCACAGTGAATGAGTAAGTAGGTAGATAGTTAGCAATTTCTGTTTGCACTCAGTCTGTACACAGTTTTCTATTAAAGTTTGGTAAGGTAGTGAGAGAGGAAGTAGGTAGACAGTTAGCTTACTGTCAGTAAGCAGTTAGCACAGTGGTTAACAGATTAGTTAGTAGATTAGTTAGTGGTTAGCAGCACTGATCGGGATCATTTCCCCAAGCCCAGGCCTAGGCCTCAGTCCTCAGTCTTATGATATATACTAGACTAACTCTTATATATATACCCTACCCCCTCAAGAGGGAATGAGAGCATGTGGGGCAAGTCCTCCACTCTCCTCCCTTCTCTTCCCACTTGCACCCTTAGACTTTCTAATTTGGGCCTAGTTCCCTACTAGAAATTGACGGTTTTAGGGATTCCGAGGGCATAAAGTGACCAAACGGAGAGCTGTAAAGCACGACACGTCCCTTTGACCGAGACGCTCGTTTTGAGCTATCATACGTTCTATTCTATAGCTGGGTCAGAAAAAAAGGACCAAAAAATCAAAAAATAAATAAATAAGAAAAGACTTGGTTTGCAAAACACCCAAAATTACTAGGTGAGCAGCCTTCACGGGCACTCACTGACACTTCTAGGGGATCCGAGTCATATGAACCTACGCTCTGGACGAGTGTTAGAACATGAGCATATTGGTAGTGCCTCCATTTACGCGGGCACCCATTATTCCTCCACCCTAGGTTCTGGACCTTCGGCCGGGACTCAAGGTAGCGTGACCCAAGATCCTCATATCGCGTCTAGTGATTCTTCCTCTGACTACGAAGTCATGGAGGGGTATCCTACACCAAACCCTGATAGTTCAAGTCAAGACATGCATGCCATGGGCCCACGGCCCGGGTCCAGCGTGTTTAGCCGCTTAAAAGAGACCCTTAGTAGAGCTACTCGCTCCGAACATGCGGTTAATGAAATAAATGAAGGGAGTGGGGAAGTAAATTCGTCATTCATGCCTAAAATAAACCCTATGCTTCTTGAGAGTGTGCATGTGAATGTTCCATCCACTGCACCTCCCGATCCTTTAGGACTATCTCCCTCTGAGGTTCTACTACCCGATGGTAGGAATCTTGCCGAAGTGCAAGAGATCAAACGCTATATGCAAGCACGAAGGGAGAGGGAAATTGAGAACCTACGAAGGCTAGAACAAAGTCGAGCCCTGAAAGCAAAGGCTCCTATGACAAAAATCATGCCAGCCGAGCAACCAAGTGCTCCCAAGGTAGCAGTCACGAAGGGGCAAGCGATGGGGAGCAATAATGCTTCCACTTCGAGGGAAACCTCCAGCACGCCAGGCCTAGATGGGATATTCCTAAACAAAAATTGGGAGTATGACCTACAAGCGGAAGCTTTAACTGATCGGTACATAGGACACACCTATCATGTGGGTTGGTTAGATGTTCTACAATCCATATCGGGTGCTACTAGCATAGATGAGCAACAACAGAAAGTCTGTGATGTCCTCCATAGGATTGTCGAGTTAGAAAGACAGAACACAGGGATCAACATGCCTTCAACGGGCCTAACGAGATTCTTGGATACGGGAAAGGCCAACCAACCAACCCTATCACAAATGGAGACTCCCCCTTTGAGCCCCATTGATCCTCCATATGTTGTTTCGCCAGGAGCCTCAGTACAATCTGAGCCCACAAGTGGCAGCTTTACCTTCCCAGATCTAGCTCATCTTTCTCTTAATGACACTACGGCTGCCATGCATATCCCAGTGGTGAGCATGACAAGAAGTACACCATGGAGTTCATTTGTTAATACTGCGTCGATGCCTAGTAGCACAGTGCCCCCAACTATACCTACATGTATGTATCTATCATGTGCACCTGTCGTACCTCAGCCTCATGTAGCTCCTACACCTCTGATTATTCCAAGAGCTTACAATCTACAATGGCATTATCCAAGCTCTTATACAAGTGGAGCCATGCCATTTAATAATAACATGCCATATCAGGCACCCCCTATGCCTAGGGCCACGCCTGTAAACTTTGGACCACCGTCTGGTACACCACCATACGAAATATGGGACCCAAGAGCCGCGCGTATGCCAAGGCCAAGGCCAACTTCCGTCTCACATGTGGTTCCAGGAGCACATACACCTAGTATACCTGCTCAAATAGGAGATTTGGCAGCATTTGCTCAAACTATCGGTCGCTCTATTGCGGAAAACATGCGTAGTGCACCTGATAGAGAGCCTAGGAGCAAGGCAGTTCAAGTAGCTAAGCTCACACAGAAATTCAGTGGAGACGGAGATGCTAGAAAGCATATGCAAGTCTTTGAACATGTGTGCGATTCCTTGGAAGAGCACAATGAGCTACATAAGTGTAAGGCTTTGAGTTTGACCTTAAGCGGAAAGGCTGGAGATTGGTATAGAACCTTAAGAGTAGAAGAGAAAACGATCTACTCTACTCTTAGGAGATTGTTCTTGAAAGAGCACATACGAGAGGGAGTACTTTGGGGTGTAGCCTCTCAGCTCTAGAAAGCCCAACGAGAAGAAGGTGAATCCGTGAGAGACTTCATTACTCGCCTAAAGAATTTGAATTCTCGATGCAATCCAAACGAGCGATTCAACAACAACCAATTGCTCGATAGATTCATTAGGGGACTATGACATGAAAGTATCTATAATGGCCTAGTCATTAGAGGTATCACTACTTGGGAAGCAGTCACCATGAATTCAATCCAATTGGAGGATAATTTAATGATTGCAGGAGAAAGAGTGTCTCCTGAGCCGAAGTCTAGTAGCTCACAAGCGTCAGGGCATGAGCCAATGAAGATAAAGCCAATCGTGAAAGAGAAAACGATATCTGAGATGACTTTGGAAGATCTCACCAAGGCCATCCAAGAAAGCCTTAGGGGTAATCGTGCTCCACAAAACACTCATATGTATCCAAGAAGGGAGCAACAATGGTGCTCAATTTGCTTGGGCCCACATACTACGAGTGAATGCCCTACTTTCAGAGTAAAGTGTAACGGGACTTGTAACGCGTGTGGTAGGTATGGCCATCAAGCGAAGGATTGCCTAATGCTTAAACGCATCATGGAAAATAGACCGCCTATAGCTTGGGCAGACTCACCTCGAGTTCCCGCATTGATGCCTACCCCACCCATGGAGCAATAGTTGCCATTACAGCACATGGTCCCTAGAACCCAAAATGTGGTCCAAACCACACCGTTGCCACCTCCAGTGCTAGGACCACAACCCCCTCATCCAAGAGTTACACTTATGAACCAAATAGGTTGCGAGTCATCTAGTACTTGTGTAGACTGCGAAGAGGACATAGACTCTAGTATCACCTATGGAGTCGACATGCTTGAGGAGTGTCCCATGTACTATATGGAAGACCATTGGGGACAAATCAAACCGGTATATCAAGCTACTGCGCTAGCAGCAAGAGGCCAAAACATTAATAGTTTTTCCAGGAGACCACCTCTTCAGTGCTACGAATGTGGTGGACCACATCGAGTAGCTGAGTGCCCCATTAGAATGCAAAAGAATGTTGCACTAATGCAAACAAGTCAAGGGAGTGCATTGGAAATGCCAATACTCACTTGTAATCGTTGTGGCATAGATCATTTGATCGCACAGTGTCCTAACAATCCAAACGCTTCGAAAATCACACCATTGAACTTAATAGAGATTGTTGATGGGACACCACCAACTATAAACATAGCACTAGTGAATGCACTCACACGGTCAATGCTCCAAAAGCAAAATTACATCCTCGAAGAGAGAGATGCTGCATCCATTGGCCGAGCGAGAAAGAAGAAAACACGAAGAAAGAAATCCCTTAATGCTTCTAGCTCAAAACCTAGTTCAAAGACTAGCATAGGGATAGGAGAGGATCCCGTGTATATGAATGACCCTGAGGATGACTCGGATTCGATAGAGACCACGGAGACCAAAACTGTTACTACAAAGGAAAAATCCAGTAAGGAGGATCACGAGAGGGAATTACGACGAACACCAAAAGAGTATTCAAAGTTAAACCACCCAGTTGCGAACCCCCAAGATAAGCCACGAGAGACAAAAAATGAGGATTGCAAGAGAAAGATTGGAACCTATCCAAACCCAACAGTGGAAATTGAACGAGTCCAACAATTGACGGGTTTGGTGGAAGAAACTCAACGAAAATTAGAACCTGAACCAAACATATCCAGATGTCGGACACAGTGTTTCCCACACAAGTTCAACCTCACAAGAACTACAGGCTGTTAGCTATACCCAGTATCATTCGGGAAGAGAGTGAGGGTAGGACATCTGAAAGTGGACACACACCTTTCCTACTAGAGAGAATGTTTGGTCAGGGAATGCTCGACCCCCTTGAGGAAGTGGAGATTCCATCTTCACCTTTCTCTTGTTAGGGTCCTACGTCCCACAAGATGCCATTAAATGTTTCCAAGCTGATGGATTTCATGTCCTTAGAAACACGTACGACTATCATATCTAAGTTATACGGAGATCCAGAATTATTACTAGCACTGCGAGCGTTTCTCAATGGAGAATTACAGGCCGGATTACCACAGTTTGCACATATGAACAAACCTGACTCGGTAATGAATGATGAGGAACATTTAGCACCACCATCTGACCTAGCGGGACATGAATCTGTAATTGAAATACCCGTTAACAAGTTGGGGCATTACTTTGAAGGTGATGAATCTAATGCTACTCTACCAATCACTACTAAAGGATTAATTGTAAAGGGGGTCCTTGACGGTGGTGCGGGAGTTAGCATGGTGACAAAGAGTTGTTGGGAGTCTATGGGGCAACCTCACCTTGAGGCCACAAGCGTACTGGTAAAAATTGGTAATGGATCTATTGTTATGCCTATTGAATTGCTAAAGGATCTCAGAATCAAAGTCTTGGGACACAAGGTAAGGCAGACTTTCATTGTTATGGATTTTTCCAAGCATCCTATGTCATTTGAGATGATCTTAGGGCATCCATTCATGAGGGAAGCAAAAATGGTGCATGACTGGTCCAAAAACCATGTCTACTTACAGTTCCAAGACTCTGTCATTCGAGTTGATCTTTTAAGTGGTTGAACGCATCCTCTAGGAAATAAATTCATCATTGATAATCGATCAGACACAACAATTCAATCAGCTCCATTACAATATTGTTACACGTGTAACGAAGACAAGGATATTGGGGAGAACTCTCCTTATATGGATATCCTACCCGGAATGGCGGAGTCAGACAATGTCGATTGGGTACACCTAGCGGCAACTATAGATACATGGGGAGCTAGAGGAACAACCTGGGTAACACTAGATGGGGAAGAGATACCACACATTGCACCAATAAACATGTTAGGTGTAGCACATGTAACATCCGATGATAAGAAAGAGGCACACCTACCTGAGAGTGAAACTGATGATTCCTCAAAGGCTTCAGGCCAATACACATCAGAAACGTAATCTCAGGGAGAAATGGATTCAGAACCTAACAGGAAACAAAGCTCATATAAGAGACGACGATATCGAGCAAATGTGAGAGCTAGGATAAACAAGGAAAGATCTACTACAAAATGGCTTAGCTATCTAGGGGCATGTGATGCTCATCGAAAGCTAGTAGACAATTGGGGTGAACATCTTCAAAGTGTCATGTGGTGCAGCCCGCGACCCATTGACCTCGCTCAATTGGAGGTTACAGAGCCGAAATTGAGTCAAACTATAAGAAGACGTCAAAACCGAGAGTTAGCACAACAACAAAAGGAGGTAGAACTAAAAGAAAGGTCTCTGTCAGGACAACAGCCTGCTGACTTACATACGGCTCCTGAACATCTTAAATCTTATACCACGGGGGAGCGAAAGGTTGTGTATGCCAAAGCCCAACGAATACCTACCAATGGAAGCCGTGGAGTCTATGATGGTCCAGCGGTAGTTAAAGAGATAGAATTAGCAGAACCATGTGAGGAGTCTAAACCAGTCTTTATTGCTCAAGACCTTACCGAAACTGAAGAGGCTATACTTAAGGAGCTCCTCAAGGAATACAAGGATATCTTTGCTTGGACATATCATGACATGAAGGGTTTTCCACCTTCTGTGGTGCAACATACAATTCCCATGATCAACATTGCTAAACCCGTCCAGCAACGACCCTATCCAATGAATCCTAAGTACGCCAAAATTGTACAGGAGGAGATTGAAAAACTTATCCAATGTGGATTCATATACCCTATTGAGCACTCAGAATGGGTTTCTCCAATAGTCATTGTGCCAAAAAAGAATGGGAAACTAAGAGTGTGCGGGGACCTCAAGAAAGTTAATGCAACCACTAGGAGAGATCATTATCCCTTGCCATATTCAGAACATGTGCTTGAAAGAGTTGCGGGCAAGGAAGCTTATAGCTTTTTAGATGGGTACTCTGGTTAGAATCAAATCACAATTGCATTAGAGGACCAAGCTAAAACTGCTTTTATCACAGAGTTTGGAGTGTTTGCATTTCTTGTTATGGCTTTTTGTTAAGCCTCACGGCTCACGGACACCCTATCACCTACGAGACGGACGTTGTAACCTACGGTGGACATTGTATTATTTATTTGGTAGAGTCAGGTACCGGGCTTGTCGGTCCAATAGGAAAAGGGTAAGAGTGATCGCCGATGAGAGGCGCACTCTAACTGGGACATTCAAGGGATTAGTTGGCTAAGCATGGGCGCCCAAGTGTGAATGGGGTGACCTCATATAAAAGCCAACTAAACCTAAAATTCACTCATTCTCTCATTTGTGCAATAGAAGAGTGCTCTTGCTCCATCTCCATCTTCTTCTTCTTCACCTCCTTGTGTGTGTGTCTGTATGTGAGAGAGAGAGAGAGAGAGAGAGAGCGATCGAGCATTGCGGCGGCACGACGGCGGTGAAGCGGTTGAGCGCGACGTAGCGGCGTCTCCTTCTTCTTCGCGGTGAGGAATCCTCCACGGCAAGAGCATAGAGCGGTGAGTGACACACCATTGCCCTCTTTTGAGCTTACTAGTTAAGCTAGTTGTGTGCTTGGAGCCGTCTATTGCTCGCACACAGTGTTAGGCAAGGCCCTTGCTTCGACAGTGCGGCAAGGAGCGCACATTTTTGGCGCCGCTGCCGGGGAATCGCCCTGCACTAAGCCCAAGAGGCACTTTGTGCTTCTCCTATGAGTTGTTTGTAGTAGGAAAGAAGAAGAAGAGGAAGAGGAATGAGTTATTTTTCTGCAAGTTGTTAATTTCTGTATTGTCTCCAAGTTCTGTGATTTCTGCATAATGTTGTGTTTTCTGTTTGCACATAGTCTTTGCACGGCTAATAGTCGTTAGCTTGTTCGCAGTGAATGAATAAGTAGGAAGGCAGTTAGCAATTTCTGTTTGCACACAGTCTGTACACAGTTTTCTGTCAAGGTTTGCCTGCCCACAGTCTTTGCACAGCAAGGTAGTGAGAGAGGAAGTAGGTGGACAATTAGCCCACTGTTAGTAAGTAGTTAGCAGAGTGGTTAACAGATTAGTTAGTAGATTAGTTAGTGGGTAGCATCACTGTTAGTAAGTAGATAAGGTAGTGAGTTGTCTGTGAGCTATTGACAGAGAGGTTAGGTAGGTGTTGACAGTGTGTGTGGCCAAAAAAGGGTCACCTAAACCGCGTGCGGTCGTCGCCTAATAAATAATAATAATAATAATAATAATAATAAATTAATTTAAAAAAAACCAAAAATATATAAGCGTGAGTGACTGGGGCCCACACTAAAATTTTGATCGGGATCATTTCCCCAAGCCCAAGCCCAAGCCTAGGCCCAGGCCTCAGTCCTCAGTCTTATGATATACATTAGACTCACTCTTATATATATACCCTACCCCCTCAAGAGGGAATGAGAGCATGTGGGGCAAGTCCTCCACTCTCCTCCCTTCTCTTCCCACTTGCACCCTTAGACTTTCTAATTTGGGCCTACTTCCCTACTAGAAATTGACGGTTTTAGGGATTCCGAGGGCATAAAGTGACCAAACGGAAGGCTGTAAAGCACGACACGTCCCTTTGACCGAGACGCTTGTTTTGAGCTATCATACGTTCTATTCTATAGCTGGGTCAAAAAAAAAGGACCAAAAAATCAACAAATAAATAAATAAGAAAAGACTTGGTTTGCAAAACACCCAAAATTACTAGGTGAACAGCCTTCACGGGCACTCACTGACACTTCTAGGGGATCCAAGTCATATGAACCTACGCTCTGGACGAGTGTTAGAGCACGAGCATATTGGTAGTGCCTCCATTTACGCAGGCACCCATTATTCCTCCACCCTAGGTTCTGGACCTTCGGCCGGGACTCAAGGTAGCGCGACCCAAGATCCTCATATCGCGTCTAGTGATTCTTCCTGTGATTACGAAGTCATGGAGGGGTATCCTACACCAAACCCTGATAGTTCAAGTCAAGACATGCATGCCATGGGCCCACGACCCGGGTCCAGCGTGTTAAGCCACTTAAAAGAGACCCTTAGTAGAGCTACTCGCTCCAAACATGCGGTTAATGAAATAAATGAAGGGAGTGGGGAAGTAAATTCGTCATTCATGCCTAAAATAAACCCTATGCTTCTTGAGAGTGTGCATGTGAATGTTCCATCCACTGCACCTCCCGATCCTTTAGGACTATCTCCCTGTGAGGTTCTACTACCCGATGGTAGGAGTCTTGCCGAAGTGCAAGAGATCAAACGCTATATGCAAGCAACAAGGGAGAGGGAAATTGAGAACCTACGAAGTCTAGAACAAAGTCGAGCCCTGAAAGCAAAGGCTCCTATGACAACAATCATGCCAGCCAAGCAACCGAGTGCTCCCAAGGTAGCTTACACGGAGGGGCAAGCGATGGGGAGCAATAATGCTTCCACCTTGAGGGAAACCACCACCATGCCAATCCTAGATGGGATATTTCTAAACGAAAATTGAAAGTATGACCTACAAGAGAAAGCTTTAACTGATCGGTACACAGGACACACCTATCATGTGGGTTGGTTAGATGTTCTACAATCCACATCGGGTGCTACTAGCATAGATGAGCAACAACAGAAATTCTGTGATGTCCTCCATAGGATTGTCGAGTTAGAAAGACGGAACACAGGGATCAACATGCCTTCAACAGGCCTAACGAGATTCTTGGATACGGGAAAGGCCAACCAACCAACCCTATCACAAATGGAGAGTCCCCCTTTGAGCCCCATTGATCCTCCATATGTAGTTTCGCCAGGAGCCTCAATACAATCTGAGCCCACAAGTGGCAGCTTTACCTTCCCAGATCTAGCTCATCTTTCTCTTAATGACACTACGGCTGCCATGCATATCCCAGTGGTGAGCATGACAAGAAGTACACCATGGAGTTCATTTGTTAATACTGCGCCAATGCCTAGTAGCACAGTGCCCCCAACTTTACCTACATGTATGTATCTATCATGTGCACCTGTCGTACCTCAGCCTTATGTAGCTCCTACACCTCCGATTATTCCAAGAGCTTACAATCTACAATGGCATTATCCAAGCTCTTATACAAGTGGAGCCATGCCATTTAATAATAACATGCCATATCAGGCACCCCCTATGCCTAGGGCCACGCCTGTAAACTTTGGACCACCGTCTGGTACACCACCATACGAAATATGGGACCCAAGAGCCGCGCGTATGCCAAGGCCAAGGCCAACTTCCATCTCACATGTGGTTCCAGGAGCACATACACCTAGTATACCTGCTCAAATAGGAGATTTGCCAGCATTTGCTCAAACTATCGGTCGCTCTATTGTGGAAAACATGCATAGTGCACCTGATAGAGAGCCTAGGAGCAAGGCAGTTCAAGTAGCTAAGCTCACACAGAAATTCAGTGGAGACGGAGATGCTAGAAAGCATATGGAAGTCTTTGAACATGTGTGCGATTCCTTGGAAGAGCACAATGAGCTACATAAGTGTAAGGCTTTGAGTTTGACCCTAAGCGGAAAGGCTGGAGATTGGTATAGAACCTTAAGAGTAGAAGAGAAAACGATCTACTCTACTCTTAGGAGATTGTTCTCAAAAGAATACATACGAGAGGGAGTACTTTGGGGTGTAGCCTCTCAGCTCCAGAAAGCCCAACGAGAAGAAGGTGAATCCGTGAGAGACTTCATTAGTCACCTAAAGAATTTGAATTCTCGATGCAATCCAAACGAGCGATTCAACAACAACCAATTGCTCGATAGATTCATTAGGGGACTACGACATGAAAGTATTTATAATGGCCTAGTCATTAGAGGTATCACTACTTGGGAAGCATTCACCATGAATGCAATCCAATTGGAGGATAATTTAATGATTGCAGGAGAAAGAGTGTCTGTCGAGCCGAAGTCTAGTAGCTCGCAAGCATCAGGGCATGAGCCAATGAAGATAAAGCCAATCGTGAAAGAGCAAACGATATCTGAGATGACTTTGGCAGATCTCACCAAGGCCATCCAAGAAAGCCTTAGGGGTAATCGTGCTCCACAAAACACTCATATGTATCCAAGAAGGGAGCAGCAATGGTGCTCAATCTGCTTGGGCCCACATACTACGAGTGAATGCCCTACTTTCAGAGTAAAGTTTAACGGGACATGTAACGCGTGTGGTAGGTATGGCCATCAAGCGAAGAATTGCCTAATGCTTAAACGCATCATGGAAAATAGACCGCCTATAGCTTGGGCAGACCCACCTCGTCTCTTGACCACGCCTGATCCATACTTAGTAGAGAGCGTTTCTCCCATTGCACAAGCCTACCCTTTTGACCAAGATGACTATAGGCGTCTAGTGACCTTCTTAGTAAACATGGGCACCTATGATGAAGAAGAAAATTTACAGGACTACACGGATGGCACATATGGTCTCATGGATGATGACTTTGTTTATCTCGACGAGGAGGATAGGGGTTTAGCATTAGGGTTTCCCCCCAACCTATACAATATCCTATTCCCTTGACTCTCTAGGGGGAGTGCAAATAATTAGGGTAGGGTTCCTTATGTTTTTTGTTGTGTTCAATAAGTGTGGTACCTTTTCCCACTAATGTGCCTCCTGGAGGTATTCCTTTCGTTTCCTAGTGTGTATAGGAGAGTGTTGCTATTGATAGCATTTGGACCTTCATGGAATCTTTATCTCGACTCACTCTTCAAATCAAACGCGACCATCGACACAAACAGGTGTTTCTTGTCCATTAGCATTTTCCCTTATCTTTTTTGCATCTATGATTGTCTGCTTTAATTGTAATTGGTAGCCTAATATTCACCGCATTTGCTTAGTATCAAACATTTAATTCAATGTAATTTTTTGTCATAATCACTTGTCTAGGTATAAAAATCAAGCAGTCCGACTAAGCTAGTTTGACCAAGTTAGGTGTTAGAGATCTTCTCTTAACACCATGGGGAATGCCTTCCTAATAATCAATGGTTACTTAGGTTCTTAATCCGATTTAGGCAGCATTGTGTGAAATGTACTAGGGCTTTCTAGTGGGCTTGACCCTATTGACCTTTCGCTTAAGTATTATAAAGGGAGTTTACTAGTGTGATGAGCCTGGGGAGGTGTATCAGAGTTATATGACCCCCCCTTGCTTCGACAATGCGGCAAGGAGCGCACACTTTTGGCTTAACAAATTCCCCTGCTACATTCCAACGATTAATAAACACTGCGTTTAAATAATTTCTAAGGGAGTTTTGTGAAGCTTTCCTAGATGACCTTTGTGTTTATTCTTCTTGGGAGAAGCATTTGTTATATCTACGAAAAATATTTAAAAGGTGCAGATTTTATCGCATCTCATTGAACCCTTTTAAATGCCAATTTTGGGTTAAGCATGGAGTCATTCTAGGGAATATAGTGTCCAAGAACGGGATATCCAAAGATGAGAGTAAGATTAAAGCCATTGCCGATTTGCCACCACCTACGAACTATAAAGGAGTTCAAAGATTTATGGGCCATGTTGGTTATTTACGAAGGTTTATTTTAAACTTTGCCGAGATAGTGCGTCCATTGTACAAGCTTCTTATCGAGTTTCACTGGACGGAAGAATGTCATCAATCTTATGAGTTATTAAAGAAGGCCCTAACAAGTGCTCCAATCCTGCGAACACCTGATTGGAATGTACCTTTTCATGTGCATATTGATGCATCAAACTTTGCTATTGGGTGTGTTCTAACTCAATCAGGAGAACATAAATTGCACTACCCTATTAGCTTTGCAAGTCACCAATTAAATGATGCCGAGAAGAACTACACTACTACAGAGCGCGAAGGTCTAGCTATGATTTACGCAATAAAGAAATTTTGCTATTACCATCTTGCTACCAAGTTTGTGTTTTATGTTGATCATCAAGCATTGCTATATTTGGTAAACAAGCCGTGCTCCACAGGTCGAATTACACGATGGTTGTTAATTCTTCTTGAGTTTGACTTCACCGTTGTTGTGAGGCCTGGGAGGAAACATGTCATGGCGGATCATTTATCTCGTATTCCTAATGGCGAAGCTCCTACGGGGGTTGATGATGAATTGCCTTATACTCCTTTGTTCATTGTTGAGACAATGCCTGAATGGAGTGAAAAGATTGTTAACTTCTTAGTTAATGGTTTTCCACCCAAAGAGCTGCGAAAAGATATAGCTCGAAAATTAATCAAGGAATGCGAACCCTATTGCTTACTGGCAGGAAATCTCTATAAGAGAGGAAAAGATGATGTTCTTAGACGCTGTGCCCGCGAGGATGAGTATTTATATATTCTACAAGAGGCACACATGGGCGTAGCTGGTGGTCACTTTTCAGAAAAGTTGACTGCCCGAAAGATCTTACAGTCAGGTTATTGGTCGCCCACTCTGTTTAAGGATGCCTCACCTTTTGCAAAGGGATGTGATGAATGCCAACGCTTCAAGAAGCCACAAAGAAGTGATAGGATGCCTCTACATCCCATCAAGGTAACCCAACCATTTGAAAAGTGGGGCTTAGACTTTGTAGGACCGATTAGTCCGGCTGCACGTAACACGCAATCACGATATATCATTGTGGCTACCGACTATGTAACCAAATGGGCTGAAGCAAAAGCAACACGAAAGGCAGATGCAAAAACAACAGCTAAGTTCCTCTTTGAGAACATTATCACACGTTTTGGATGCCCCTTTGAGCTTGTGAGTGACAATGGAACTCATTTTATAAATGAAGTAATAAAAGAACTCACATCAAACTTCATTATATCTCACCACAAGTCTACACCCTATTATCCCCAAGCAAATGGCCAAGCTGAGAGTACCAACAAAACTCTCATCTCCATTTTGACAAAGACAGTTGAGGCTCATCACACTGATTGGGACCTAAAGCTTACATCAGCTTTATGGGCTTATCGTACTGCGTATAAAGTTGCTATTAATTGCACACCGTTTAAGATGGTGTATGGCCAAGAAGCAGTTATGCCATGGGAGTTTGTCATTCCTAGTCTTCGAGTAGCTTCTCAAGAAGGTTGGGATGGTAACCCCTTAGTTGAGCGATTATATATCCTGGAAAGGCTAGATGAAGAGAGGAAATTAGCTGTACGAAATGCTCTAGTGGAGAAGGATAGGAGAAAGAAGTGGTTTGATAGCCATTTAAAGGATAAAGACATCAAGGTTGGTGATAAAGTTCTTATGTACGGGGTACGTAATGAAAAGAAGAAATTGAAATATGCTGGTAAGGGACCATATCGAGTGTGTGAGATTACCCCGCAAGGTACCATTCGTGTGGGGACTCTAGATGGAGTTGAAACCATTGGATTCCTTAATGGGAGTAAATTCAAAAGATATTATGATCCTCTAAGCCAGGAAGAGTTGCAAGCCATCCATCAAAAGAAGGCTGCCAAGGAACAAGCAGAGCTTAGAAAAATCCAAGCAAGAGTTGAGGCTCGAGAACGACAACAACGTCTTAGACGCCAACGAGAGGCTAATCTGGGAATCACGCAAGCATTTTTCGAGGACACAGATGACGACTCATTAGAATCTGAGCCACCCTTACGATACCCAATTGAGCTAAATAGCCCCTATGGAAAAGTACTATACAATGCCTTATTAGATAAGGGAGCTAAACACAATTTGTTATCCTATGGATTTTGGTGTCAATTAGGGAAACCGACCCTATCCCCGAGTACGATGCAAGTCAAGGGCATTAATAAAAAGAAAACTGCTATTCTTGGAGTCCTTCAGACCCCTATTGTCTATGACAATGGAAGCATAGTGCAGAGGTTTCTAGTCATGCCCGCGGGAGCTATGGAAGGCAACGTAAACCTGGGACGCACGTGGATGTTGGCAACCAAATGCACTATTGATTGGGATATTGGTACTGTCACGACGCGACCACCGACTCTTACCCCTATCATTCAAGCAAAGTCACCTACGTTGCAAACTCTAGCAAAGTTGAAGGATAGCCAACATTCACAAGCCAAGGTGGTTAACTCGTCTTTGCCGGCTACCCATGAACCTAGCACTTCAACACTTGTAGTTGCAGCAAGCAGTAATATTGCAAGTACTCAACCTGCATGACCTAAGAGTACATATCAATGGGTCCCCAAGGCCTTACTTCCAACTACCTCAACCCTCCCATCCATTCTAAGAAAAAATTTCCCCGAAAAACCAAGAGCGCGCCCTAGGAGAGTCAAGACCAAATCACGATGGATTCCAAAACAACTATTAGAAGCCCAAGGCTACTATGATGGAAATGAGCAAATTTGGGTACCTAAACGTAAAATGTGTCCTTCCCTATCGACAACAAACCCATATGAGTCAAACAGTGTAATGCTAAAGCCAATGGCAGACCGTGGGAAGGGAAAGATCACAGAATGCTACACACCTAGTCCAGAGCTAGTTTGGGCTCCAAGGCAAAACCAATTTATTCCACCTAGCTCAGGAAGGGGGGAGTTCCACGAAGCTTCTAGCTCCTCATGTAATACATCCATAGAGGTAAAAGCTTCTACACAACCTCCATCTATAGTAGTGGACCTCCATGAAGCTACAAAAGAATCCACACCTCCCAGTGTTCAAGAATCACCTGATGAACCACTTCAAGTTCGATCCTGGGAGAGTACCTTACCACCCTTGCAACTCGACGAGGCACCTAAGGTAATAGAAAACTAATGGCAAAAACATCACCTATAACAACTTGGAACAACTGGTTTCAAAGGGTGACGACCTCATTTCAAACGGTATGATCTACCCAAGGAAGGGGGGAGTGTTTGTTGACATCCATTATTCACTTGCTTCCCTCTCAACCTTTCTCCCTGACCTCTTAATCTCCAATCTTAGGGAATGTATATATAAAGCCTTATACTCACAAAAACAAGACAAAAAAGTAAAAGAGCAAGAGCCATAACACAAAACCATAAAAACAAATTATGCACAAAAACACGACCCTTGTAATATTTGCACTCTAACCATCATCTATTTGCGTGTACAGATATGGTTAGTACACTAGAGTCATCCACTCCTGCCTTGGGTGAGAGGTACCCTCGTTACTTTTCACAAATATTTCACATGGTCTTTCCAGTGCTTGCATGTGAATGGGAGTTGATAGGTACGCTAGCATGTGAGAGGAATTTTGAGGAGTTAGAATGGCTGATACGTCTCTTGACCACGTCTGATCCATACTTAGTAGAGAGCGTTTCTCCCATTGCACAAGCCTACCTACCCTTTTGACCAAGATGACTATAGGCGTCTAGTGACCTTCTTAGTAAACATGGGCACCTATGATGAAGAAGAAAATTTACATGACTACACGGATGGCACATATGGTCTCATGGATTTTGACTTTGTTTATCTCGACGAAGAGGATAGGGGTTTAGCCTTAGGGTTTCCCCCCAACCTCTACAATATCCTATTCCGTTGACTCTCTAGGGGGAGTGCAAATAATTAGGTTAGGGTTCCTTATGTTTTTTGTTGTGTTCAATAACTGCTGGTACCTTTTCCCACTAATGTTCCTCCTGGAGGTATTCCTTTTGTTTCCTAGTGTGTACACGAGCGTGTTGCTATTCATATGATTTGGACCTTCATGGAACTTCAGATCAAGCGCGACCATCAACACAAACAGGTGTTTTTTGTCCATTAGCATTGCCCCTATCTATTTTGCATCCATGTTTGTCTGCTTTAATTGTGATTGGTAGCCTAATATTCACCGCATTTGCTTAGTATCAAACATTTAATTCAAGGTAATTTTTTGTCATAATCACTTGTCTAGGTTTAAAAATCAAGCAGTCCGACTAAGCTAGTTTGACCAAGCTAGGTGTTAGAAATCTTCTCTTAATACCATGGGGAATGCCTTCTTAATAAGCAATGGTTACTTAGGTTCTTAATCCGATTTAGGCAGCATTGTGTGAAATGTACTAGGGCTTTCTAGTGGGCTTGACCCTATTGACCTTTAGCTTAAGTATTATAAAGGGAGTTTACTAGTGTGATGAGCCTGGGGAGGTGTATCAGAGTTATATGACCCCCCAAAGCTACAAAATTAAAATGATGAAAACAAACAAAACAAAAAAGATCAAAGTGCCACAATGTAAAATTTTAAGCTGGAAGAGAAATCCCTGCTTAAATTGGTACTCCACTCACATGTATCGCCTATGGTACTAGAGCCCTAGAGGTTCCCAGTGTGGGCGCTTTTCCTTGAAAAGCAAAAAACCCAAGGCATACAAAATAAGCACACACATCAAAATTGAATCATTGTGAAAAGACTTTGGGGGGTCAAAGCAAAGGTAATCAGTCAGGCGATGATTTCATGAGAAATTCCTTTTATCATAGCTTAACTACAAGGTCCTCTAGGTATAGCCTCTAGTCAGCCCTCGAACATGAAATACTTGGCTCTCGCGATTAAACAACTTAATTAACCAGAGAAAATTAAGAAGCTTACCCATGGTATTAATAGTCGATCTCTAGTGCCTTTCGACCGTTAAATTAGCGACCCCATACTTGTTTAATTTTTTACCTTTACATATGTTTATGCATTTGATTATATTGCAATTTAATGTTTATTTTCTGACAAATTGTTTAAATTTCTGTTACCAATCAATTTGTCTGCCTAAAACTGCATATGCTTTTTAATCGCTTATGAGAATGCAATTACTGTACCAATTTTGTTTGATTTTGCAGTGATTGAAGAAGGCTAAGGACATTCATCTCAAATGCTCTTCCACCTCGACGAACGAGCTTCAACTCAATAGCTTCCGAAGACGGAATCTACATCAGGAAGGGGGGCATGTTAACCCTCACGGCTCACAGACACCCCATCACCTACGACGAACGTGTATTATGTATTTGGTAGAGTCAGGTACCGGGCTTGTCGGTCCAATAGGAAAAGGGTAAGAGTGATCGCCGATGAGAGGCGCACTCTAACTGAGACATTCAAGGGATTAGTTGGCTAAGCATGGGCGCCCAAGTGTGAATGGGGCAAGCCCATATAAAAGTCATTATAAACCTAAAAGGGGGGATTCTCTCATTTGTGCAATGCAAGAAGAGTGCTCTTGCTCCATCTCCTTGTGTACTAGTGTGTGTGTGTGTACTTGAGAGAGAGTGTGTGTGTGTGTGATCGAGCATTGCGGCGGCACGACGGCGGTGAAGCGGTTGAGCGCGACGTAGCGACGTCTCCTTCTTCTTCGCGGCAAGGAATCCTCCACGGCAGGAGCATAGAGCGGTGAGTGACACACCATTGCCCTCTTTTGATCTTACTAGTTAAGTTAGTTATGTGCTTGAAGCCGTTTGTGGCTCGCACACAGTGTTAGGCAAGTCCCTTGCTTCGACAGTGCGGCAAGGAGCGCACAGCTGCATGCATTCTTTCTAGCAATTCATTGGTTAGCAGCAAATTGTATTTCTTTAAACGACATTCACGAATCCAATTAGCCATTGGTTCACCATCTAGAGTGGATAGCTTAACTGCTCCACTTGGAGATACATCTTCAATGATAAACGGCCCATTTTCTTTTTCTTAAACTTGGGAATGTGTTGCTTAAGGTAATAGAACTAACTCCCCTTTTTTGAAGATTTTTGTAATTAGATGGGAATCAAAATATTGTTTTTGTTTCCGCTTTTGTGCATAGATGTGAGCTACATCAGTTAGCCTTTGCTCATCTAGATTTTTTAAATCTTCAAGTCTCTCTGACAATTCATGTCCAATCTACTCAAGATCCTTAGCTACCCTTAGTGTCGGCAATAGAATTCTATTGGTAGTATGGCATCAAGACCATAAACAAGGTTAAAGGGTGTAGCATTTAAATTTGTTTTGAATGAAACTTGATAATCCCATAGAGCTGCATGGAGATTCAATTCCCAGTCTGTCCTTCCTGAACTAACCACTTTAGACAATACCAAGCTAAGAATCTTATTGGTATGCTCAGCTTGTCCGTTTGCTTGTGGGTGATAGGGAGCTGATTTGTTATGGATGACCATAAATTCACTAAGCAGATACTTGATTACCTCATTAAGGAAATGAGTTCCCCTATCAATGACAATTTCTATTGCAAGTCCATATCTTGTGAATACATACTCATATAAGAATCCGGCAGTGGTTCTAGCATCATTCTTTTGAGTTGCTTTACCCTCAGCCCACTTAGTCAAATAATCCATAGCTACAATGATATATTGAGTCCAAGTTCTATAAGCAGGTGGCTGTATTGGCCCCACAAAATCTTCACCCCATTTTGCGAAAGCTCTAGCTCCTATCATTGGTCTTAAGGGCATGCTATCTACTCGTGTTGGCATTTTTGCTCATTGAAAAGCATCACACCTTCGAACATATTCTTTGGCATCTGCAAAAATTGTTGGCCACCATATGCCTGTCATTAAGATTGCTCTTACGGTGGTCTCACTAGAAAAGTGACCTCCAGCTAATCCAGCATGTGCTTGTTCTATAATTGGAATATATTCGTCTTCATTTGCACAGAGACGCAAATGTTGATCCTTACCTCTTTGATACAATTGGTTTCCAATAAGAGCATAGTCTCTTACTTCAATTTCATTGCTCTTTGACGGAATTTACTCATATCCTCAGGAAATGTTCGGCTTGTTAACACTAGGTTGGTAATGGGACACTTTTATGTCTTGGGACACTTTTATGTCCTGTTAAGTGACCATTTTTCTTGAATTATGTTAAGAGTTTCAAAATTGATTTTGAGGTGCTATCTATCTATAAAGTTGTCTCATGAGCTGAAAAAAACTCGACATTTTTTTGGAGTATCAATTCCATCTTTAACCTTGTCCCTGCACAACATTTCACAACCTAAACTGTGTGAAAAAACGGGTCCTGTTTTTACCTTTTTTTCAACTTTTTGCAACTATACCACTCTAGAATTCATGTTTGTGAGGTCTATAATGCTAGAGAACTATCTTTAGTAGTCCTCTACATGTCCTGATGCTTCTAGGGAGAAATAAATTTTACAGTTGTAAGTTATGACCAAATTACAAAAATTGTCAAATCCTGTTTTTTAGCCAATTTTAGCTCTTCTATGATTTTTTTGGTGGATTTCATGATATCCAAATGCATTTTTGATTGTCTATGTCGCATATTGTAACATAAAGCTAATATTCCTTAAGTTTTGGGGCACCTAATACCCTATTTTTCATAGTACACAACAATGGTTGATTTTTTCAATTATAGAAGAAAACGAAACATTCTAGTATATCAAGTATAGCTTTTTCAATATTGTTAGTTTCTTGTGACAATCACATGCATTTTGTAGGTAGTAACCATATCTAGTCATAAGGATCAAATTTGGCTAGATACTAAATAGTTTCTATGGGATTCTACAACTCATAATGTTGAACCCAATTTTTTCATGTTTGCTATATTTAGCACTTCATCTTTGTCCCCAAGATTCCCCTTGGTAAGAGATGTATTATTCTTTTGACATGCTCCATGGCTCCTTATGAACATAAAGGACAATAGGGAACTAAGAAAACATGCATATATTATTTGTATTGAGCGTGGCTATAGAAACTTTGATGATAGGTTTGCAGAATGGTAAAAATTCAACTTTTTGAACCTATTTATTTTGGCAAAACAAAAAATAGTGAGTGAGAAGCAATCATATGTTCTAATCACTAACCCATTGAATTTAACTAGGGAATTATATCAAGTCCTACAAAAATCCCTAATCTTATTTTTATGCAACAAACCGTAAGAAATGACTGTTTTGATGAAAATGCACTGGTCCATCAACTTTGGAGGCTTGGTGTGACCAAAAGATGAGAAATTTTACAAGTTTCTTATTTTTCCCATGTGTATTAGGCCTTGAACTATAACCTCATGAAAGGATTTTACAAAATGAGTGGATCTTCTATGGTTTTGGAGGTTTTTTTCAAAGCCCTGAAAGGACACTTTTATGTCGTGTTAGGTTACCAACCTAGTGTTAAGTAAGTAATTAGATAGTTACTCCACTTAGGAACATGTGACATTTGGAACAATGTTACATGAGGTATGGGGGTCTGTTTTTGACATTGAGGACAATCCTTTACAAAAGAGCGAACATCACTCCTCATAGTTGGCCAAAATACTCCAAGTCTCAAGATCCTTTGCATAGTTTGGTCTTCCGCAAAGTGAAGTCCTATTATGGTAATATGTGTTTGACTTAGGTATTGGGTTTTCTCTTTAGGATTAATACATAAGAGCAGTATTCCATCTCTGTTTCTTTTGTATAGCCTGCCACCTAGTAACTGATACATAGCCGATTGCTCAATTAATCCAACTGTAATAGGAAGTGGTATTTGTGAATCCACTTGAGCTATGGTCATCGATGATACCATATTTTCTGACCATCGAGGTATCATTTCCACAGAGAACAGATATACATCTGGTAGATCATCATCTACTCCTTTAGGTGATTCCTCGAAAACAATTCTAGAAAAATGATATGCTCTTTGACGAGTGGTGTCCTTTTTTACGACCACAGTGAAATCAAATTCCGGAAGAATGATGAACCATCTCAATATTCTTCCTGTGTTGCATGGCTTGTTGACTAAGTACAATAAAGCTTGGTGGTCCACGAAGAACACAAACTTGTCTGCTAATAGGTAATGTCTATACTTTTTTACGGCATAGATCATTTCTAATCCTCCCTTTTGGTGGTGGTGTAATTGTTTTCTGCCATGGTCAATTGTCGGCTAGCATAAGAAATAGAAAATTCAATTTTTCCGTTTCCTGGTTGAGCAAGTATACATCCAATGGCAAAATTGAAAGCATCTACATGTATGTGGAATATCTTATTCCAATCTGGTGCTTTCAATATCGGAGTTGAAGTGAGAGCTTGCTTAAGCTTCATGAAGGATTCTTCACACACCTCGGTCCACTCAAAGTGTGTAATCAAGCTATACATGGGTTTTGCAATTATAGCATACATGTAAATGAACCGTCTGTAATATCCACAGTGTCCCATGAAGGCTTGAACCCACTTGATTGTTGTTGGTTTAGGCAAATCAGCAATAGCATGAATTTTATCCAATTCAATAGCTATGCCATTTTTAGACACTAATTGTCCAAGAATTTTTCCTTGTCTACCCATGAATGTGCACTTTTTAGGATTTAAGAAAATCCTATAAAGTCTACATTTTTCGAATACCTTTTTGAGGTGTTCAAAATGATCAGCCCGGATTGATGAATGTACGCATAGATCATCCATATATACTTCCAAGAATTTCCTAAAATACTCTTTAAAAGTATGGCTCATCAATCTTTGGAAGGTGGCAAGAGCATTAGTTAACCCAAAAGGCATTACCCGATAGGCAAAAATACCCCATTCCGTTGCCAAAGCAGTTTTATGCTGATCTTTTGGGTCAACCAAAAGTTGATTGTATCCCAAAAAGCCATCTAAGAAGCTGTAAGATTCTTTTTCTGCAACTCGTTCTAAAACATGCTCAGTGATTGGAAGAGGAAAGTTGTCTCTAATGGTAGCTACATTCACTTTCTTGAGGTTGACACACACTCGTAATTTTTCATTTTTCTTGGTTACTACCACAATTGGAAACATCCAATCTATGTGTTAAATTTCATAAATGAATTTGGCTTCCTTTAGTTTTTCAGTCTCTTCTTTGATCTTTCTGGCAAATGTTTCATTGTATGCGTACGACCTTTGTCTACTTGGTTTCACATCATCTCTCATGGGTATAGTATGTTGATAGATTTCTGAATCAACACCCTTGAGATCCTTGTAAGACCACGCAAAGATATCTCGGTACTCTTTCAACAAGCTTAACAAAAGCTCTTCTTCTTCTTCTGTTAGGTCATTTGCACTGTAGGCAGGCCTACGCTCTTCTTCTGGTTCAACCAAATCTATCTTTTTCACGTTTTCAGGCCCTTCGTAGGACTCGCCTGTTTTCTTAGTTCTTTGATAGGTTGTTCTCGACAATGATTTTTCGCTCTTGGAGAGTATATTTTTTGTAATGGGATGGAACACTCATTACATCTTTACCATCCTCTTCTGTGGTTTCCATTTCTATCGTATATATCTCCTTTAGAGCTTTTTTCAACTCTTGATACTTCTTTTTCCGCTCAACTCATGTCATGGTTGACTCCTTGTCCTGTTTCTTTGATTTTGCTTGAGTATCCTTTTTTGTTTTTCTCAATGTTACGACATTTCTAGATTTTTGTTTGAAGAATACCTGCCAGTGATTTTGTCCTTGACACAATCATGTACATCCATCTGCGTCAGAAATTGTGTTCTACTAGAGACTGATGGCATAGGTCTAGCTTTCACATATCTGGTGTCCCTTTTTCGTCTATACCATTTCTATCTTCTCGGTTTTTGGTTCGGAAAGTCAAAAAACTTTTCCTCCCCTTCTTTCATGAATATCTTAGCTCTCACATGTTCTTTTTCTAACCCCAAATCTTCTGAGGTAGCTGAGTGTTCTTCTAACTCATTTGTTGCATCGCAGTAGAGGTTTGAAAAGACTTGTTGAGCTTTCATAAAGTCTTTAGGTTCCTCAATTTCATCTTCAATGTAGAGGGTTGATATCATTTGGATGGGAGCTATATCATAGCCATTCTCATTGCAAAATTGAGTAGGCATTGACATAATCCATCGTCGCTAAAATTTGAGTCCACTCAAATGGCCCAAACAAATGCTCTAGAAAGGGTTCAGGTACATATGCTTTGTCGGTGCAATCCCTTTCTAGGATACATTCTTCTTGTTTTAAACTCCCGTTTTCTGAAGCTCCACACATCCAAATAGGAGTGTCTCTGTTTAATCAAGATGGAAGCTTAGTTTCGGCTAAAGAGACTGAATCAAACTCTTGTAGGGGCGTTTTCATGACATCTCTATAAGTGTGATCTTTTAGATTAACCCTTGTTATCGATCCCACAATGCTTCAAGTACAGATAATTGTTTCCCCAATCTTGAATGAGTTGTACCTGTCGCATGAAAGGTCTTCCCAATATGATTTTGTAATTGAGTTTTTTCCCAAAGTCTACTATGGCAAAAGTGTGTTGATATTCAATCCCACATGAATTAACTATCACTTTCTCAAGTAGTCCTAAGGGTCTTTCAATGTGTCCATCAGCCAATTGCAATTTCATTTGAGTTTGTCTAATGGTTGGTTGTCCCCAGGATTCCCATATTGCTTTCGTGGCTATGGCTATGCATGCTCCACTATCCAGTATTGCCATGGTTTCTATGTCATTATATTTCACTGGAAGGGTGGTGGGTCCTTCGTTCCCTTCGTAGTATTCTTGGACTTTGTTCATTGGTACAGATCAAATCTCTTTGTTATCCATTTCGCTTTTCAATTTTCCCAAAAATTTTGCGATTAGCCCCGTTACTCCCACCTTTTCTAGGGTTTTTTGGAGATCATTCCATAGATATGCCCTGATTTTCAATAGTTCTCCCAAAGTAAGAGTGCATTGGATGGGTGTAGACATGATTGAATGAATGTTGTTTAATTCTAGGGTTTGTTCAGCTCTTTTTACTTGAGTGGTCTTACACACTATGGATTCATCTTCATTTGTCCCAAGTAAGAGGGTAATGTTTTCAAGGCCAATGGTTTAGACATCCCTGAAGCTTCAGATCCGCAATCCCCATATAAGGATTGTACATCCATGTCCATTTTAGGAGGTAGATTGTCTAGCCAAACTTCCTCTATAGGAGCTGACTTTAGAGTTAGGCTCCCATCATTGATCTCTCTAACTTTTTTCCATAAGTGTCCCAGTCAATCTTCCTCTATGAATGGAATTTCGTCTAAGGCATCTTCGTTGTCCGACACTATAAATTCTGGCTCTTTTGGTTCAATGTGGGATTCTACCACCACTTTGGATATTTTTTTAGTGTCTCTTACCACAAGCTCCTCAGGTTTTGTCATACTTTCGAGCTTGGGTTTTTGTTTTTCCAGCATTTCTTGCATGATTCTTACCAAATTTTGATAAGCTTCAAGCTTAGCTGCTTCCATGTCTGAAGAAGGATATTTTTTTCATTTGTTTTCCATGTTTTGGCCTACTTTAAGTCCTGCTTGGTATGCTTCCAAGGCTGCATTAATTGGCTCAAAAAATTTATCAGCCAAAATTGATCCTCCGAAATTCACGGTTGTTTCTTTGACTTCACTTCCAGTTTCTTTCACCTTTTCCTAGAATAGTTGTTTTGCTTTCTCCGCGATTCATCCCATTGTTTCTATTTTCTCATCTCATACCTTTTGCTTCTGCTTCTTTTGGTTTTTGAGAGGCAATTTTTGTATTCTCCGAATCATCAGAGGAGTTATGTTTTTTTTTCTTAGCTTGGGATCTAGTATTTACCTTGATTGGAACAATCGGTCACTCTTCGATGAGCTACTAGGTATCACTTGGACTCTACTGTTTTACCCTTGTTTAAAGGATTTTTAGAACAATCTTCCGGGAAGTGTCCTCTCTTTTTGCAGCATTGTATGCAATAAGCTTCAAGTGGTTTGAGGTTCTTATCAGGCTCTGGACATTCATTTTTCCAATGATCATCTGCACCACAGTTATGACAATTTCCCGTTCTTGGCTTAATCATGGGTCTTACCATAGGAGGTCTATCACCTTGATTAGCTACATAGTACATTGGTGCAAGCTCTGGTGGAGCATACGTCACAAGTTCTTGTATTGGTGGTGGATGTGAATGATATCAATCTCCTTCTACCATTACTGTAGATGGACTAGGCTCAGCATAGGGTGTAACAGGCACTAGTGCTTGCTCTCTATGACTCCCTCTAGATGCATGTACTTTACAGGCACTACATTATGTCCTGGATATGGAGGTTCTTGACCCAAGACAGGTTGAGGTCTTTCCATACCCATCCATGGTCTTTGAGCTGGTGCCATGTAGTAGCACTCATTGGTCTTATGGTTGGTCCATTTACCCTTGATTGCACACCATTTCTACGGTCTAATTGGTTGCCCTTGTTGAGGTATCCCTTGCCTTGGTCACCTCATAGGTGTTTTTTGCATGTTATTCATCGTATTATTCATCTGTTTGACATGTCTTCTATGGATGAAAGTGGTGTTGCAGCAGACGTACCCACTTGTGCTGGTTTAGTGCATATTGTTTTCTCACTTTGGTTATCCTTAGGGACATATTCTTCGTTGAAAATATCACAATTGTCTCCTAAGTCATTAGCATCTGACACACACTCTTCTAGGGTGGTATGCTTCTTGCTAAACAGTATAGCATGAAATTTTGTGTTTAGCAGTCCCTCTAGAAACAATGATACTAGTCGTTCTTCTGCAGGTATCTCTAGCTCTGGGCATCTGGCAATGTATTGTTTCATTCAAGTTGCACAATCCCTAACAAAATCACCTTGTTTCTGTTTAAAGCTGTAGGTTTGAGCTACCATATTGTGTTTGTTCCCCGTTCTCAAACAAGCAGCTACAAATCCTTGAGCTAATGTGTTCAAGTCCATGATGACCTTCGTGGAATGTTTTGAAACCATGTCAACGCTTTCCCTTCTAATTTCATTCCAAACCCCTTGAATTGAGTATGGAAAACGAATATGCGTTTTGATCTTAGCACTTGCTTAAATATTGCTAAGTGGTCGTATGGATCCCCTGATCCACTGTATTTTTTGACCCATTTTTGAAAATCAGCTGGCCTGACACGTTTATTTGGTTCAACTCCCTGTCTCCTGGCAGTTGGTCCTGTTTCGAGTCCTTCAAACCAGTCTGTTGGAAATAGTGACTCATGTAGCCCTGGACTGGCCTCAGTGTCACCCGGTTTTATGCGTGATGAGGTGGTTTCTGGTTTCTTAACATTACTCTCAAAAGATCTCTCACGATGTTCATCTCTTGGAATAGTTTATGGTCCTTGTCCCAATATCCAATATTTTATGGAATACCCTTGGTATTTGGTTTGTTCTACCTCCTCAGGGGTCATCAGAACAAAGTTGTTTTTATATCAATCCCTAAACAGGTAGGTTGGTAGATATGTTGATCCCTTATCTTTGATCTTGAAGATATAGATGATCTTCATGGGTGTTAGTTATCTGTACTAACCCGTTTCAAAGGCTTCAAATCAACTTGATCGTATCCCTCGAATTCTAAAGTTGTGGTCCTTCTTTTGCGGCCATATATGGAATTATGGTATTTACTTCTAGCCCCTATTTGTCTATCACGTCAGGGTTTTCAACTTGTAAATACTGAGTTCTGTTTCTATCCATGTACATTTTTCCTTGTTTGTTTGCCCTAATCTCTTCTTCAAACTCAATACCATGGTCATCAATGCAAATAGCATACTCTTCGTTAGGATCCAGGTAAATCTGAGCTCCATAGCGATTAGTCTTATAAAAAGAGAGTATATACTTGTAGCGCATTGTCGTTCCGGTTTCTGAGTGAGTCAAATAGGAAGGCATTTCAGATGTTGAATCTAAGAAAGTGTTTGAGACCTCTTCAAGTATAGTGTGCAAGGAATTGCCTTGATTCATGCTTTCCTTGGTGGATACTCTACTAGAGGTTTCTCCAAGTATGCCCTGATTTCCTAGTACATGACCAGATCTAAGGTTCATAAAGACTTGCGAAGTCCTGGATAGAGTACCATCGGATTGACTTGTTGTCAATTTCTTCCACTTGACTTGATTGCAATTTTTGTCAAGCTGCCGATTCCTCGCCTGCAACCTGATTCCTATATCAATTTGATCAAGTTAGCTATTCTTTCACAAAGATTGTGTAATTTTTGCTAACTATTGTGATTGGTCTATGTGTATCACTTCAAATTGAGCAATATTAGTCAACAATTGAGATTTTCAGACTCAACTTGGCAAAAATCAAAGGATTAATTTGCAACCTAGAAACGGAGTGAACATGTATCAATTTGGATTTGATTGAACCCAAAATTGCCCGGTGGCTTTGTATTATGCTGGTCTAACACTGTACAAGTTCAAAATTCAAAAATGGTATCTCTCTGTAGCAGTAGTAAATTGTGATTATTTACTTTTGTCAGCTTTTTGCATTTTTGGGCTTGGTTTGCCAAGTATACAACCTGTTAGGTCCTTGGACAAGTTTCAAGAAGTTTGGACAAAATCTGTTTAAGTTTATAAACTGTTTCGTGTCCACAAATTCTGGCTTAAATCTCACTTTTGTAATCCAAACACCAAAATTGATTTGTGTGGTCTACTTGGTATGCTTGACCTTGTGGTATACTCAAATGTGCAAAATTGTCAATTTTTGAAGCAGATGTGAATAATCGTGATTATTACTCTGGCTAATTGCAAGTTTTTGTCCCAATCTTTACACAAATCTGTTAAGCACTTCAACTTAAGGTCTCTAGCCAAGTTTCATCAAGTTTGGACTATTTTTGGTCAAATGGTCATCAGTCTTTTGTTTGTAGACTGACTTTGCAAATTTGGTCATAATTTAATTATCCAATTCTTTCCAAATTTAGTTTGTGGGCTTATTAGAACATGGTAAACGAGTGGTATGCTAACTTAGTCAAAAAAGTTGGAAAATGGGACAGATAGATGTAAATAATCGTGCTTATTTACTTTTGGCAACTTTTTGCATCTTTTTGGTCAAGTGAGCATGTACACATATCTCACATCAATATAAGCCTATGAATCAAGTTTCATTGAGTTTGGACAATTTTTTCTCCAATTTACACTCAAGTTCTCGAAAGTTAGTACAAACTTTAGTTTTTACCCAATTTTTTGTCAGTTTGGTGATCCAAATCCTATATGCCTTTACAAAAGTTGTTTGTACACATGCAATGAGTCACTGGTATCAACCTTGGACAAATTTGAGCTGAAAGTAAATAATCACAATTATTTACTTCAGGCTTAAAATGAACCGTTTTTTGCACTTTTTTCATGGACAGTCTTTTCATGAGTTATTTTAAGCCTCGGAATCAAGTCAAAAACTGGCCTAAAATATCACGAAAAAGTAAATAATTTGAGTTTTTGCAAACTCTTGAAAGTTTTACCTCAAAGAGTCCTTGAGCTTACCCACTGGTTCATACAACTTTTAAGCATACTCTTCAGTAGGATTCAGTGGTTTGGAGTCTTTTCGTGCTATTTCTAGCCGTAGACCTAAAATTTTGCAACTGCAAATAACAACTCACAATGATTCTTTCAGAGAGAGCAATGTTCTGAAATCCACCTCGGATCCTACTTACCCTACTCCTAAGTTCTCATGCAATGGGGTTGTGGAAAGTGTTCACAAACACTTGTTTTCTTGTTTTTTATGGTTTCTTGAGCATTGATCTTAAGACTTGTCCCATCTATCATTCATTCTCAAAATCCTAATCTAATTCTACAATCCTAAAGGCACTCGGCAAGTACGATTAATCGCAATTATTAACAACAATGGATTTTTGACCTAGTCATTTTTGACCCAGAATGCACCTAAATGCTTAGCAATGATGCCCAATACCCCACCTATGCTTAGTTTTTTATTTTGAAGTGTAAATTCTTACTTATGATGAAACTAGGCCGCGGGTCAGTGACACCAAAACCTACAAAATACCGTGAAGTGTTTACATCAATGAGTAGAGCTCTTACCTGCGGTTGAAATGCAACAAACACCACTACAATGTGACAACCGGAGAGGGAGTAGGAAGTGTGAGAAGGAGAGAAGTGAGTGCCGTTATCTCACACTATATATTTCATTATCCAAAACTTAATAATAACTTACAAAAATTGTCTTTTATACCTTAACCAAGGTTTTTGGTGGTCAAAACTAATAATTTGGAAGCTCTAACTAAAGATGAGTTCTACCAAACATCGAGCGAACTTATCCGAGCAAGCTCATAACCGAGCAAAGTTATCAAGTGAGTTTCTCACGTATATATACATGTCACCATTGCTAGCAAAAATATGTTGTTTTGGAAACTTAAATATAGATCGATTGAACAGCTTAGTTCACAAAGACGGAAGATGCGACTCCTTTCCATTTTGGATCATTGTTTGGAAAAATTTAGCAGATGTTTAGAAGGCCATAATTTGTTTGCGGCAAATTTCAATCTCTTTTGAGCTTGTGTCTGCTCAAGACAAGGTGGTAAGGAAATCTTGCTAGCTGGCATGGATGAAGTAAAGGGTTGCATCATATTGACATCGCATTTTTTTGCAGATGATAGAGACTTGCCAAACCAAGAGCTACCATGTATGTCCACTAGGAGGAGCGCTAACAAGTGAGAAAAGATGCTTAGATATTCTCTCTCTCTCTTTCTCTCTCAAAAAAAAAAAGAGAGAAACAATATCACTATCACCGACTTTTTTCATCATATACAAAACATCTTTACAACAAAATGTTGAGGTTGGAGAATCTCCAAAGAAAAGTCTTTTCACTTTCAGGGACCAAAGCTGGCTAGATTTACTTCAATCTTTGACTTATTTTTCTTCTCTTTCACTTCACCTTGCACATTCTCCCACTTAAGTTTTAGTCCTCATGAAAGCCAACGTGTGAGCACAAGTAAACTACCTTGTAGGATCTGTTCTCTCTCTCTCTCTCTCTCTCTCTCTCTCTCTCTCTCTCTCTCTCTCACACACACACACACACACACACACAACTCTCTGAAAAAGTTTGCGTCTCTTTCAAAAAAAAAATCAAGAAAAAGATCCTTCTATTAGTTACTAAAACTACCCATAGGGCTACAACCACCTCTTCAAGAGAGGGCTACAACAACCATGATGGGAGACTCTCCGAATGAAAAAACCAGCATATGTACAATGGGGCTAAATCAAGAAATGGGGGGAGGGAAAAGCCACACAGGTGGTCGGTAATGCCATCGGAGTACACCCTGGACCATGGTGTAAAAAGGCCCAGGACGCCAGAGTCGAAGGAAAGCCTCTCTACGCTCCCACATGCGGTCGGAGCTGTCCTGTAGTCCCTCAAGCTGTCCTCTGAGAGTTATGGATCAGCTCTAGCCAAAAATCGTGAACAGTCTTTGTTGGTGGCACAGGGCGAGCCTCAAAGATGCGGAAGCAACGGCCTGCCAAATGAACCAGAGTGTTAGGCCAGTGATGAGCTCCCAACACTCCTCTCTCTCACTGCACCACTCCTGTGGAGTAAGCTCTATATAGCAGGCTAGAGTACGTCTCTTTCAATTTTTAGATTTCAAGTCTGCTAAAATATAATGCTAAGAGCTGATTGAAAACTCAAAACAACCAATTGAAGGGAGGGAAAGAAGGATAAAATTCGGTTTGAAAATTCAAGAAAATAGAGTTTAATTGTAAAAAATGCCGTTATTTTGAGAAATTTCCTCTATGGATGTTTGTGAAATTAATTTTTCCCGAACACTATTTGAAGCATGTGAACCGATTCTCTCTCTCTCTCTCTCTCTCTCTCTCTCTCTCTCTCTCTCTCTCTCTCTCTCTCTCTCTCTCTCTCTCTCTCTCTCTGACAAACTGAGCATACACTCATTAGAAGTATAACAAGCTGACATTTGTCAAAAAATGATTCGCAGGATAGCAGCAGTACCACAAAGTAAAACTTACTTTAGCAACACTACATTCCAGAGAGGCACCTACCTAAGATTAGTTAAGCAAATTCTCTGGAATCTCAACATCCCCATCGTCAATCTCTGTTTGTAAATCCTTCGGATCCTTCCCATTCACAGAGCAACCCACAGAAACGCAGTACCAACAATTTCCTGTACTATCCCAGCAAGCTCCTTTGCCATTGAACTGGGATGCATCACATGGGCAATCTCAATCACATCATCGAAAGAAATGTTGCCATTGTGCTTGATGTTCTTAAATGTATAAGGAGAAGGAAAAGGAGTCTACAGGTCAGAAACTAGCTAAGAGCTCATGGGACACACTACCATGGAGCAAAACCCTATTGCGAATGCTAGGACTGAGGGGCAAGCAGAAGAAGAAGAAAAACTCAATTGAGTGCTATAGCGGCTTGCATGGTCAGATTAATAGGAGGAATTCTCACAATGCAATTATGAGAGTAGCCAGCAAGTAGGCCTCTCTAATCTTAGAACAAAGAAAAATGTTGCAAAGTCATTGACATTTGTAATGTCATAATAATCAATATCTAATTCTCCTAAATGATTTTCTCATATTAAACTGATCATTTAATGTGGGGAAGGCCAGGGGAGAAAAAGCTAGAATATTGGTTAAGCTGGATGACCGGCCACAGTAGGGATCCAAAGCAGGGAAAATAGAGATCCAAAGGGGCGGCCATCTGCAAAAGATCCATGTGCAACAATGGGCTAAAAAGACCCTAAGGTTCAGCCCATTAAGACTTCCAAAATGCTAAGGTTCCAAAATTCAAAGGTTGTGTCCAAAGGTCAACCCTAGGGAAAATTGGATGCTTTGTGTGTGCCCTAAAAGTCTTTGCACATCCCTACATGGGAGGGGGCGAGCCCTAAAGGTAGGGGATGAGAGAGAAAGCCACACACACACACACACAGGCTCCCTTTACACAAAGGGAATGAGGGACACATGTCAGCTCCCTAGGCCAGATGCCCACAAGGTGTGCCCAATTTCTATTGGATGACCCTTGAAGTGGACCAATGAGAATTAAGCTAGAGTAAATCTAGTTTAATTAATTTAAAAACATTTAATAAAAGAAACCAATGAGAATTAAGTCTCCTAGAAGACTATTGGGCAGTCTCCCAAGGGGTCCAATGAGCATTCAGGAGCCCCATGGCTTGCCTGATTCCTATTGGCCAGGAGGCAAAGGGGTCCAATGAGAGTTTAGTTTAATTATTTAATTACCTAAAGCTCTCACAAAAGGGGAAAGGGGGACACATGTCAGAAGGCTATCACTTATGCTGCTTAATTGTAATTGGCTTGACTTGGGGAGGGCCAATGAGGCTTCAGCAAGAGCAATTAGAAAGAGGGCTCGCCCAAGAGAGAGAGGGGGCTGATTTTTGCAAGGCATTATCACACACACACTCACACAAGCTCATGTGTGAAGAAAGAGAAGACTATCTCTTCCCAAGCTTTAATGGAGAACTCATCACCTACTCCAAGCTTGTGAGATAGAAGCCTACATCAACACTCTCTTGGCATGTGGATGCAAATCCAACCAAGAGCCAAGCTTCAATGCATGCTCATCTCCTCTACCAAGCTAATTACTAAGATAAGCTATGCTACATATGAGTGATTATGTGAGGAGATGTACATCTTTCTCGTAAGATACTCCTTCTTCCTCTCAATCTACTCTCATACCCTGCTATCTCTCACCATCTTCGAAGGTGTGTGAGGTCTTGGGTCTGAGAACGGGGATAATTCAAGTTGTGTTTGTTTAGTGTTTTGCCTAGTGCATGAAGTTTCCATCTTCATTGCACTAGCTAGTCTTGAAGGAACACAAAGAATTGTATTGTACAATGTCTCTCTTGATGGGAGCAACCATAATACAAAGCCTTTTGGAGGGGGGACCGGCTCCATGAAAATACGGTCCTCAGCTGTTGTCAATAGCTTAATTTCTCTCTCTTTTGAAAGTATTGTCGATGCTATCTAACTAGGTGTTATGCTTTTTGTTGCTCTCTCCACCCAAGCACTCTTGTAATTCTCATTAGGAATCTATTCTAATGAAATGCCCACTATGTTCATGCTACACATAAGTTATTAGGACATTAAATGTTACATTGGTATCAGAGCTCAAGGTTTCTCTTTTCTTGCTCAAGAAGGGAGGTCCTCAAGCTAGCTACAAATGGTTGGTATTATTAATTGCCTGTGAGTAAGTAGAATAGGGATTTTTCAGCCTTGCAGTGCGCCTGCCTTCGTGCAGTTAACGGGGCATCACCGTCGAGAGCTATGGTCTTAATAGTGGAGTCCTACGGGGCTTGCCTATGGCTTAACCAGTATTGAGATATTAGAAGCTTGACAGGAGCCGGTGCTGTTTTGGTGTCGAAAGACCCTCTCTTCTATTCCTTGCAATTAATGGTATTCGAGCCGCGGGTACAGTAGCTTGAGTGCTTTTTCTAAAGGGGTAAAGAGGAGTAGCAACTAGGGCTTGAAGTGCCAAAGTACACCTAAAAAGTTTACACCTAAAATTTGTTAGAATGGCTGACAATAGTAAAGAGAGTGAAATTAATGTTGATAACTTTGATTTTGCTCATGAGCAAGCTACTAATGATGCTTCAATGCTTGTTAACTATCTTGTTTCTAGGCTTCAACAAGCCATGGGAAATCCATCTCTCCAAAGTGAAGTGCAACGGCAGCTCCGTGCTCACGGGATTCTCCAAGCTCATCACCATGACGAGAGAACACCTAGGAAGCCTCCTTGTGAGACTACCAAAAGAGGTCTCTCTCCGATTCGGGAAGAAGAAGAGAATCCATATGAAGGGCTCAAGAATTTACTTCTTGATGATGCATCTCCTTCACAAAGGAGAACTCAAGAGCCTCCACCGAAGGAATGAGAAAGAAGCGAGTCTCCCGCCACCTCGGCGGAGATGGCTCCACGAAGACGACGGGCTAAACGCTCTCCATCACCACCAAAGCGGAGAAGACCATCACACTCTTCTCTACGCCATAATTCAAAGAGGGATGATAAAAAGCAAGAGAAGAAAAAAGGCGAGAAAGAAGACACCCTCTTCTCCATCTTCTTCATCCTCTTCCTCTCATGAAATCTATGGTGAAGACGACAAAGATCAAGACAAGAAAAAGGCAAGAAAGAGGTCACCCTCTTCTCCACCTTCTTCAAATTCTTCACCTTCTGAAGAAAGTGATGGTGCAACCTTTGAACCATCAAAAAGAAGAGGCCATAGGAAATCCTATGCCGCATGGAAGAGGTCATCCAAGTTGAAGAAATTCAAAGAGGGAGGGAAGAGCATCTCTTTCCTTACCTATGATGGTACCTTTGGTGCTACGGACAAAGTCTTGGCCTTTATCCAACAATTCGATGCGGCGTTTGGAGATGAGGGCTTCACGGAGTCCTCTAAGCTACGCCATGTAGCTATGCACTTTCAAAAGTCCGCCAGACAATGGTGGTCTAGCCTACGAGCCAACGGTGAAGCTCCACGAACATGGAAAGCTTTAAGAGCTTCCATTATGAAGCAGTTTTTGGCCACCGATGCCAAAGACAAAGTACTCACCGAATGGCGAAGCTTAAAGCTCTCTCCCAATGAATCTATCCACAAATATGTAGACAAGTTTTGGGACCTACAACTCAAAGCCACTGTCTTCAAAAAGTTGGATTTTGGAGAGCAAAAGCAACAATTTTGTGCAGGCTTAACCGAAGAAATGGCGGAGTATGTCAACTCCCAAAGACCACGTACCATATCGGCGGTAATACACCACACTATGGTCGCCTCTCGAGTCAATTTCCAAACGGGGGCAAAAAGAAATAATAAGCCCCCGGAAAACAAGGGTTCCAATGAGCATAAGGGGAAGGACAATGTCCAAAAGTCCCCTAAGGGCAACTCCAACAAAGCTAAAGAGAAGGGAGTTTACAAAGGTAAGAATAAACTCTCTCCTGAAGATCTTGAGCGTTATCGTAAGGATAACCGGTGTTTCAAGTGCGGCGAACAAGGGCATGCGTACCGTGCTTGTCCCCAAAAGAACAACCACCAAGATCCTCCTCGAGCTTCCTTGGTTGAAATCCAAGAGGAGGACACTCACCAAACTCACCACAAAGGATCTCCTCTATGCCATGCTTGGGGAAAGGTAAGAGAACATGATGCTTTTATTCTCTTTGACCCTAGTTCTACTCACAATTTTATATCTATAGAGTTGTCCACCAAGCTAGGAATACAATCCTACGAGATGGGAGATGTCCTACCCGCAGACAGTGCCTTCAAGGGGCAAGAAGCTTCAGTCACTCCCTTAATCGGGAAATTGAGGCTTCATGTCCAAGGCTATGTGGACAAAGAGGACTTCTTTATCTCTCCTCTCAAGCATGAGGATGTAATCCTGGGGGCACCATGGTTTGACCGCCTGGCTGCCGATGTTAAATTTACTGAAAGGAGAATCTCCTTTAAGTTCAGGGAAAAAGACATGTATATAGATGCTAAGGAAATGGGTAACACCATCCCCATTGTACATACACCAGCTTTCAACAAGTCAATAAAGAGCTCTATTTCCGTGTACATGATTTTTGTTAAAGACTCTCAAAATGAACCTAATGCTTTAGCAAAAGAAAATAAAAGCAACCAAAAGGAATTAGAGTTATCCAATTTTCTCAAGGGGTTTCAAGATTTTTTTATTGACGACATCCCTTGTGAGCTACCTCCTAAACGAGGTAATGATGACCATGCAATTGAACTTCTTCCAGGAAGTTCACCGCCTAATAAACCTCCTTATAGAGTTTCTCAAGCTCAACAAGAGGAGATTATGCGGCAAGTGCATGAGCTAGTTGAGAAGGGTATGGTTAGGCCAAGCTCATCTCCATTTTGCTCACCTGTGCTATTAGTGCAAAAGAAAGACAACACATATCGTATGTGTGTCGACTATAGAGCACTAAATAGGATCACTATCAAAAATAGGTTTCCCGTTCCACGGGTAGAAGACCTATTTGATAAGCTACAAGGATCGACCTACTTCAGTAGGATTGACCTAAAAAGTGGCTATCATCAAATAAGGATAGTTGATCAAGACATTTTAAAGACCGCATTTCGTACTACATTTGGTCTTTACGAATACATTGTCATGCCTTTTGGCTCGACCAATGCACCAGCCACATTCAACCGCTTGATGGAGAAGCTGTTCAGGCCTCATCGAACCTTCACTGGAGTGTTCTTGGATGATATTATCATCTACTCTAATTCATTGGAGGAACACAAGCAACACCTCCAGGTAATATTTCAAGTTTTAAGAGAGAATAAACTTTATGTTAATCGAAAGAAAAGTGAATTTTTCTTGCAAGAGATTCAGTATTTAGGTCACATTATCTCTCAAGATGGCATCCAAATGGATCCATCCAAGTTAGAGGTAATAAAAGGATGGCCTAAACCAAGGAATCTTCATGAACTAAGAAGCTTCATAGGCATGTGTGCATACTATAGACGCTTCATAGAAAAGTTCTCACAAATTGCGGGACCATTACATGACCTAACAAAGAAAAGCGTTAGGTATACATGGTCTGCTAAGGAGAACAATGCTTTCGAAAAGCTTAAAGAAAAGCTTATCTCTCAACCTGTGCTTATACTACCAGATCTCTCAAAACCATTTGAGGTCCAATGCGATGCTTGTGGTGATTGCCTTGGAGCTGTTTTGCTCCAAGAAGGGCACGCCATAGGCTATGAGAGTCGAAGGCTCGACCCTGTTGAGCAAGCTCTAGGCATATACCAAAAGGAACTCCTTGCAGTTCTACATGCCTTAGACTCATGGAAGCACTATTTATTGGGGACTCCTTTCATTCTGCAAACGGATGACCAAAGTCTTAAGTACTTCATGACGCAGACCAAGCTCTCCGACAAACAAATGAGGTGGGCAAATTTCCTTTCGCAATTTCATTTTCATATTGCTCACATTGCTGGCAAGCATAATCAAGTAGCTGATGCACTCTCAAGACGGCCGAGAGTGAATGCGGTTTCCATAGCAACTCACAATGATCTATCTTCAATGATAGATGAGTATGCTATTGATCCCGATTTTAGAGATGTGATTTCAGCCCTTGCATTAGGGAAGAAAGAAGAACCATTTACTTTACAAGATGGTTATCTTCTCTATGGCAATAGACTATGCGTTACTAACTCACTACGTGAGAAAGTAATGTATGAATCTCATGCTCCACCTTATGCGGGGCATAGAGGGGTTCAGTCTACCTTAAAGGGAATTGAAACATATTTCTATTGGCCTACCATGAAAGTGAACATACAAGAGTATGTTTCCAAATGTGTGGTATGCCAAAAGACAAAATTTGATAGAGGGAAGCAACTTGGATTGCTTCAACCCTTGCCAATCCCTAATTCACCATGGGAGAGCATATCCATGGATTTTATCTTTGGATTGCCTAAGTCTATCCATGGGAATACGGGAATATGGACGATAGTAGACAGGTTTAGTAAACAAGCTCATTTTATACCTGTCAAAAAGACTATGAAAGCCCATCAAATGGCAACCCTCTTTATTTCACAAATTTTCAAGTACCATGGCTTGCCCATGTCCATAGTGTCGGATAGAGATCCTAGAATGACCAGTAATTTCTGGAAGGGTCTCTTTGAGAATTTAGGAACAAGGCTAAACTTCTCTTCGGCCTATCATCCACAAACTGATGGCCAAAGTGAAATAGCTAACATAACCATTCTCGATCTACTAAAAGCCTATGTAACGGAAGTAGATCAAAGATCCCAATGGGAGAAGTACTTACCCTTAGTGGAGTATGCTTACAATAACACTGTACATACTTCCGCGGGAAAAGCACCTTTCGAGGTAATTGAGAGAAGATCAAAAAGTCCCTTGCTACTTAAGGTACATGGGAAGATCTTCGCTGCAGATGAGAATAGCCGAGACCTACAAGAATCTTTTCAAAAGATTAAGGATGCTATCTCTATCTCACAGCAAAGGCAAAAGGCTGCTGCTGACAAGCACAGAAGAGCCCAAGCCTTTAAAGAAAACGATTTGGTCTGGTTAAAGTTTCCCAAGGCTCGATTAAGGCACACAACGGGCAAGAATCCTACCGGTCACCAAAAGTACTATGCTAAACTAGCAAAAAGGTACTATGGTCCCTTTCAGATTCTTAGGCCAATCAATGAGATGGCCTATCAACTCAAGTTTCCCAATCATTGGCTCATACACAATGCTTTTCATGTGAGCCTATTAAAGCCTTACAAAGGAGAGCCACCTCAAGAACCAACTATTGAAGACCCACTGGAGATCGAGGACCAAGAAGAGGTGTTGCAGCCCGAGTCCATCCTCCGACATGAAGACAAGGTACTAAGAGGCGGTAAGACTATCCGACGATATCTTATTAAGTTTAAGAATTATCCTTTTGAAGATGCTAGATGGATGCAAGGCATACAATTAAAGGATAACCTAAACCTTGTCAATGCTTACAATGCTTCCCAAGAGTAAGCAAATGTACAAAATGTTAAAAATGAACAAAATTTTTGTCTTATAAGACTCTCTTTTTCTTTATTTGTGCACAAAAATGAAGTAGTATGCATGCTTAGATCAAGTTTGCGGAGACGACGTCTCCCAAACACCAAGTAGAGCTTGTCACTCTACTATGGAAGACTGATAGGACTAATGTGCAGACATGCTTGCGGCAGCCTCAGGCTCTCAAGCGCCAAATGGACTAGTCATCCATTGTGGAATGATGTCGTAGGGTAACATAGGGATCCTCTACCCGCTAAGAAAAGGACTCATGAACATGCTTTATCTTCTCTACACCATAGTCGAGGACGACTATGATTTCAAGAGAGAGGTAATGTCATAATAATCAATATCTAATTCTCCTAAATGATTTTCTCATATTAAACTGATCATTTAATGTGGGGAAGGCCAGGGGAGAAAAAGCTAGAATATTGGTTAAGCTAGTAGACCGGCCACAGTAGGGATCCAAAGCAGGGAAAATAGAGATCCAAAGGGGCGGCCATCTGCAAAAGAGCCATGTGCAACAATGGGCTAAAAAGACCCTAAGGTTCAGCCCATTAAGACTTCCAAAATGCTAAGGTTCCAGAATTCAAAGGTTGTGTCCAAAGGTCAACCCTAGGGAAAATTGGATGCTTTGTGTGTGCCCTAAAAGTCTTTGCACATCCCTACATGGGAGGGGGTGAGCCCTAAAGGTAGGGGATGAGAGAGAAAGCCACACACACACACACAGGCTCCCTTTACACAAAGGGAATGAGGGACACATGTCAGCTCCCTAGGCCAGATGCCCACAAGGTGTGCCCAATTTCTATTGGATGACCCTTGAAGTGGACCAATGAGAATTAAGCTAGAGTAAATCTAGTTTAATTAATTTAAAAACATTTAATAAAAGAAACCAATGAGAATTAAGTCTCCTAGAAGACTATTGGGCAGTCTCCCAAGGGGTCCAATGAGCATTCAGGAGCCCCATGGCTTGCCTGATTCCTATTGGCCAGGAGGCAAAGGGGTCCAATGAGAGTTTAGTTTAATTATTTAATTACCTAAAGCTCTCACAAAAGGGGAAAGGGGGACACATGTCAGAAGGCTATCACTTATGCTGCTTAATTGTAATTGGCTTGACTTGGGGAGGGCCAATGAGGCTTCAGCAAGAGCAATTAGCAAGAGGGCTCGTCCAAGAGAGAGAGGGGGCTGATTTTTGCAAGGCATTATCACACACACACTCACACAAGCTCATGTGTGAAGAAAGAGAAGACTATCTCTTCCCAAGCTTTAATGGAGAACTCATCACCTACTCCAAGCTTGTGAGATAGAAGCCTACATCAACACTCTCTTGGCATGTGGATGCAAATCCAACCAAGAGCCAAGCTTCAATGCATGCTCATCTCCTCTACCAAGCTAATTACTAAGATAAGCTATGCTACATATGAGTGATTATGTGAGGAGATGTACATCTTTCTCGTAAGATACTCCTTCTTCCTCTCAATCTACTCTCATACCCTGCTATCTCTCACCATCTTCGAAGGTGTGTGAGGTCTTGGGTCTGAGAACGGGGATAATTCAAGTTGTGTTTGTTTAGTGTTTTGCCTAGTGCATGAAGTTTCCATCTTCATTGCACTAGCTAGTCTTGAAGGAACACAAAGAATTGTATTGTACAATGTCTCTCTTGATGGGAGAAACCATAATACAAAGCCTTTTGGAGGGGGGACCGGCTCCATGAAAATACGGTCCTCAGCTGTTGTCAATAGCTTAATTTCTCTCTCTTTTGAAAGTATTGTCGATGCTATCTAACTAGGTGTTATGCTTTTTGTTGCTCTCTCCACCCAAGCACTCTTGTAATTCTCATTAGGAATCTATTCTAATGAAATGCCCACTATGTTCATGCTAATTTCCGCTACACATAAGTTATTAGGCCATTAAATGTTACATGTAAGATGAAAAGTAAACAATTCGTAAAACTGTGAAGAATTTGAGGATCGTGAAGCATATGGAAGGTTGAACGTGTTCCAAGTTAACCTTATTGGATATTTTTGGAGGCGTTGAGACCTCTCAAAGACTCTGCACAATGTGAAGTAGAAAAATTGGCCAACTATGAAAGTCGAGATATTGATGCCACGATAGAGTGAGCAAAGTGAGAGTGTAGGTGAGGCCAAAGCACAGGGTAGGTCTCTAGCCAGCAAATGTCATTGGATGAGTGACTGATCTGTTGGGTAATAGATGCTCCATTGATGGAACTTGAGAACACATTGATGCAATGTTGGAGAAGGCAAGTTTGATTTTACATACAGAGGACGACAAGAGTGAGATTATATCTATGAGGGAGATGAAAAATTTCTACTAAGAAGATTGTAAGATACAACATGTAAAAGTTATAGCTACACGGTCCAAGCATAGCTATGGCAGTCCTGCTCACTCAATTGATGCTAGTGCCTGCGAGGTATGGTGTGAGCCAGAGAAGGTGGGGGCATGTCCTCTTTGGTCCATTTTCTCAATTATTTTAAAAGAACATATATAAGCTACCATAAGCATTTAGATGAAAAAGGGAGCATTTAGACAAAAATGGGCCTTTGGAAGGTGAAGAGCCTGAAATAGAACAACAAAAGGTAGTCTATGGCGCCCATCTTCTCACTCTCAAGGACAGGTTGAAGCAGGTGTAGGGAATGGTCTCCTACTGACCATTCCCATTAATCATGGGCAACCGACGGAGGCCAGGTGCCGTGATTATGTTGGGAATGGTCAGTAGGCGACCATTCCCGGCATTCAAGCGTCGGGGGGAGGGGGGCCAACACTAACGTACTGGGTTGATTAGTCAACAGTGTACAACCCTGGCATCTAGTGCAAATTTGCCTCAAGAACCCATTGAGTCTTGATTGTGCACCATCTATCCGATTCTGCAGTCCCTGATTGCTCTTGAATTGCGGATCAGTCATGCAATGACTGGCAATCATAATGGGCAATGATTGGAGGAGACAATCCATTGGAATGGGTGACAATGAGTAAATTGAGGGGATTACGAGCACTGATGTGTCGGCAGTTGAGCGCATTCCCACTGCTGAACTGGACCAACCTGATTAGTGGAATGGCAAGAGCTTTGCACGTGCTAACTTGTCAGACATCTGTGACAAACGGTTGGTTAGATTCCACAATTTGCACTGATTTGATGGCTAGGATCTTCAGTCCCCCCGACCTTGAAGGAAGGAGGAGGACGCGAGTGTCGCTGCATCCACATAGCATCGAGGAGTATGTGTGCACATTCTCGAGAATATGACCGTGACTATTTTGGGGGTGGAATTTCTCCTTTTCCCCTTGCTTTTAACCGACTATTTTGGAAATTGAGAATGGCACGATATTAAGCTGACTGCTCACCCGTCTTTTCGACTATTTTTCTCTATTTTTGGGGGGGAATTTCTCCTTTTCCCCTTGCTTTTAACCGATATTAAGGTGACTACTCACTCGTCTCTCTCTCAAAACTCAACTCTTTCAAGGAGCGTGCACCGGTGCGTGCTCCTTGAAAGAGTTGAGTTGTGTGTGTGTGTGTGTGTGTGTGTGTGTGTGTGTGTGTGTGTGTGAGAGAGAGAGAGAGAGAGAGAGACTTCCTATGCTAGAGAGCAAGTTGGTCAATACTCACTTGTTATCTATGGAGGAATCAATCCCATGCAGAGTGCCCCATACTATATGCCTGTTCAGTCGCAATATCCAGGTGTGCAACAGGGACAACCACGATTTACACTTCCCGAGAAAGCACAACCACATTATCTTGGGGTCCCGCTATTGAAACCACAATTTTCAGGTGTTCAATCACAGTATCCGAGTGTGTTGGCCAGCATGCTCAGTCTCAATATCATGGCACCCAGCTACCTCAGATGCAATATCCAGGTGCTCAACATGCTCGTCCTCAGTACACTGGCCCACAACAGCAACAAAGAACTCAGCCAAGTGGCGGTTCGAGAGTCGAAAGGCTGCCATGATGACTAGGTTGAAGAAGAACAGGAAGAAGAGAGGTCACATCAGTGCAGGCCATGGAAGGATTGGCAAGCACAAAAAGCATCCCGGAGGTCGTGGTAATGCAGGAGGTATGCACCACCATCGCATTCGGTTCGAGAAATATCACCCTAGGTACTTTGGGAAGGTAGGTATGCGCTACTTCCACAAGACAATGAACAAGTTCCACTGTCCCATTGTGAATGTGGGTCATCTCTTCTCGCTTTTGCCCGACTCTACGAAATCTGCTCCGGAACGAAAGGGGCCCTTGTTGGATGTCACACCATTCGGGTACTTCAAGGTGCTAGGTAAAGGCAATGCTCCCCCCACTCCTCTGGTCGTTAAAGCCAATTTCTTCTCTAAGATTGCGGCGGAGAAGAAGATCAAAGAGGCTGGTGGTCAAATCTTCCCTTCTATTAACGTGTAGGCGGATGACAATGCTTTTTTTGCTTCTCAATTTAGTTGTAAAGGATTTTTGTATAAGGATTTGCAGAGATGTCCCCTTTCACAGGGATCTTGCTACGCCAGAAAATCCGCCTCCTCAATAAGGCTACAGTAGAATTCTCAGTTTGTAACATTGATGGAGAAAAGGGCATCCTACGATATAGAGGCTCATACTCCAACTCACCCTCCCCCGCTGATGCCTGTGTGGCGGATTGCGACGATGAAGAAGACCATGTCGCCAGGGACATAGCGATGAACATGAGAAGCACCGTCAGTATCAACACCGTGACTGCCTCTATACTCAAGGCCGTTTCTGTCATGAAGGCTAAAATACTATTGCAAAGCGCTAATGGGGGCATCTCCAGGTCAAGAGACAGTCTGTAGTAAAGGTGTATCAAGTGACCTCATGGGAACAATTTAGAGACGGTAAGCCTAGCGACGATTGAATGTAGCCTACTTTCCCTTTATATAAAAGAGAGAGAGAGAGAGAGAGAGAGAGAGAGAGAGAGAGAGAGAGAGAGAGAGAGAGAGAGAGAGAGAGAGAGAGAGAGAGAGAGAGAGAGAGAGATGGCCACGACGAAGAGGAAGAAAAAGTAGTTGCAGCATAAGCAGTCATGATGGTAAGTGCCATAACGGTGGATATAACAAGCATGGAAGAGGCCACACCAACCCCATCAAGTGCTCCAATGGTGGGCTATGTGTGCCCAAGGACAAGGTTGTCAAGTGGTTTCTTGTAAGTAACATTGTTGAACAAGCTGTTGTGCGAGATATGCAAGATTCTTACCTTTATGATGGGTACACACTTCCCAAGCTTTACGCCAAAATGCAGTATTGTGTTTCATGTGCCATTCACTCACGTTGTCTGTGTGAGATCGTGTACAACGAGAAGAGTTTGAGAGCCACCACAGAGGTTTAGATGCAAGGAGCATATGCAGAACCAGAATCAGCGTACCAATGTTCCTACTGTTAGGAAGTAGACAGGTGTCTAATTAGTGCATAAGCCAAGAGAGGAAGAAGGCTCATGAATTTTGACTTCTATCATAGAGCTCTTAGAAGATGCATGCTACAAGCATTTCCACTGTGGTTGAAGCCATCAGTTGGATAGACATTGAGTGAATTTTGAGTCTTTTGAACGGGCTTGTATCTGATGTTTTGGAAATGTCTTTCTAAAGTCTTTTCCAAAAAAAATAGAGACACACAAAGAGAGAGAGAGAGAGAGAGAGAGAGAGAGAGAGTCCGACTTGCTTTTGAGACTCTGAGTGTGTGACAGAGAGAAGCCTTGCGAGTGAACAAGACACGACACTCAAAATTCACTAAACTCGGCCGCTGAGAGTGAGTGACCACTGCTCGAAAAAAACTTTTTTTCCAAAAACTTGTCAAACCTACATGTTAGAAACAATTGAGGTAAATTGACTAAATTTGAAGGCTTTTTTACCAATTTATACTAACTTTTTTCAAATTTTGGAGGTTTTCTCACCAACTATAAAATTTAGAGGTAAATCTCAAAATTTGTAGGTGGGGTTCCACTAAACCTAGGTTTTTGTTACACTACACCTAGGTTTTTTTCGAGCACTGTGAGTGACTTATATAGGCGGCACTGAGTCTGAGAGGAGCGAGAGATAGCGTAATTGGCTAGATTGGTTGAGAGCATGCACACCCCTTCCATGCAGAGCTCGCTGCTAGTGGTGGAGTCAAGACCACTTTTGTGGAATTCTAGAAGAAGGTGGAGGTAGGGAATGTTGAACAAGGGCATCGGTGCATCAAAGTCATTTTTGATGCGCGACAAAAAAAGATTGGTTTTTTAGAAAACATTCCTCGATTGTGATCTCGCAACTGTGGAAGACGAACCTCATTCTCTCTCTCTCTCTCTCTCTCTCTCTCTCTCTCTCTCTCTCTAAAGGCATTGGAATGAAGGACATGGTAGTAATAGTCCCATGGTCCCTCCAAAGTAGTTGGTATACTGCATGCAATGCCTTCACAAAGCAGCCTACGTCACATGGCACTCAAGCAAGCAAAGGATATCTTTCAAGTTCAAGAGCTACCTATGCATTATGACGGACATGTGGCATTTGAGTTACCATCTCTTGGTTTATTTGTGCCCGAAATTACGACAATTGCAATATGTGAATTTACCATGGAGAATAAGTTTGCAGAAATAGAGTTTTGGAATATGCTCAAGAAGATGGTTCGGAAGCAAGGAAAAGACTTGTATCAATGTGTGTGTGAACACATTATTTGAGATGCAACATGGTTACTTTGCTACACTATACTCTATAGAGTAACTATTGAGATCTTGATCTAATCTTTTACATTACTTATGCTCGCTCGGTTTCTTTTTCGCTTGGAAGTACTCGCTTGGGGATTTGGATTCCTCACTAAAGATAGGTAATGACAGGTTGATACAATCTGGAAGCTTGTAGCCCCGGCTCATATTACAAGGTTTATCCAAAAAATAGGAGTTACAATATTCCCGATTTATAAAAAATAATAAGTGTTTTTACAATGAGAGCGCTGAAAAATGGTATTTGAGTTAGCTTGCTGCTAATGATGTACCATTGTCTTGAGCCCTTGCTTTAGTCTATACAAAGATTTCTTGAGTCTACACACCAGTTATGCCCTTGTTAGCTTCTCAAGATTTATCTCAAAACCTTCTTGCTGCATCATGTAGACATCTTCTTCAAGATTCCCATGAAGAAACGTCGTCTTCACATCCATTTGGAACAATTCCATGTCCTCTATGGCTACTAAACCAAGCACAAGATGTAGTGTAGTCATATTGACCACTGTACAAGATACACAAGTAGATATTCTAAGTGTCTAATTCTTGGATATTTCTCTCTCTAGGGCAACATTTGATTGTGAACTAGTGGAAGGTACATCACTAGCACGTCCATCATTTTGTGTAAATGGTGGTGAGGCAACATAGTCAAACCCTACTTTGCAATATTCAATCTCTTTCATTGGTTGTCTGTGCATCTTAGACACGTTGAATATCACTTGTGAGCCTTATTAGATTCTAGGTGCCAATTTCATTGTACCATGTGTAGCAGTATATGTGGAGAACCACTCCTTATGAGGAGTCACATGAAAGCTAGCACTTAAGTCCACTATCCAATTATGGGCATAACAATCATCAAAAGCAAATTTGAGGTGAGGATCAACACATCAAGAACAGTCTCAATAGTTGGAGACTTAACAACATTAAGTTCTTCTAACTTCACAGTGCTCTTAGGTGTGTCACACTTTGATTTTTCTTCACCATTTTTGTGCCATAATGCATGACAATCCTTCTTCAAGTGTCCCCTTTTATGGTAGTGAGAACGTTTAACGTTCTTCATGTCTCTTCCATGACTCTTGCTATGACTGTTCTTACAATTCTGAGAATGGTCATGACTATGACCATGTTGCCTTGTCTTGTCATGGATGCCACTAGCCATGTAGGTATCACCATGCCCACTCGCATCAAGAGACCAACATCTAATCTCCTTAGTGAGAAACACACTAGTAGCATCACGTAGCACTAGCTTCTTGCCAGGTGTTGTGTTACTTATGGCTATATTGAACATATCCCATGACAATGGCACTGAACGTAGCAAGAAGATGGCCTTCATCTCATCATCAAAGTTAAGACCTTTGGAAGTGAGCTGCAAAAAAACATTGTTGAACTCATTCAAATGAGAGAGAACACTTTTCCCTTCTTTCATGTTCATGTGCATAAGTTTCTTCATGAGAAAGACCTTGTTTGAGACACTTTTACCATCCCATGTTGCACATAAGGCAGCCCATAAATCTTTGGCATTGGTCTTATCCATTATTGTAAAGTAAATGGGTTCACCAAGGTGCAAAAATGATTGCCATAGCATGCTCATTCAAATCTTCCCACTGATCATCAATGTATGATTTTCTCTCATGCAATGATACTATCAAGCCCTTATTGATCAATAAATCACACATATGTTGCTTCCAAATTGCAAAGTTTGTGCCATCAAACTTCTTAATGTAGTACTCATTCTTGTTTGAAGCCACTACTTGTAGCCAGAGAATGTGACCAAAAGACTTATGGAAAAAATTTTGGGAGAATTTTGACATTGTTTTCCCGGTATCAAGAGAAAAATCTCAAAAATAATATGCAGCAAAATCTCTGTGTGAACAATCAAGTGTACCAAGAATGCGTATGGATGACTCGTAGGGAAAATGGGTTAGATTCTTGTCTATTTAGGGAACAATATCTCAACCCAAAACAAACATAAAACAACACACAAACAAAGTCAAAGTCTCTCAGAACATGTATTGGCATAAAATGGTAGCATAAACCAATGATACAAAGCACAGATGACCGCATCAAAAGCACCTATATTAGTCTATACATAACTTATGATGAGGCCACGGACAAGGATCTCAAGCAACCTAATCCTCCTCACACTGTGTAACTCGGCCCCGAGTGTTCGGCTTCAAAACACCTCATGCAACGACCCTCACAAAAAGGTTATCTAGACTCAATGACTAACCACATACTTAGAAAGACTCTTTTAGATCGAATCTAAAAATGACAGGTAACTGCCAAAATATCAATCCAAATCATCTCCATAAGCGACGTACATCGACAGTAACCACAACTCAACATACATGTAATTGTAATCATTGCTAGTGTAGCAGGATCTATGCACAAAAAGGTGTCAAAAGAGTGCAAGCAATCTGTATTGATTCCTCTACATATGGGGAGTGAAAACCACTCTCAATAGAGCATAAGCACTTGCAAGGTGCTAACACGCATGAACCACACACATAGAACTGATGCCAGAAATCTCTCAATGAAACAGAGTGAACCCTATCAGAATCCATCAACGATAGCAAACTAGGCTATTCATGTAGCCACATTTTCCATACATGTTCCAGAACAAGTATGGCAGTAACAAGCTCTCTAAACACTACAGAGAAAAGTGCAAAATACCTATAGCAAATAAACACCTATGGACTTGTCTCCACCTGTACCTGTGAGCCAACATGGACATGCTGAAACTTAGAGAAAATCAATATCTAAACCACATAGTGCATGCATCACTATGCACTCTTGTGTGTGTCAAAACATCACTCGCCAAAGATGCCGATGCTGATTCCAAAAGCACCGAAAGAGAGCCGATGCCATGAAAGTTGATGCCAAAAGTGCCAAAGGAGAGCCGATGCCATGTTGAAAGCTAAAAATCAAATCCCTTTGTAGATGGTACACACTATCTCAACCATTTGGATTAGCTGCCACTCCCCTCAATGAGAGATGGAGCTCTAGATTAGCATGTGTGTGTGTGTGTTACGTAGAGCTTTGCTCTGCACACACACACTTTATGCACGATGCCAAGAGAGACTGGTCGAGGGCTTCCCTCACTGTTCTCTCTCTTCTCCTTCCTTGCCAAAAGTGTAAGTGTAAGTGTGTGTGTGTGTGTGTGTGTGTGTGTGTGTGTGTGTGTGTGTGTGTGTGTGTTTGTGTGTATCATTGCACACACACACACACACACACACACACTTTTCTACTTGCACACACCCGACAGCTCATGCTCTCTCTCACTATCTCCTCTCTCTCTCTCTCTCTCTCTCTCTCTCTCTCTCTCTCTCTCTCTCTCTCTCTCTCTCTCTCTCTCTCTCTCTCTCTCTCTCTCTCTCTCTCTCTCTCTCTCTCTCTCTCTCTCTCTCTGTAGCACTACCCAAATTTTCGCATCACATAGCACTACTACAAAAGTATGCTAAGCACTATGTTTATCTATTAATAGCACTATTGATTTCCTTGCAAAACTCCAGTATTGCCTATTTTCCAATGCTACATGTTCCTTACAAAACTCCAACAATTTGCTTCAAATAAACACCAAGGTCCAAAACCTTAGCTTGTCTTAGAGTTTGTGCACACATCAAGAGCAAATTGAGAAACCAAATTGGCTCTGATACCACTTGATGAGCACAAGAGTGTGTGCACGTGCAAGTGCGAGGAGAGGAGAGGAGAGGAGACACGAGATGGTGTAGCTCTTGATGAGAAGAAGATCTCATCACTCATTGTTCTTCAATATATCCAAAGAATAGGGTTAATGATTAGTGATGGGTGGCCGACCAGTTGGCATGATATAGAACCCACAATTCCTATCAATGCAGTGAGTAGAGCTCAGGCTCAAGAAGTTGCCAAAAGTAAACCCGTCAAGGACAAACAAAAACTATTTGTTGAGATGGAAATTGAGAGCATATCAGTGAGGACGCAAAGAAAATCACGAAAGGTAAAACAAGAAAAAAAGGAAAGAAAAGAGGCTAGAAGAGAAAACCACCCTAGAAATTGAGGTGCAACAAACCAAAGAGCACATTAAACAATAAAAGGAAAACAGGGAACAAATGGAGAAAGAAAAATCATATAAGTTGTCGTCAAGAGGATCATTGTAGGTAGACAAATTCCTAGAGACATTAGATGCTATGTTGTAAGTATTTGAGGCTATATTGAAGACCAACCAAACTCTAGAGCAATGATGGATGACATATCTACATTCTAAAGTCAAGAAACAAAATTTAGAGATGTCCAAAAGGCTCATACAGACTGCTCAAGCTCTATGGACCCAAACAAACAAACATTACCAAACAAGACGTTTTAATCCACGAAAGGGACGGGGAGATTGAGCACAAGGGAAGTAAAATGACTGACCATATGAAACTAGAGATACAAAAAACGTTGGACACAAGGGTAGTGGCTAATACCACGGATGACTCTAAGTCACAAGTGATGATGCCAATTCCAGAGGTAGAGGAGCCATGGCCACAAGCCTTATGGGAAACAATCAATAATGAGAAGGATGGTAATGCAACTTTCAAGTATGCACCTATCACTGAAATCAATATGGATCACGAGTTTTACCTAAGAGATATACAATCTCTATATGGTGATGTGGGGTCTATATCTTTTGAAAAGAGCAAACAACACTCTCTACGGACTCTACCATCATATATAGGAACATGAAGCCAATTATGAGATTAGAGTTGTACCATCTTAGTAAAAAGGTACACCAAAAATGATGGTTACCTAAAAGCTTGCATGAACTAATGTCAACTCCTCTACAATGCATGATTACTCTCTCAGAGTTGTTGAAAATTAGACCACATCTATAGGGAGAAGTGGAAAAAAAACTAAAGAATATGGGGCTGAAAATTCATCATCAAGACATTCCCTTAGGTGACTAAATGAGTAAAATGACACAAATCCAACCAAAGGTGAAACCATTACCTGTTAACAAGGTGGGAGATTATTGTGAAGGAGAAGAAGGAAACACGACCTAACCACTGGAGCACATAGGAGTCAAAACAATGGCTGTACTTGATAGTGGGCCTGGATTAGCCATAACCACGAAAGAAATTTGAAAAAAATGGGAAAATTTAGCTCTTAGAAAAACCATAATGAAATGGCAACTCATAAATGGTTATGTAGAGAGACCTATGGGTATGCTGGAACAAATAGTTGTAACATCTTGTGGGATAGAATACGAACATACACTTACAATACTAGATTTTGGGAAAGAAAAAAATTTTGACATCATTTTGGGACACCTATTCATGAGACAACTTAAAATGGTCCAAGATTGGGGCTATGATCGCGTCTACATGAGGCAACATTGGGCTCATTTTGGCCTCTATTTCCACTACAGCCAGCTGTGCAGGCAATTTTGTCACTTTGTGCAAAATTTCTGTCAGTGCATCCATATAGTCTACTACGGGGTGTGCTATATAGCACGTGTTGGTCTCACTCAATTTCTCCTCATTTCGGACAGTTTTCACATCAAGTGCATGCATTTTCCATGGGTGACAATAACACAAATGTGTTCAAGATGTTTGGTGCTAAGGACAGATTGGATGGCGACACTTACCCTATGTGGGCTTACATGATACAACATGTTCTTGCGTCAAAGGGTGTCTGGAATCTTGTGCAGGGCATTGATGTACGTCCTAGTTCTGAGGATGTAGGCGATGTTGAGAATGTGGCAGGTCTTGCTGCAAGGATTGCTGCTATTAGAGTTGTTTTGCCTACGGCAAAACAAGCTCGTTGGGATGTAAAGGATGCGTAGGCTCATGCATTGATTGCGTTGTCTGTGAAGCGCACCCTTACTCCTCACATTTGTTCAGCAAAATCTGTAAAAAAAGGCTTGGGATATTCTAGCAGGTCTTTGTGCAATCCACAATGAGGCTAAAATTGCTTTGCTGCGTAAAGAGCTGGAATGGAAGATTATGCATGAGGAAGATGATATGGACACTTTCCTTGCTAGTGTCAAGGATATCAATGAGCAACTTATTCTGCAGGTGAAATCATTTCAGACAGTTCCCTTGTGCAGACTGTTGTTGATGCCTTACCAGATTCTTACCAGAATTTTGCTAAGTACTTGGAGACTTATAACCCAAGGAAATCCTGAAGTTGTCAAGTTTGATGCATTATGCACATTGCTGTTGCAAGAGTCACTTTTTAGAAAAAACAAGACTAGGCAGTGTGCAGTGGAACGGGCTTTTCTTGCTTCTCAAAGAAAGGGTGGTAACAGCAATATAGCCACTTCTTATGGCTCTGCTGCAAGTGGAAAAACTTATGTTCCTAATGCTTCTGTTGGCAGCAATTTATCTGGAAATGCTAGTGATAAGGGCAAAAAGAAGATGTGTTGCCATTATTGTAAATCTAATGATCACTTGATCAAGCGGTGTCCTAAGTTGAAGGCCAAAGAGGCTAAGAAGAAAGAGGGTGGTTCCACTACAAATGCAGCCATTGTTGAGTCTTCTGTGAAAGGAGACTGTGATGTTGATGTTGATGCAGAGTGGGCTTTTAGTGCAGAGTGCACTTACAATCCTATTGTCCATGATGCATGCATGTCACTTGCTGCAAATTCACATGTGTGGTATTTTGATAGCGGTGCTACAAAGCACATTACCTCACATCGTGAATTGTTCACCTCTCTCGAGTCTATCCCTCATGGGAATTTAGTAAGTTGTGCCAACAATGCCTCTTATCCGGTTCAAGGAGTTGGAAAGATTGTGCTTACAGCTGCAAATGGCATTTCTTTCACACTTGTTGATGCACTTTATGTACCTAGGATTAAGAAGAATCTTTTGTCTACATCTGCACTTGCTAGACTTGGACTTGTAGTCAAATTTGTAGATGACAGATGTACAGTTCACGATCTCAGTTTTGGTGATGAAATTGTTGCATCTCGCCTTTTGTGCCATGGGCTGTGTAAGCTCACTTTGTATGACAAGTGTGGGCAAAATTTTGCAAATGCAGTTGCAAATTCAAGGGCTATTTCAGATGCAAAATTGTGGCATGCACATTTGGGCATCTGAATTTTGCCAGTTTGCTGCATTTGCAGAAATTTGATATGGTTGCTTCTTTGTAATGGAATTTGCCTATTCAATTTGAGAATAGCGGAATTTAATGAGAGTACTTTCAAGAAATGATTTTGTGAGCATAGCGGGTATACATAATTGAAGATAGCAACATAATCATAGCAATTAGTTAACTTGGCATAGACAATACTTTTGCAAGAGAGAGAGTTTAGAGAACATGACAACAATTGAGGACCGGATTTATGTGGAGCCGGTCCCCCCTCCAATAGGCATTTGTATTATGATTTCTCCCATAAAGAGAGACTTGTTACAATACAGTCTTTGTGTTCCTTGTGACCTAGGTGATGCCATGAAGATGGAAGGCTTCATGCACCACAAACATAACATAAACTTGAAGAAAGCTTTAACTATCCCAAGCCTCAGTCCCAAGACCTCAAACACCTTCGAAGGTGGAGAGAGCTAGCAGGGAATGAGGGTAGGGAAGAGGAAGAAGAAACATTTCGTAGGAGAAAGAATTAGTTCCTCACTTATCATACTCTTGTTGCTAGCATACATAATAGCATAGTAATGAAGAAGAAGGAGATGGCAAGCTTAAGCATTGAAGCATGGCTCTTGGTTGGATTTGCACTCCATAGCCAAGAGTGTTGGTGTAGGCTCTCAACCTCTACTTGCTTGGAGAGGGAGCTCTTGCACTTTGCATATCACACAATGAGAGTGCTTGTGAGTGTGTGTGGGTGAGTATACCCCCTAGGCACCCCCCTAGCTTGCTTGGGTCGACCCCCCCTTGTAGCTCATGCCTGAAGCTCATTGGACCCCTCCAGGCCTAGCCAATCACAAGCAGGAGCCATTACAAGCAACATGGGTAGCCTTGGGACAAGTGTCCCCCTTTCCCCTTTGAGAGAGAGGACTTGATAAATGCTAAAACAATTAGATAATTCATGTAATTTATCATTGGACCCCTTTGAAGCCTAGCCAATAGGCTTCAAGCAACACATGAAGGTAACATGGGTAGGGGCCTGACATGTGTCCTTGCTGCCTCTTCAAGATGGGCTTCCCTTGTGTGTGTGAGTGGGTGTTCTCTCTCTAGGCCCTAGGAAAAGGGCTCGCCCCCCCTCTTGTAGGAATGCTTTTGACTTTTAGGTGATCAAGCACCTTACTCACCAAGCATGACAAAGCACTTGAACTAGGGGGGGTTCCCACAAGCATCTCAGGCAAGCTTCTCAAGGCACCTCAAGTACTTTAATCATGCAGCAAGTCAAGCACCTCAAGCATGGAGCCAGTCAAGCACCTCAAGCATCTTAATCAAGCACCTCAAGCATGAAAAACACCTCAAGCATGACAAGCACCTCAAGCAAGACAAGCACCTCGAGCTTGGGCCGGGTTCCCACCTCAAGCTCAGCCCTAGCTTACTTAAGGTCAAAAGGACTTTTACACACATTTATTGGAGGTCTTCAATGAAGCTAACCCTAAGGTCTTATGCTCCATTGGTTAGCCTTGCTCTTTGATAGACCATCTCCCTTTTGGGCCCCTTTACATTGGCCCCGTGTTGAGATAGATCTAAAAGCACATACCTATATCTTAACACTTGTTCCCGTTTATTCTCCCACATTAAGTGATCAATTTAATATGAGAAAATCATTTGGGTTAGTTAGATATTAGATTTTATGACATTACCTCTCTCTTGAAATCATAGTCGTCCTCGACTATGAGGTAGAAGAGATAAAGTCTTAGTCTTTAGTCAATCGTACTTAGCGGCTAAAGGATCCCTTTTTACCCTACGACATCTTTCCAAGATGGATGACTAATCCATTTGGTGCTTGGGAGACATAGCTGCCGCAAGCATGTCTGCTCTTTAGTCCATTTCATTCTCCCAAAGTAGAGTGACAAATTCTACTTGGTGTTTGAGAGACGTCGTCATCACAAACATGATTCTAAGCATGCATACTAGTTAAATTTGTGCACAATTAAAAAGAGGACTAGTCATATAAGACAAAAACATGAGTTATTTAAAAGAAATTTGTACATTTGCTTACTCTAATGTAGCATTGTAAGCATTGACAAGGTTCATACTATCCTTAAGTTGTACTCCTTGCATCCATTTAGCATCTTCAAAAGGATAATTTTTGAACTTAATAAGATACCGTCGGATAATCTTACCATGTCGTAGTACCTTGTCTTCATGCCGAAGGATAGCTTCGGGTTGTAGCACCTCTTCTTGGTCTTCAACTTCGGGAGGGTCTTCAATAATTGGTTCAATTGGTGGCTCTCCTTTGTAGGGCTTAAGTAAGCTTACATGAAAGGCATTGTGTATAAGCCAATGGTTGGGCAACTTGAGTTGATAATCCGTCTCATTGATAGGCTTCAAGATTTGGAAAGGACCATAGTATCTTTTTGCTAGTTTAGCATAATACTTTTGATGGCCCGTAGGATTTTTGCCCGTCGTTTGCCTTAATCGAGCCTTAGGAAACTTGAGTAAGATCCAATCATTGTCTTTGAACATTAAGGCTCTTCTGTGCTTATCAGCAGCAGCTTTTTGCCTTTGTTGAGAGATGGCTATAGCCTCCCTAATCTTTTGAAAAGATTCTTGTAGGTCACGGCTATACTCATCGGCGGCGAAGATCTTCCCATGTACTTTCAGTAGCAAGGGACTTTTAGGTCTGCCTTCTATGATCTCGAAAGGTGCTTTGCCCGTAGAAGTATGTACAGTATTATTGTAGGCATACTCTACTAGCGGTAAATACTTTTCCCATTGTGAGCGTTGATCTACTTCGGTAACATAAGTCTTGAGTAGATCGAGTATCGTAAGATTGGCTATCTCACTTTGGCCATCCGTTTGTGGGTGATAGGCCGAAGAGAAATTCAATCTTGTTCCTAGATTTTCAAAGAGACCTTTCCAGAAATTACTGGTCATTCTAGGATCTCTATCTGACACGATGGATGTGGGTAATCCATGGTGTTTGAAAATCTGAGATATGAAGAGAGTTGCCATTTGATGTGCCTTAATAGTCTTTTTGACAGGAATAAAATGTGCTTGCTTGCTAAACCTGTCGACTATTGTCCATATTCCTGTATTCCCATGGATAGACTTGGGTAATCCAAAGATGAAATCCATGGATATACTCTCCCATGGTGAATTTGGAATAGGCAATGGCTGGAGTAATCCAGGTTGCTTCCCTCTATCATACTTGGTCTTTTGGCATACTACACATTTTGAAACATACTCTTGTATGTCCACTTTCATGGTAGGCCAATAGAAATACGTCTCTACTCCTCGGAGAGTAGGTTGAATACCTCTATGCCCTGCATATGGAGGAGCATGGGATTCATACATAACCTTCTCACGAAGGGAATGGGTAACACATAGCCTATTGCCGTGGAGAAGATAACCATCCTGCAAGGTGAATGGTTCCTCTTTCTTCCCCAAAGCAAGGGCTGACATTATGTCTCTAAAGTCAGGGTCAGTAGCATACTCATCTATCATAGAGGATAGATCATTGTGAGTAGCTATAGACACCGCATTAACTTTTGGTCGTCGTGAAAGTGCATCGGCAACTTGATTGTGCTTACCAGCTATGTGAGCAATATGGAAATTAAATTGCGAAAGAAAATTTGCCCACCTCATTTGTTTGTCGGAAAGCTTGGTTTGCGTCATGAAATACTTGAGACTTTGGTGGTTGGTTCGTAGGATAAATGGAGTCCCCAATAGGTAGTGCTTCCATGTGTCTAGGGCATGTAGAACAGCTAAAAGCTCTTTCTCATAAATGCCCAAGACTCGTTCATCACCATTGAGCCTTCGGCTCTCATATGCTATGGCATGCCCTTCTTGAAGCAAAACCGCTCCAAGGCAGTCACCACAAGCATCACATTGGACCTCAAATGGCTTTGAGAGATCCGGAAGCACCAGGACTGGTTGGGAAGTAAGCTTCTCTTTGAGTTTTTCAAAAGCATTTTGCTCCTTAGCAGTCCATACAAACTTAACGTTCTTCTTGGTTAAGTCGTGTAGTGGTCCTGCTACTTGAGAGAATTTTGCTATGAAGCGTCTATAGTATGCACACATACCAATAAAGCTTCTTAGCTCATGTAGATTCCTTGGGTTAGGCCATGATTTTATTACCTCTAACTTTGATGGATCCATACGAATACCATCGTGAGAGATAATATGGCCTAGATATTGAATCTCTTGAAGGAAGAATTCACTTTTCTTTTGGTTGAGAAAAAGTTTGTTTTCCCTCAAGGCTTGAAAAATCACTTGGAGATGTTGCTTATGTTCCTCCAAAGACTTGGAGTAGATGATGATATCATCGAAGAACACTCCAGTGAATTTTCGATATGGTCTAAAAATTTTCTCCATCAAACGATTGAACGTAGCTGGTGCATTAGTCAAGCCAAAAGGCATGACTAGATATTCATAAAGACCAAATGTTGTGCGAAACGCGGTCTTTAAGATATCCTCATCCACTATCCTTATTTGATGATAGCCACTCTTAAGGTCAATCCTACTGAAGTAGGTAGAGCCTTGTAGCTTATCAAACAGATCTTCTACCCGAGGTACGGGAAATCTGTTTTTGATAGTGATATGGTTTAGTGCTCGATAGTCCACACACATACGGTATGTACCATCTTTCTTTTGCACTAAAAGGACTGGAGAACAAAAGGGAGAGGAACTAGGCCTCACCATCCCTTTGTCTACCAGCTCTTGTACTTGCCTCATGATCTCCTCTTGTTGAGCTTGTGAGACTCGATAAGGAGGTTTGTTAGGCGGTGAGCTTCCTGGAAGGAGCTCAATACGATGGTCATCATCCCCTCGTTTTGGAGGTAGGTCCATAGGGATTTCATCGATGAACACATCTTATAATCCTTTTAGAAAAGTAGACAAGTCTAACTCTTCTTGATTCCTATCATTTTCATTTGATGAAACATTATTAGCTTTTAGAGACTCTTTGACATAAATCATGTACGCAGAAACTGAGCTCTTCATTGATTTATCAAAAGAAAGAGGATTTACAAGTGGAATAGTGCGACCACGCTCACTAGCATCTATATACATGTTCTTTCCCCTGTAGGTGAAGTAAATTCTCCTTTCAGGGAACTTCATGTTGGCAGCCATGCGATCAAACCATGGTGCCCCTAGGATAACATCCTGATGTTGGAGGGGAGAGATGAAGAAGTCTTCTTTGTCGACATAGCTTTGGACATGAAGCCTCAACTTCCCAATCAAGGGAGTAACGGAGGCTTGTTGTCCCTTGAAAGCTGCATCAGCTGTTACTATATCTCCCATCTCAAAAGCTTGAATGCCCAACTTGGTGGCCAACTCTATTGATATGAAGTTGAGAGTAGAGCCAGGGTCAAACAAGATGAAGGCATCATGCTCTCTTACCTTTCCCCAAGCATAGGAGAGTGATGATCCTTTGCAATGAGCATCCTCTTTTGGAGCTTCGATGGTGGAAGCCCTAGGAGTCTCATTGCGAGTATTCTTCTTGGGGCAAGAACGATAGCCATGTCCTTGCTCCCCACACTTGAAACACTTATGGTCCTTGCGAAAAGCTTCAAGCTCTTCAGGAGAGAGTTTGTTTTTACCTTTGTAAACTCCCTTCTCCTTGGACCGATTGTTGTTGTTGTTGTTGGAAGTGCCTTGGGAATTATTTTGAGCATTGGATTTCCCCTTTGCATCATTTTTATCTTTGTTTTCCATGGGCTTGACATTACGTCTAGCCCCTTGATGTAAATTGATGCGTGAAGCAACCATGGTGTGGTGGATTACTTCGGTAATAGTACCGGGCCGTTGAGAGTTGATATATTCGGCCATCTCTTCAGGTAATCCCGCACAAAATTGTTGTCTTTGCTCGGCAAAGTCTATCTTTTGAAAGACAGTAGCTTTGAGATGTAAATCCCAAAACTTATCTACATACTTGTTGATAGACTCATGAGAGAGGAGCTTCAAGCCGCGCCATTCGGTAAGAACTTTATCTTTAGTATCGCTTGGAAGAAATTTCTTCATGATGGAAACTCGTAGAGTTTTCCATGTCTTTGGGGCTTCTCCATTGCCACGAAGGCTAGCCCACCATTGACGAGCTGATTTTTGGAAGTGCATAGCTACATGGCATAGCTTGGAGGACTCTGTGAAGCCCTCGTCCCCAAAGGCCGCATCAAATTGCTGGATGAAGGCCAACACTTTGTCGGTAGCACCAAAGGTGCCATCGTAGGTGAGAAAAGAGATACTCTTTCCTCCCTCCTTGAACTTCTTTAGCTTTTGTGACCTTCGCCATGCAGGAAATGATTTGCGATGCCCTCCCCTCTTGTATTCTCTAGGAGAATAGCCATAACTTTCATCGGAAGAGAAGGAAGGTGAAGAAGAAGGAGAAGAGGGTGACCTCTTCCTAGCCCTTTTCTTCCTTTGTTTCCTCTCTTGCCTTTGAGAGTGATGAGGAGAAGGACTATGGGTTGCTCTTTTCCTCTTGGGAGGAGTAGGCGATCGTCTAGACCGCCTTCTTCGTGGAGCCACATCTTCAGAAGAACTTAGACTTTCATTGCTTTCTTTCTCTTTGGATTCCTCCTCTCGAATGGGAGAGAGTCTTCTTTTGGGGGTCTCTTCAAGAGGCCTCCTAAGCTCTCTCTCCTCTTGGAGAGGAAGGGAAATTCCATAGGCACGAAGTTGTTGAGTAACTTCGGCTTGCAAGGTAGGGTTGCCCATAGCTTGTTGCAACCTAGTCACAAGATAATTCACAAACATGGGAGCATCATCATTAGCACCTTCATGTGCAAAATCAAAGCTATCAATGTTCATTCTACTCTCTTGATTATTGTCAGCCATGTTAACAAAATTTTATGTATGTACTTAGTGTATGCTTTGGCAATTCAAAACCTTAGTTGCCACTCCTCTTAGCCTTTGAAAATCGGCTCTTAAGTATCTACACCCACGGCTCAAAGTGGTTAATTATAGAGAGTAGAGGAGTAGGTCTAACATAGCAGAGTTGCCAAGGGCTAGCTCCTTTCGGACTTCTTATGGCTCAATAATGGTAAAGCCGTAGGCAAGTCTAAAAAGACTCCATTATTAAGTCCAAAGCTCCCGAGGTGTGCACCATCCCCCACATAGTGGGCTTAACAAAACCGGTATTAGATCCCAGTTCCACTTCTCTATTATAATTAACAACATCAACCATTTATAGGCTACTTAAGGACCTCTCTTCTTAAGCAAGAAAAGAGAAACCAAATGCTCTGATACCAATGTAATGGAATTTGCCTATTCAATTTGAGAATAGCGGAATTTAATGAGAGTACTTTCAAGAAATGATTTTGTGAGCATAGCGGGTATACATAATTGAAGATAGCAACATAATCATAGCAATTAGTTAACTTGGCATAGACAATACTTTTGCAAGAGAGAGAGTTTAGAGAACATGACAACAATTGAGGACCGGATTTATGTGGAGCCGGTCCCCCCTCCAATAGGCATTTGTATTATGATTTCTCCCATAAAGAGAGACTTGTTACAATACAGTCTTTGTGTTCCTTGTGACCTAGGTGATGCCATGAAGATGGAAGGCTTCATGCACCACAAACATAACATAAACTTGAAGAAAGCTTTAACTATCCCAAGCTTCAGTCCCAAGACCTCAAACACCTTCGAAGGTGGAGAGAGCTAGCAGGGAATGAGGGTAGGGAAGAGGAAGAAGAAACATTTCGTAGGAGAAAGAATTAGTTCCTCACTTATCATACTCTTGTTGCTAGCATACATAATAGCATATTAATGAAGAAGAAGGAGATGGCAAGCTTAAGCATTGAAGCATGGCTCTTGGTTGGATTTGCACTCCATAGCCAAGAGTGTTGGTGTAGGCTCTCAACCTCTACTTGCTTGGAGAGGGAGCTCTTGCACTTTGCATATCACACAATGAGAGTGCTTGTGAGTGTGTGTGGGTGAGTATACCCCCTAGGCACCCCCCTAGCTTGCTTGGGTCGACCCCCCCTTGTAGCTCATGCCTGAAGCTCATTGGACCCCTCCAGGCCTAGCCAATCACAAGCAGGAGCCATTACAAGCAACATGGGTAGCCTTGGGACAAGTGTCCCCCTTTCCCCTTTGAGAGAGAGGACTTGATAAATGCTAAAACAATTAGATAATTCATGTAATTTATCATTGGACCCCTTTGAAGCCTAGCCAATAGGCTTCAAGCAACACATGAAGGTAACATGGGTAGGGGCCTGACATGTGTCCTTGCTGCCTCTTCAAGATGGGCTTCCCTTGTGTGTGTGAGTGGGTGTTCTCTCTCTAGGCCCTAGGAAAAGGGCTCGCCCCCCCTCTTGTAGGAATGCTTTTGACTTTTAGGTGATCAAGCACCTTACTCACCAAGCATGACAAAGCACTTGAACTAGGGGGGGTTCCCACAAGCATCTCAGGCAAGCTTCTCAAGGCACCTCAAGTACTTTAATCATGCAGCAAGTCAAGCACCTCAAGCATGGAGCCAGTCAAGCACCTCAAGCATCTTAATCAAGCACCTCAAGCATGAAAAACACCTCAAGCATGACAAGCACCTCAAGCAAGACAAGCACCTCGAGCTTGGGCCGGGTTCCCACCTCAAGCTCAGCCCTAGCTTACTTAAGGTCAAAAGGACTTTTACACACATTTATTGGAGGTCTTCAATGAAGCTAACCCTAAGGTCTTATGCTCCATTGGTTAGCCTTGCTCTTTGATAGACCATCTCCCTTTTGGGCCCCTTTACATTGGCCCCGTGTTGAGATAGATCTAAAAGCACATACCTATATCTTAACACTTGTTCCCGTTTATTCTCCCACATTAAGTGATCAATTTAATATGAGAAAATCATTTGGGTTAGTTAGATATTAGATTTTATGACATCTTTGCCACCTCTTGAAGCACTTATCAAACATGTTTGTGAAGGCTATATTTTGGATAAAATGCAGCGTTCTAAGTTTCCAAAGGATGGTTTATTTAGGGCCACATACAGATTGCAGCTTGTGCATAGTGATGTTTGTGGGCCCATGCAAACTCCGTCCTTGGGCAATTACCTTTACTTCGTGACTTTCATTGATGATTACTCTAGGATGCATGGGTATTTCCGCTTAAAGCAAAGCCCAAAGTTTTTATGTGCTTCAAACAATTTCTACTATGGTTGAAAATGTCTCGAAATGTACTATGGGCACCCTCCGTTCCGATCAAGAGGGGGAGTATATGTCTCATGAATTCAATGCATTTCTGGCTAGTCGTGGGATAAAAGACCAATGTACGTTGCCTTATATGCCTCAGCAAAATGGTGTTGCTGAGAGGAAAAACAGGTCACTTACGAAAATGGCACGATGTATGGTCAAAAGTCAAGCTTTTGCCGTATTCTTTTTGGCTTGAGGCCATCATGTGTGCCACTTCTGTACTAAACAAGTGTCCTACGAAAGCTTTGCAGTCTATTACTCCATATGAAGCATGGCATGATAGAAATCCTTCTATTGAGCACATGTGTGTTTTTGGTTGTTTGGCATATGCTTTGGTGCCACAAACACAGCGCAAAAAATTGGATGATAAGGCTGTCAAATGTATTTTTGTTCGTTATAGTGCTGAAAGCAAAGGCTACAGGTTGTATCATCCACAAACAAAGTGTATTCTAGTTTCACGGGATGTAGTGTTTGTGGAAGATTTTGTTCAGCCCTTGTTGTCATGTACTAGAGACAGTAATAAGCTCATAGGACATTTATGTCACTTTGTTGCCTCTTTTTAGTGGTGGAAGTTCGAATGTAAATTCAAATGAGGCAAATGTACAGCCTATGGGGGTTTTCAAAAATGTTACATATTAGCCTATTATTGATGCAGATGTACATGATGTACTTGATGAGAAAAGGGCTGAAAATAAGCAAGCTAGAGGTATGCCAAAATGGCTGGTGCATACATTGTGTGACAATAAATTGGATGCACCTTTGTCTAGTCGTACTTATTCAGTTCAGGCTCTGGCCATGCATCTTATGCATCAAATTGTTATGCTTTGGCTGTGTCTAGCTTACATGATGTTGAGGAACCTCTGTCTTTTGATGAAGCACAAAATTCAAAAATTTGGATGGTTGCCATGCAATCAGAATATGATGCACTTATAGAAAATGACACATGGACTTTATGTGTTTTGCCTCCTGGCAAAAAGTCCATTGGTACAAAGTAGGTTTACAAGTTGAAACGCAAGCTGAATGGTGAGGTTGATCGTCATAAGGCTCGACTTGTTGCAAAAGGCTATGCGTGACAGAAAGGCATCATCTAGGTCACAAGGAACACAAAGATTGTATTGTAACAAGTCTCTCTTAATGTAAGAAATCATAATACAAATTCCTATTGGAGGGGGGACCGGCTCCACCTAAATCCGGTCCTCAATTGTTGTCATGTTCTCTAAATTCTCTCTCTTGCAAAAGTATTTTTCATGCCAAGCTAACTAATTGCTATGATTATGTTGTTATCTTCAACTATGTTCACCCGCTATACTCACAAAGTAATTTCTTAAAAGTATTCTCATTAATTTCCGCTACTCTCAAGTTAATAGGAAAATTCCATTACAAGATTGAGACAAGGCAGAATAAAAAGCACCCTAAAGGCTGTATAGGTGCTACTTGGGATAAGGACAAAGTTCTCTATGGTGAAGGACACAGTGGAATGGGAGGTTGCTGCTCTCTATTGGGTGTTTGGCAATAGAGAACATATTGGTCGAGAGTGAGAACGGTGTTGCTATTATAGCAATGCAGGAGCCTTTTTGGCACAATTGTGTGCTCCCAAGTGGTGTAGAGACTAAATGGCATTGTCGAGGACAAGATGGAAAAGTTGTGTCACATTGAAGTGGCTAGCTAGTTAGTGCTGAAAGCAATTGTGAGTTCCTACAGGATGACCAAGGGAGCGAGAAGTGAGGGTAAGCACCCTCAAAGCCAAGCAATGGCTACTGGTAGAAGCAGCCAGTGGCAAGAGGTTGCCCAATCAATTGTCTGAGAGTACGTGACTTGTAACCCTCACATGCAAGCTGCTCCATCGTTAACTTGGATTGTTCTTGGTCAACCTTGCTACACATGCACTGTTCCATCCTATCGAATCTCCTCATTCCCCTTTCATATCACCTGCTTATTTCTTTGCGCTTCACAAAAGTGACCCCACATCTGAGTTATGCTTGACTTTTCTTGGAGTATCGAATATCAAAATCATGCTTTGCACTCACACTCTCTCATCGTGAGGATTTATGATGTAATGGAAACGGTCTATGAACTTGGAAAGTAGCGGAATTAGAAAATTAGGTGAAGCACTTTTGAGAGATTACTTTGTGAGCATAGCGGGTGAACTTAATTGATGGTAGCAACATAAACATGGTACTTAGTTAACTTGGCATGCACAATACTTTTGCAAGAGAGAGAGTTTAGATAACGTGCCAATAGTTGAGGACCAGATTCATATGGAGCCGATCCCCCCTCCAATAGGCATTTGTATTATAGTTTCTCCCATCAAGAGAGACTTGGTACAATACAATCTTTGTGTTCCTTGTGATGCAATGAAGATGGAAAGCTTCATGCATCACAAGCATAACGTACTTTGTAGAAAGCATTAACTATCCCAAGCCTCAATTCCAAGGCCTCAAACACCTTCGAAGGTGGAGAGAGTTAGCAGGGAATGAGGATAGGGAAGAGGAAGAAGAAATATTCCATAGGAGAAAGAAATAATTCCTCACTTATCATCACTCTTCTTGCTAGCATACATGATAGCATAGTAATGAAGATGGAGAAGATGTCAAGCTGAAGCATTGAAGCATGGATCTTGGTTGGATTTTCATTCCATAGCCAAGAGTGTTGGTGTAGGCTCTCACTTCTCACAAGCTTGGAGAAGGAGGTGGAGTTTCTCAACTTTCACCAAGTGAGAATGATCCACAAAATGAGTGTGTGTATGGTGTATATCCCCCTAGCACCCCCTTGCTTGCTTGGGGCGAGTTGTGGCTTTTCCACATGCTTCAAGCTCATTGGACCCCTCTCCCCCTAGCCAATCACATGCAGCATGCAGTCAAGTAGATGGGTAGTCTTTTGACAAGTGTCCTCCTTACCCCTGAGAGAGAGAGAGAGAGAGAGAGAGAGAGAGAGAGAGAGAGAGAGCTTGAAAATATCTAGATATTTGTTGGATGGAACTAGAAGCTCATTGGACCCCTCTTTAGTCCAACCAACAACATTCAAGCACACCATGTGGTTAAGCTTAGGGAGAGGCTGACATGTGTCCCATGTGCCCTTTGAGAAAAGGGGTGCCCTTTGGGTGAGTGTAGGTCAAAGATTGCCCTAACTTTGATACTTTCATGCATAGGAAGCTTCTCAAGCACCTTCCTCATTAAGTTTGTAGGGTCTCTTTTTGACCCAAGCACCTTATCCCCCATGCATGGGAAGCTTCTCAAGCACCTTCCTCATTAAGTATGACAAGTACCTCAAGTACCTTAGTCATCAAGCATGACAAGCACCTTAGGTGGAGTTCCCACCTCAAGATCAGCCCTAGCTTGCTTAAGGTCAAAGGCAAGTTTAGGTCGGGTTCCCACCTCAAGCTCTTGCCTAAGGTCAAAGACAAGTTTAGGTCAGGTTCCACCTCAAACTCATCCCTAGCTTGCGTAAGGTCAAAGGACTTTTGACACTAACCATTGGAGGTCTTTAATGAAGCTACCCCTAAGGTCTTTTAAGCTCCATTAGTTAACCTTGATCTTTGACAGACCATCTCTCATTTGGGCCCCTTTACCATTGGCCCCGTGTTGAGATAGATCCGTAAGCACATGTTATATTCTAAACCCTGTTCCCGTTTATTATCCCACATTAAATATCAGTTTAATATGAAAAAATCATTTGGGTTGGTTAGATATTAGATATAATGACACATGATGATGCAGATTGACTATGAAGACTCGTTCTTGAAACCAAAAACTAAAAAACACAATTTTGAGAGATTTTTTTCATCACTAGTACAACGACGCCACCTTCGGTTGCAGCACTGCCTTCGGTAGTGTAATGTAGATTTTTTCTTAGCTCCAACGGTGCATAATTGAGGCTTCAAACCCCTCTACATTATGCTGCATGATCGAGCTCCTGTATGTTTGTGTACCTAATTGTACCTGTTCTCTCTCTCTCTCTCTCTCTCTCTCTCTCTCTCTCTCTCTCTCTCTCTCTCTCACACACACACACACACACACACACACACACACACACACACACACACACACACACACACACACACACACACACACATGTTGAGCACTTGGCGGTTGTTGACTATGGTTGGACATAATGCCTAAGCCTAGACACGGGGTTAGCCACTGGCACTCCATAGGCAACATTGCAGATAGGAAGCTCGTGGAGGATTGTGCTACACTTGACATACATGTTGACTAACGTGTTGCATAAGTATGTGTTCTTTTCAAGTAACCAACTATCAAAAATATTAGCATGCATCCTAATGCCTTGGTACAAATCCTTCTTCTTAGCACAATCTTTAAGTGATCTCACAAAAGAAAGACTTACTCCCTCTCTCTTACGGCAGTCTGTCTCCTATCTTGTGATCTCTCTCTCTCTCTCTCTCTCTCTCTCTCTCTCTCTCTCTCTCTCTCTCTCTCTCTCTCTCTCTCTCTCTCTCTCTCTCTCTCTCTCTCTCTCTCTCTCTCTCTCTCTCTCTCCCGTGTTAATCACCCGCATTACCTAACAACATTCTCGCTCTCTCTCTAGATTGTCTGGCTCTCCAGTTAAGTCTCTTTTTGCATCTCTCTCTCTCTCTCTCTCTCTCTCTCTCTCTCTCTCTCTCCAGTGTTAATCGTCCGCAAGTGCCTCTATACTCTCTCCATTTAAGTATGACTACATCAGCATCTTTCGCAATGCCACATGCCTTCAAGGTGCAAGTGTACGTGGTTGTATTTGGAGAAATGCCCTCTCTCTGGATCTACTAAAAACATCCGAGATCTTCCTGACCCTGACCCTGTTGGACATATCCTGCAATCAATGCACTCCATTGGTAACATTGCGGATAGGAAGCTCGTTGAGGATTCTGCTACACTTGACATACATGCTGACGAACGTGTTGCGTAAGTGTGTGTTCTTTTCAAGTAACCAACTATCACAAATATCAGCATGCATCCTACTGCCTTGGTACAAATCCTTCTTCTTAGCACAATCTTTTAAGTGATATCACAAAAGAACGACTTATTCTCTCTCTCTTACTGCAATCTGTCTCCTATCTTGTGTGATCTCTCTCTCTCTCTCTCTCTCTCTCTCTCTCTCTCTCTCTCTCTCTCTCTCTCTCTCTCTCTCTCTCTCTCTCTCTCTCTCTCTCTCTCTCTCTCTCTCTCTCTCTCTCTCTCTCTCTCTCTCTCTCTCTCTCTCTCTCTCTCTCTCTCTCTCTCTCTCTCTCTCTCTCTCTCTCTCTCTCTCTCTCTCTCTCTCTCTCTCTCTCTCTCTCTCTCCACAGTGTGTGTGTCTCTCTCCTGACATGGGCCTCGTCGCCATCGATGATGTAACTTACTTCTGATGATAGCCGACAGTACAATGGATGCAATGACCTTGTAACTTCGGCCCATTCTTGAGCCACCCTCTTCTAGGCATAGAGGAACTAGGCCCTCTGTTGGTTGTCGATGTTGCCCTCCTCCACCAAAGGAAACATGCGCGCACACACACACACAAATGCAGATGTACATGCGCACGGTCCCATCTCTCACACTCAAGAAGGGCATGTCTCCAGAATCTAGTCTAGTGATCATCATCAATCCCTACCCTTCTCAATTTCCTCCCCCCATCTTGTAAATCAGACATTGTAAGTTGTAACCCATTTATTTGTTACTTTTCCAGCTATCGTCCATGCATGCACCTTCAAGGCTGAGGGTGGTGCACTGTCGGGAGTGGGCCATTTTGTCCTGCACCAGAGAAGATTAGAGAAGTGCCCTGTCGGGAGTGGGCCTTCTTGCCCTGCACCAAAGAAGATTAGAGAGGTGGCCTTCTTGCCCCGTGTGTGTGTGTGTGTGTGTGTGTGTGTGTGTGTGTGTGTGTGTGTGTGTGTGTGTGTGTGTGTGTGTGTGTGTGTGTGAGAGAGAGAGAGAGAGAGAGAGAGAGAGAGAGAGAGAGAGAGAGAGAGAGAGAGAGAGAGAGAGAGAGAGAGAGTGCTAGGGGCATAAATGGCATGGAATATCTCTCTCTCTCTCTGTAGTGCGATGCCACACACACACACTCTCTCTCTCTATCATTAATGGAATTAGCCTTTTACCTTGAGTTGGAGCGGAAAGTGAATAACATATTGAGCATTTCCTTGAGCATTCCTTTGTGTGTAGATGTAGATTGAGAAAGAAAGTGCTTGGATTGAGAGAGCAACAATAACACATTACTTCATTAACATGGCATGATCATACTTGTAAAAGAGAGTGAGAGTTTAGAGAAATTGACAACAATAGAGGACCGGATTAGTTGGAGTCGGTCCCCCCTCCAATAGAAATTTGTATTATAGATTCTTCCATGAAGAAAGACTTGTTTACAATACAACTGATTGTGTTCCTTGAGAGCTTCTTGATGAGGAAAAGATGGCAAGCTTCATTCACCAAGTATAACATGATTAGCATGAACTTGGAAAATGCCCAGCTTCAATCCCAAGACCTCAAACACCATGAAAGGTGAGGAGAGCTGGCACGGAGTGAAGAAGAAGAGAGAAGTAGAAGTAGCTCTACGAGAAAGCAATAACCCCTTGCACATATTCACTCATAGATCTTGTAGCATAGCTTAGCATAGTGATAATGGACATTAGAGAGATTGATAAGCAAGCATAAGCATTCTCTTGTGTGGATTTGCATCCATAGCCAAGAGCTTGTGGTAGTAGGCACTCAACTTCTCAAGCTTGGAGAAGGAGATGGAGTTCTTGCTTCACAAGAGTGTGTGAAGGGAATAATGAGAGAGAGAGAGAGAGAGAGAGAGAGAGAGAGAGAGAGAGAGAGAGAGAGAGAGAGAGAGAGAGAGAGAGAGAGAGAGGTCGACCCCCTTTCCAAGGCTTCCCCTGAAGCTCATTGGGCCATGTAGCCCTCTAGCCAATGAGAGCTTGGCTCCCTTTGGGGCAAGATGTGTAGTCTCTTGAGAAGTGTCCTTCTTTCCCTCTTGTGAGGTTAAGCTAGCACCCCCCTTGCTTAAGCACAACCCTTTCCTGCTTGAGCAATGTGTCTCTACACTTGACATGTGGCCCCTTTCCTTTCATAAGAGTATGGGTCCTTGGTGACGTGCATACTTACTACACACATCCCTCCTTTGCAGGGCTCGCCCCCCTCTTTGTAGCAAGATATTTGATCTTGGTAAGCAGGCAGGCCCCTGCTTAAGCACATCCCTAGCTTAAGCAAGCTGCCCCCTTGCCTGCTTGGACCTTAGTTGACTAAAGAGTAAAAATTAAAGACTATGGCTTAAGGATTTTAACACTTACCTTTGGAGGCTTTAATGAAGACAACCCTAAGGTCTTTTGCTCCATTGGTTAACCTTGCTCTTTGATAGACCATTTCTCATGTGGCCCCCTTTACCATTGGCCCCATGTTGAAATAGATCTATAAGCACATCTATATCTTAACCCTTGTTCCCGTTTATTCTCCCACATTAAGTGATCTGTTTAATATGAGAAAATCATTTGGGTTGGTCAGATATTAGATTTTATGACATTACCTCTCTCTTGAAATCATAGTCGTCCTCGACTATGAGGTAGAAGAGATAAAGTCGTAGTCACTATCAATTTTACTTAGCGGGTAGAGGATCCCTTTTTACCCTACGACATCTTTCCAAGATGGATGACTAATCCATTTGGTGCTTGGGAGACATAGCTGCCGCAAGCATGTCTACTCTTTAGTCCATTTCATTCTCCCAAAGTAGAGTGACAATTTCTACTTGGTGTTTGAGAGACGTCGTCATCACAAACATGATTCTATTCATGCATACAATTAAAATTTGTGCACAATAAAAAGAGAATTAGTCTTATAAGACAAAAAAATGAGTCATTTAAAAGAAATTTGTACATTTGCTTACTCTAATGTAGCATTGTAAGCATTGACAAGGTTCATACTATCCTTAAGCTGTATTCCTTGCATCCATCTAGCATCTTCAAAAGGATAATTTTTGAATTTAATAAGATACCATCGTATAATCTTACCATGCCGTAGTACCTTGTCTTCATGCCAAAGTGTAGCTTCATGTTGTAGCACCTCTTCTTGGTCTTCAACTCCGGGATGGTCTTCAATAATTGGTTCACTTGGTGGCTCTCCTTTGTAGGGCTTGACTAGGCTCACATGAAAAGCATTGTGTATGAGCCAATGGTTGGGCAATTTGAGTTGATAAGCCATCTCATTGATAGGCTTCAAGATTTGGAAAGGACCATAGTATCTTTTTGCTAGCTTAGCATAATAATTTTGATGGCCCGTAGGATCTTTGCCCGTCGTTTGCCTTAATCGAGCCTTAGGAAACTTAAGTAAGACCCAATCATTTTCTTGGAATGTTAAGGCCCTTCTGTGCTTGTTAGCAACAGCTTTTTGCCTTTGTTGAGAGATGGATATAGCCTCCTTAATCTTTTGAAAAGATTCTTGTAGGTCACGGCTATACTCATCGGCGGCGAAGATCTTCCCATGTACTTTGAGTAGCAAGGGACTTTTTGGTCTTCCCTCAATGATCTCAAAAGGTGCCTTTCCTGTAGAAGTATGTACAGTATTATTGTAAGCATACTCTACAAGTGGTAAGTACTTTTCCCATTGTGAGCGTTGATCTACTTCTGTAACATAATTCTTTAGTAGATCGAGTATCGTAAGATTAGCTATCTCACTTTGGCCATCCGTTTGTGGGTGGCAGGCAGAAGAGAAGTTCAATCTTGCTTCTAGATTTTCAAAGAGACCTTTCCAAAAATTATTGGTCATTCTAGGATCTCTATCTGACACAACGGATGTGGGTAATCCATGGTGTTTGAATATATGTGATATGAAGAGAGTTGCCATTTGGTGTGCCTTAATAGTCTTTTTGACAGGAATAAAGTGTGCTTGTTTGCTAGACCTATCAACTATCATCCATATTCCCGTATTCCCATGGATAGACTTAGGTAATCCAAAGATGAAATCCATGGATATACTCTCCCATGGTGAATTTGGGATAGGCAATAGCTGGAGTAATCCAGGTTGCTTCCCTCTATCATATTTGGTCTTTTGGCATACTACGCATTTTGAAACATACTCTTGTATGTCCACTTTCATGGTAGGCCAATAGAAATACGTCTCTACTCCTGGAAGAGTAGGTTGAATACCTCTATGCCACGCATAGGAAGGAGCATGGGATTCATACATAACTTTCTCACGAAGGGAATGGGTAACACATAGCCTATTGCCGTGGAGAAGATAACCATCCTACCAGGTGAATGGTTCCTCTTTCTTCCCCAAAACAAGGGCCGATATTATGTCTCTAAAATCAGGGTCAGTAGCATACATTTCTATCATAGAAGATAGGTCATTGTGAGTAGCTATAGACACTGCATTAACTTTTGGTCGTTGTAAACGTTCACCAGCCACTTGATTGTGCTTACCAGCAATGTGAGCAATATGAAAATTAAGTTGCGAAAGAAAACTTGCCCGTCTCATTTCTTCTTTGTCGACATAGCTTTGGACATGAAGCCTCAACTTCCCAATCAAGGTAGTAACAGAGGCTTGTTGTCCCTTGAAAGCTGCGTCAGCCGTTACCATATCTCCCATCTCGAAAGCTTGAATGCCCAACTTGGTGGCCAACTCTGTTGCTATGAAGTTGTGAGTAGAGCCAGAGTCAAACAAGATGAATGCATCATGCTCTCTTACCTTTCCCCAAGCATAGGAGAGTGATGAGCCTTTGCAATGAGCATCCTCTTTTGGAGCTTCGATGGTGGAAGCCCTAGGAGTCTCATTGCGATTATTCTTCTCGGGACAAGAACAATAGCCGTGTCCTTGCTCCCCACACTTGAAACACTTATGGTCCTTGCGAAAAGCTTCAAGCTCTTCAGGAGAGAGTTTGTTTTTACCTTTGCAAACTCCCTTCTCCTTGGACCGATTGTTGTTGTTGGAAGTGCCTTGGGAAGAATTTTGAGCATTGGTCTTCCCCTTTGCATCATTTTTGCCTTTGTTGTCCATGGATTTGACATTACATCCAGCCCCTTGATGGAAATTGATATGTGAAGTAACCATGGTGTCATGGATTACTTCGCTAATAGTACCAGGGCTTTGAGAGTTGATGTATTCGGCCATCTCTTCAGGTAATCCCGCACATAATTGTTGCCTTTGCTCGGCAAAGTCTATCTTTTGAAAGAGAGTAGCCTTGAGATGTAAATACCAAAACTTGTCTACATACTTGTGGATAGACTCATGAGAGAGAAGCTTCAAGCTGCGCCATCCAGTAAGCACTTTGTCATTTGCATCGCTTGCAAGGAATTGCTTCATGATGGAAACACGTAGAGTTTTCCATGTCTCTAGGGCTTCACCGTTGCCACGAAGGCTAGCCCACCATTGATGAGCTGATTTTTGAAAGTGCATAGCCACATGGCGTAGCTTTGAGGACTCTGTAAAGCCCTCATCTCCAAAGGCCGCATGAAATTGCTGGATGAAGGTCAACACTTTGTCAGTAGCACCAAAGGTGCCATCATCATAAGTGAGCAAAGAGATACTCTTTCCTCCCTCCTTGAACTTCTTTAACTTTTGGGACCTTCTCCATGCAGGGAATGATTTGCGATGTCCTCCCCTCTTGTATTCTCTAGGAGAATATCCATAGCTTTCATCGGAAGAGGAGGAAGGTGAAGATGAAGGAGAAGAGGTTGACCTCTTCCTAGCCCTTTTCTTCCTTTGTTTCCTCTCTTCTCTTTCGGAATGACGAGGAGAAGGACTGTGTGCTGATCTTTTCCTCTTGGGAGGAGTAGGCGATCGTCTAGACCACTGTCTTCGTGGAGCCACATCTTCAAAGGAACTTAAATTTTCATTGCTTTCTTGCTCTTTGGATTCATCCTCTCATATGGGAAAGAGTCTTCTTTTGGGGTTCTCTTCAAGAGGCCTCCTAAGCTCTCTCTCCTCTTGGAGAGGAAGGGAAATTCCATAAGCACAAAGTTGTTGAGTAACTTCGGCTTGCAAAGCAGGGTTGCCCATAGCTTGCTGCAACCTAGTGATGAGATAATTCACAAACATGGGAGCATCCTCATTAGCACCTTCATGTGCAAAATCAAAGCTATCAATGTTCATTTTTCTCTCTTGATTATTGTCAGCCATGTTAACAAAATTTATGTATGTACTTAGTGTATGCTTTGGCAATTTAAAACCTTAGTTGCCACTCCTCTTAGCCTTTGAAAATTGGCTCTTAAGTATCTACACCCACGGCTCGAAGTGGTTAATTATAGAGAGTAGAGGAGTATGTCTAACATAGCAGAGTTGCCGAGGGCTAGCTCCTTTCGGACTTCTTATGGCTCAATAATGGTAAAGCCATAGGCAAGTCTAAAAAGACTCCATTATTAAGTCTAAAACTCCCGAGGTGTGCACCATACCCCACATAGTGGGCTCAACAAAACCGATAATAGATCCCAAATCCACTTACCCTAATATAATTAACAACATCAACCATTTATAGGCTACTTAAGGACCTCTCTCTTTAAGCAAGAAAAGAGAAACCAAATGCTCTGATACCAATGTAATGGAATTAGACTTTTAACTTAAGTTGGAGCGGAAAGTGAATAACATATTGAGCATTTCCTTGAGTATTCCTGTGTGTGTAGATGTAGATTGAGAAAGAAAGTGCTTGGATGGAGAGAGCAACACTAACACATTACTTCATTAACATGGCATGATCAATACTTGTAAAAGACAGTGAGAGTTTAAGGGAATTGACACCAATAGAGGACCGGATTAGTTGGAGCCAGTCCCCCCTCCAATAGGCATTTCTATTATAGATTCTGATTCTTCCATGACGGAAGACTTGTTTACAATACAACTGATTGTGTTCCTTGAGAGCTTCTTGATGAGGTGAAGATGCAAGCTTCACTCACCAAGTATAACAACAATAAACATGATTAGCATGAACTTGGAAAATGCACAGCCTCAATCCCAAGACCTCAAACACCATGAAAGGTGAGGAGAGCTGGCAGGGAGTGAGGAAGAAGAGAGAAGTAGAAGTAGCTCTACGAGAAAGCAATAACCCCTTGCACATATTCACTCATAGCTCTTGTAGCATAGCTTAGCATAGTGATAATGGAGATTAGAGAGATTGATAAGCAAGCATAAGCATTCTCTTGTGTGGATTTGCATCCATAGCCAAGAGCTTGTGGTAGTAGGCACTCAACTTCTCACGCTTGGAGAAGGAGATGGAGTTCTTGCTTCACAAGAGTGTGTGAAGGGAAGAATGAGAGTGAGAGAGCTCGTGGGATGCTCAAATGTGTGTGTGTGTGTGTGTGTGTGTGTGTGTGTGTGTGTGTGTGTGTGTGAGAGAGAGAGAGAGAGAGAGCTAGGTCGACCCCCTTTCCAAGGCTTCCCCTGAAAGCTCATTGGACCATGTAGCCCTCTAGCCAATGAGAGCTTGGATCCCTTTGGGGCAAGATGTGTAGTCTCTTGACAAGTGTCCTTCTTTCCCTCTTGTGAGGTTAAGCTAGCACCCCCCTTGATTAAGCACAGCCCTTGCCTACTTGAGCAATGTGTCTCTACACTTGACATGTGGCCCCTTTTCTTTCATAAGAGTATGGGCCCTTGGTGAGGTGCATACTTACTACACACATCCCTCCTTTGTAGGGATCGCCCCCCTCTTTGTAGCAAGATATTTGATCTTGGTAAGCAGGTAGGCCCCCTGCTTAAGCACAACCCTAGCTTAAGCAAGCTGCCCCCTTGCCTGCTTGGACCTTAGTTGACTAAAGAGTAATATTTACAAACTATGACTTAAGGCTTTTAACACTTACCTTTGGAGGCTTTAATGAAGACAACCCTAAGGTCTTTTGCTCCATTGGTTAACCTTGCTCTTTGATAGACCATTTCTCATTTGGGCCCCTGTACCATTGGCCCCGTGTTGAAAAAGATCTATAAGAACATCTATATCTTCACCCTTGTTCTTGTTTATTCTCCCATATTAAGTGATCAGTTTAATATGAGAAAATCATTTGGGTTGGTTAGACATTAGATTTTATGACACTCTATAACGTGATGCCAGGGATGGCGTTCTCTCTCTCTCTCTCTCTCTCTCTCTCTCTCTCTCTCTCTCTCTCTCTCATCTTTCATGGGGCTTGGGCCCGTTTTGCTACTCCCAGGAGCATTTCTTGCCTTGCGTGGCATGAGGCCATGGTGGTAGCCCCTTTCATGTGCTTGGGTCCGTTCTGCTACACTCTACAACCACCTGCATTTCTTGCCTTGCGTGGCCTAAGTCTCCATTGAGCTCCTAATTCGTAGCCCTGGTCATTGTCTGCCCTCAAAATTTGTGTGAAGGCGTCCTCAGACTCTCTCTCTCTCTCTCTCTCTCTCACACACACACACACACACACACACACACACACACACACACACACACACACACACACACACACACACACACACACACACACACACACACACACACACACACGTGCGCGCGCACTACAACCAGCTGCATTTCTTGCCTTGCGTGGCCTAAGGCCTCCATTGAGCTCCTAATTTGCAGCCCTGGTCATTGTCTGCCCTCAAAATTTTTGTGAAGGCGTCCCTAGACTCACAGTGTCTCTCTCTCTCTCTCTCTCTCTCTCTCTCTCTCTCACACACACACACACACACACACACACACACACACACACACACACACACACACACACACACACACACACACACACACACACACACACACAAGCATACATGCATGCACCAACAAATCTTAAGCGCGCGCGCACACACACACACACCCGTATGACTTTGCTCCGCTCTCAAACTCCCATGCGCAGTGACGTTTGAATGGATTCTGGAATAATGGAGAGGATCAATGATCGGCACGGGTTTGGAACATTGTGAGAGAGTGTCGAGACCAGTCGGATGCAGGAGGTGAGGCCACGTGTCGTGGGGGGAAGGCATCATAAGTAACATGGGTGAGAGTCATGGGATCTACGACGGAGAATCAATCCACCGTTGATCCCATCTCCGCCATGCAAAAATATTTAGCCTCCCTTCCGATTGCATCGCGACTCGAACCCCCTACCTCTCGCATTGGACTCGTGCTCCCTATCCAACCTGCCTATCGCAACACGTTGAAAGCATTGCGACGCTGGATCTATAAATCCTTGCCTCTCCCTATTGCATTGATCCGATGGTCCAAAGCCCCCCGCCCCGCCAAAAAGACCCCCCTGCCGTAGATCCCACACTCCCACCCCGTGTTACTTATAAACGAGGGCGTGCTCGTTTTATGATAGTATAGATTCATACGATAACTCAATTTGTTATCAAATAGTAAACTTTTCACCTGCACATAAAATAAATAGCTACATCTTCATGAATATACTTGTCAACAAATATAAATTGCCCATAACTCCATCCAATCGATGAAAAATGCTAGTGGAGGCAATCATGCAGGGGGGTCTCAAGTTCTTTCAACTATCTACTTTGCAAGATACAAATGTTTCTTCAACAAAGTGGGAGACCTTTGATGGGACTGCTTGGTACCTCGGGTGACGGGTCGATGGATAGGGTGTTGATTGGTACAAGTGCTGAGGCGTGATTGGATGGCCGCCGTCCGTGGGTGAAGAAATGCAGAAGGGGACCAATAATAAGAAGAGAGAGAAATAGGACGTTTGTTGACAGTTGATTTGAAGGGAAAGAAGAGACAAAATGGAGAATAGAGAGAGAATAGAGAGTAGAGAGGATTGCTTGAAAGTTGACACCGTCACAAGGGGTCAGAAGACTGTATTGTTGTGGGAAAATTACCAAAATATCCCTCTAATTTTAGGAAATTTCCAAAATACCCCTCAAATTTCAAAAATTTCCAAAATACCCTATTTTGGTTGGAATGTTCAAGATTTTCTAATCTTCATTCATTTTCGACAATTGAGATCCATTTTTGAGTGCTCAGCATGTAAGTTGTCACCGGTTACCGTCGCAAAAAAAGCAATTATGTCTAAAAATAATGAAGCAATTCATCTCCAAAGCCTACGTAACCAATTCAAATTGTAGTTTTAGCATCTTGTACGATAGACAATCACTCTTCTTGTGAAGACCTACAGGAAAATTTATTTTTTGAGAAATTTAATCTCACAACCAGAGGTATTTTGGGAATTTTGGAAAATTTGAAAGGCATTTTGGGAATTTATGACAAAATATCGGAGGCATTTTGAGAATTTTTGAAATTTGAGGGGTATTGTGGGAATTTCCTCAAATTAGAGGGGTATTTTGGTAATTTCCCCTATTTTTTTTTGGCGAAACTGACTTTTGAAGTTTTGATGAACCATATCCAGTGCGTTGGCCGGCCCATCGGTGGAACACACTAGAAAGAGAACGTATGAAGATAGACTCTAGAGAGAGGGTATGATATTCTCGGGAACCAGAGTCTGGAGAGAGAAGAGAGAAGAGAAGACAGTGGACTCTGAGTGGAGTATGAGCGTACACGTATATATGTGGTGCAATGAGACCTTGACGTGAAATCCTGAGCGTCTAAATTAGGGAATTTAATTAAATATAATTTAATAAAACTGGATAGAGGAAACAAGGGAAAATAGTTTCGGGGAATAAAATCAAATAAATAATAAAAGCAGTCTTACGTAAATTAGAACACTCCAGATTTCGAGAAGGTGACTCTCAGAATAGTAAAATCCTTGCCAACAGGGCACTCGTGCGGTGGATGCATAGAAAATGGTGGGGGTGGGGGTGCGGGGGGCGTGGTACGCGATATTTCGCTTGCATACTCAGGGTCCACGTGGCATGGTGATGGATACGGGAAAGGGCAGCTTGTGGCTGAGAAGTGAGCAGAAGAGAATCGTGATTGGAGAAGGTGCTCATGACGTGTCCGCTTTGCTCACGTGGCCATTTCTAGCGGGTCCCGTCTGTCCCTTTTCTGTAGATGAACTCGCGCGTGGGGGACTCTGCTTTCCATAGTTTAGCAGTGGACGCACAATCGCACACATGAACTACAGATTCGCGAGATTTTTACCAAAGCCATACACGTCAGCATGTCTCGACAAGCCCGCCGACATTGTCCTTGCTGGCCATACCTCATTGGTCGCCTGCTTGGCTCGATCGACGTGGGCCTGTTCTACAGCGCAACGTGGAAGGTCCTCACTTATCTGCCGGCGGCCGCAGCGATTGCGTTGTGAGTCTTGTGACGGTGGGCGTCGTCTTCGGCCATTCGGCCAAATTGGCCCCTTGTTTTAAACCAATGTGAAATGGATTTTATGGGTTTATAGTTGGGGATGGCTCTATTTAGGATTTGGTACTGCCAATCTGGTTGCCAAGTTGGCAGCTGAACACCGCTTCTCAAGCCCGACGCCTTTCCGCAGGTCACGCCTTCACCCGCTTGCCTGCTCCCCTGCCCAAAAACAAACTCCCCTCAGGCGAGTCGGAGTCGGAGTCCCCTGCTTCTCTCTCCTCTCTCTCTCTCTCTCTCACAATTGCACTTCTTTTTCCTCGATTCTTCTCTGCGCCCAACTTTCCGCCCCCTTCCGCCTCGCGCACACGCGATCTTGGATACACACGCACACTCACACCCACCCTTCGCACACACCCACCTCAGAGACTCTTCTGTGCAGGGATTCAATGTTACTGCCTCCCGATCCTCTCCGTCTCCATCCCCGTCTTCCCCAGCTATGCTTCCCTCCAAAGCAGAGCGGATCCTCTCCCGCTACCGCCCCATCGCCCCCAAACCCTTGCCCCTGCCCCCCTCTGGTAGCTTCGGCACCGATGCATCCTCCACCTGTGCTTCAGTTGACTCCTTCACCTCTTCGGCGAAATGCAAAAAGTCGCGTAAGCGGAAAGCAGACGATGCCACCTCTACAGCGAAAGCCCTCAAGGCTCCTAAGCCCATCGGCTCAGGACTCAGCAACACAGGGGGTGCTAGTTCTTTGACACAGGGGGCCTCCGATGGTACTGTCCCGCGCAGAGATCCAAGGCTGGCAAGCCAGGTTTCTTATGCAAGTATTCCCTTCGGAATGGAAGATTGTACTGAAATGTCAAACGGGGTGGCGAAGGAGGTGAGGGGTATGGCCTTGGATACCAGGTTCGCAGCTTACAGCGCCTTAGCTTCTCCTGTGTATGTCGGGAATGCAGAAAAAATGGTTCCAACCCAGGGATTGTACATGTCTGCAGAGGCGAGAGCTCAACAGCAGCACCACTATTCTGTGATGCATCAGCAGCTGAGCCCGGGTTGCAATCCTAATTGTGTGCCTGTAATGGATAAGGATGCAGGGTTTATGGAGAGGGCAGCGGCTGCCTCTGTGTCTGTTATGCCAGAGAAGTCTGCTTCATTGGCAGTATGTGATGTGGGATGTGTCAAAGGTTTGGGCTATAGTGGAGGTGGCTTCACGGAAATGATACGAGGTATAACTCGCCTTCCGACTGCAGCGGATGTGCAGTCTCTCATGCAAGCAAGGGCATCTCCATCTGCTGCTATTGGACAGGGTCCATCTATAGCTGTTGGGACCCCTGGGGTTTTACGCAGTTCACCCACATCCAGCAGGGAAATGCCGCATCAGAGGTTGGATCCACCTTCCCTGCCTAATACCGCAGTTCACAGCTGGATGCCAGGATCATCATCGAGTGCTGAGGTTGATCAGGTATGTGGCATTGATGCAGAGTTAGTTACCCTTCCCCTACTTCCAGATATCCCATCCAGGATGTGTCCTTTATTGACTTCGGCAACTTCATTAAGCATTGGCTCCCCTTCAGCTCAGGCCCCTGCCCCTTCTCATAAGATGGAGCCTTCTTGGCATCACCAGGTGTCCCCAAGAGTACTTGAGCCGCCATTGGCAGCCTTTGCTAGCAGAAGTGTCAGTCTATCACAGACATGCCCGTTGCTGTCAGAAGGTACTAAGAAGGTTGTAAGTGGGTTAATGGCACCAAGCATGAGCTCCCCAGTACTACATTTAACTTCCATGGCTGATGGAGCTGCAGTAGATGAAAGTTACTTGGAGCAAGTCTATGGGGGCTCAACGGACCCTGTGCTTCTCGTGGATGAAAACAACGAAGCTCTATGGTACAATAAGGCATATGATAAAGCTATGAGATCTGCATCAGATAGATTGACTGGAAAGGCAGTACCGGCCGGGCCGTATATTGATCCGCTCGGGCACCCAACACCTTTGGGCAGCTTTGTCTTTCCTGTCTATGGCATGTCTGTGAGGGCGACACTGTGGGGATTTCTGAAAAAGCTGGTGATTCAGGAAAGTGACCTTGCCGTGGAGCATGGTGCACCACCGCTATCTAGCCAGTTGCGTCTTAGCATGGAAGATGCAGCACAGAGAATGTCGCCTATCCGCGTCAAACCTGTGAGCCTGGTTAGCCCCGTGATTTGCTCTGGTAGCTCCAGGGTGACCAATATTACACTGGAGAGTATTACGGAGCTTCACATGGATGCCCCAGTCACATCAGAATGTGTCGAAGCCGCGGAAGTTCGGTTGGGGGTGGGAAGCGAGCCTGCCTTCATCACAGATTGTCTGAACAGGGTGAGATGGGCGAATGTAGCTTTGACACGGATGCTTGGCAATTTTGATGGTTCAAGTTCGCACGTAGTACCATGCAGTAAGGGACTCATTAGCTCCATGCCCGGTCTTGCTGAGGCCCTCGGTTTTGTCATATGCTGCACAGAGAAGGTTCCACACTCTGCATGGGCATTTTCCTGTCGATTAAATCTTGAATGGATGAAAGGTGGTAGGAGGCGGTCTATGACTGTTCCCTGTGATGTAACCCGCCTCGCTAGCAGAACGAGAGTCTCTGAAGTGAGTTGGGTTTGGCAGTTTGACATGGCAGTTAGCCTCTGCCTGAATGCATCATCATGAGAAAGCATCACCATGTGCATTTGAAAATCATGGAGAGAACTCTACTTTAACAGGCAAGCACATACGGAGTTTGGACCCATCGGCAGCATTTGCAGATATCTGGAAAAGGCCATCTTCATGCATCATATCATCAGCATGCGTCCTGTTTATTAGTTTTGTCTCTGCATGGCTGTAAATTCCACAACATCCCTCAATTCTTTTATTGCTTTGCCTCTTACAAAGACGTGTAACAGCTGCTCATCCGCACGCGTGAAGTCCTGAGTTAAGCTAACACTTTGTATGATTTGCGATAGTTGAGAGTACTCTTATGTGTAGCGGCTCCTTTTTTCTGGTTAGGGCTCACCTTTGCCGGTGTGCTGTGTATGCACATTGTGATGATATTTTCTTTTAGCTTTAAATTTCAGTAAATGCAAATGTCAGTAAGATAACAGGTGATTTTCCTGCTGGAAGAAGTGGAGGAGATGCTTTAGTTTCTTGCTGAACTTGACCTGGTGGTTCTCTTGTAAGGTTGTTACCGTTAGGTGTTGATGGTGCTTGTCGAGCGTGAGTACGGGTCGTTTTCTCTAGGGTGGTTGACCAAGAGCAGGAATTCTGTCCAAGAATGACATTGAGACACAGCAAGGGATCACATTCTACAAGGTGAGTGTAATTTTTTCAAAGATTCCAGTGGTCTGAGTTTAAAAATTTCTAGAAGGATCAACCATGATATTCATTATAGGGTTTATGAAGTATTCTTGTGTTGGTCATCACCCATTTATTTCAGTTTAATTCACCTTAATATGTCGCCCAAGTTATCTATTCCAAGACTTCTAGTGCCGTTAAATTAGAAAAATGTGATTAGTTTATTGCTTAATTTTAGAAAGTTTAAGTCATGCTATTATTATATGGTTCATCTTTCACAGCAACTCTTCGGTGGAAGAACTACAATGGAGGTTTGAAGGAGAGATGACAATCGCAATATATAGTGACTGATGTAAAGCAAAACAAAGGAGTGAGGCAAGGGAAACAATTCTGACCTTCATAACTGGATAGCTAGAAAATGGAGGAGGCTATTGCCTATTTAGAAGCCTTGAAAATGATGCTTGATCTTCATTAGGTCAAGAAATATGGTAGTTACATGTCTTGGAGATTCTTACTCTTAGGAGGTATGGGTGATGAAAGGAGGGTATAATGGGTGAATGTGTCAACGTCGACAATGCGGAAGTGTAGAGACCAAGGGGGGAGAGAGAGAGAGAGAGAGAGAGAGAGAGAGAGAGAGAGAGAGATTCTCTTGAACAATCAACCTTGGCAATGAACTTGTCACGAAACGGGCACCACGTGCCAATAAAAAGAATAGATTGAACAGACTTTTAATTTTCCAATAACAACTTTTAATTTTCCAATAACAACTGAGCTGAAAGAGACGGATGACACGTGACACGAAGTGGCGGAATTCCACCCCAGAGAGTATTGGCCCTAAACCTTGGCCCCCCTAGGTATTTCTTTACATTGCATCAACATAGTATAAGCCGGTACTCGAGACTTTGAGCCTTCTCCAGGAAGCATACCGGAGAATGAGCCCTAACTTCATATTTAAAGGCCCTTGGCTTTAAAAGCAATTACAGTGAAAAGCCTTCAAACTCAAAAGCATCTGGTCCATTTTCAAAGCCATAAAGCTTCCAACGTAAATTCTCGGAAATCTGTACACTAGTCAGCGCAAAAGTGGAAATCTGCGCAGCTTGCCATGTTAGTGGAGTTTTTGAAAATTTGCCACGTCATCGGCTTGTGTGTGTGTGCGCGCAAGTCTTGCTTTACTTTAATCCTTTATGTCACTTGCGGTCCCATCTGACGGGGTCCCCATAAGTTGGTAGGACTTCTTCTGTTACTTGTTCTTCTTAGGGTTTAGGCCCCTCGGCCAGCATCTGCAAGTTGGCTCTATTCTTTAGGGCTTTGACACGTCAGTAGTTTGTTACATCTCCCCTTTTTGAAAGAGAGTAATAGTTAGCAATTATAGTATATCTGCAAAACAACTTAAGTTAGCTTTGTTGCCTTTTTTTTTGAGGTCATTCTGAGGGACATTTCGAGGGACAAATCAATTTGCTCTTTTTGTTAAGGAGTTAGCTTCTCCTTTCGGCTCTTTTGATCAAGGAGTTAGCTTCTCCTCTAGTCGAGATCAGGACTTTTGATATTTCAGCGTAGTAAAATACTTATCTTCCACGGGTGTCTTGATGCACTAAAATTACATACCCAGGCAATCTTATCCAATTAGGAATAATCAATAATTGGCACATCACAATGCAACACAAATGTTTACATATGCATGTTGCAAGACACAACAAACGTCGTTGAGCACTCCCTCGAGACAGACGGTGTGCGATATGAAGCTACTCAATGACTACCTCGTCACTCCCCCCCGCAAATAACCTAAAAAGATCCGGACCACGAGCTTAGAGGATTGTACAACCAAACGCTCCCCAGACCGTAGTCTGTGTCGCTTGGAGGTTCAAGCATACAACCAAACGCTCCCCAGGCATCGGCCTGCGTCGGTTCGAGGTTTTGTAGCATACAATTGAATGCTCCCCAGGCATCGGCCTACGACATTTCGAGGTTCAAACAATACCTAAACAATATTCCTCACTTCTCCACCCGAGAGTATAATCACCAATTATTGAAACCAGTACTAAAACCAGTTGAACAATTCAAATTGGCACCAAGACAGGTTTAAAACATATAGCATTCATTTTAAACAATACTTTCTCAAACAATGTTCAAAAGTATCAAACTAGAAAACAAGTAGAGAGGTCATTCAGGGCTTTGTTCGGACAACCGAACTTTGAGGGTCTTGCCCTTCTGCATCACGTTGATCGTTCGGTTTCGAATCTGGACAGTTGCATCATTCTTGTCGTGCCAGGGCATGCCCAAGAGAACGTTGCAATTGCTCAACTTCATAAAGTGAAAATCGGCTTTTCCATGATAATCTTGTATAGTCACAGGAAGTGCACCAATGAGCGGTACCACTTTCTGAGTTTGCCCCGTGGCTAGCTCAGCTTCAATTTCTCCACCCTCTTCATCATAATCAAAGTGCATCTGCTTCAAGAATTCTGAATGGATGAAGTTCTCCGTAGCTCCGAGGTCAAAGAAAATAAGGGCTTTCAAGCCGTTGACTTTTCCATAAGCTGTGCATAATTCATTAAAATTGTCGAGATGTATACCATAAATATCGGGTACTAGTCTAATAGCAGGCTTAGCCTTCTTGGTTCGAGGTGGCCTCGGGGATCTGTCCGATGTGGGAGCAGAAGGTTGCACTGAGGGCGTTGAGGGTCGCTGAGGACATGTATTGAATGTATGCCCCGTTTGGAAACATTTGAAGCATCGGCCTTCTTGTAACAAGGTGTCTTGTTGACTTCATGTCAAACGAGACTGTTGAGGTTGGTTTTCACGAGATTCTCGAGAATTTGTTCGTTGTTGTCAGGAGTTCTGGTTAGTGGCCGGAGGTTCTTCTGTGGTAAACTCCAAATTTCCTTTCATGAGCTTGTAGTTGACCGCGGCATGGTCCATAAGCTCTTGCATGGTAGAGACTTACTTGGAGAGACAATATTCCTGCAATGGTGATGGTAGTCCAATGGTGTAGCGCTCGCACTAGTCCTCCAAGGGAATGAACTTAAAGAAGGATATCGGAAGGTACACGTCAAGGAACCTTTGGTTACAATCGTCCATGGTTTCGGTGGGAAGCATTTTCAAGTTGCCCCGCCAAAATTTGGACTTCAAACATCAAAGTCATGTTACTACGTGCAAAAATTGTCTTGAAAGCTTGCCAGGTCTTTGGAACATGTTGTTATGTCGCGATTGAACTCCACCATTGCATAGCATTATCTTTAAGAAATCCCGTTGCTCGAGGAATCTTGGATTCTTCTGTATAGTTCCCCAAAGCATAGATGTTGTCGAATTACATGACCTCAACGGCCTCATTGACGTTATGTCAGACGAGGCCGTTGAGGTTGGTTTTCACGAGATTCCCGAGAATTTGTTCGTTGTTGTCGGGCGTTTTGGTTAGTGGCCAGAGGTTCTTTTGTGGTAAACTCCAACTTTCCTTTCATGAGCTTGTAGCTGACCGCGGCATGGTCCATAAGCTCTTGCATGGTAGAGACTTGCTTGGAGAGACAATATTCCTGCAATGGTGATGGTAGTCCAATGGTGTAGCGCTCGCACTGGTTCTCCAAGGGAATGAACTTAAAGAAGGACATTGGAAGGTACACGTCGAGGAACCTTTGGTTATAGTCGTCCATGGTTTCGGTGGCAAGCATTTTCAAGTTGCACCACTGCCAAAATCCGGGCTTCAAACATCAAAGTCATGTTACTACGTGCAAAAGCTGTCTTGAAAGCTTGCCATGTCCTTGGAAGATGCTGTTGTGTCGCGATCGAACTCCACCATTGCATAGCATTATCTTTAAGAAATCCCGTTGCTCGAGAAATCTTGGATTCTTCTGTATAGTTCCTCAAAGCATAGATGTTGTCGAATTGCTATAGGAACTGCAATGCTTTCTTGCGATCTTTAACCTTTGAAAAAGTGAAAAAATTTGACTGTCATGTCCCATCTTTTGAAATCTTTGGGTTGGTTAGGCGCATATCCTGGATATGGATAATAAGGGTATCCATATGGGCCCCAACCATTGTAGCTTGGTGGCGGTGGTGGTGGAGGTGGAGGCAATGGCGGTGGCAAAGGTGGTTGCATTGGACCAGGGTCTGATGGCTGCACCATATTCCTGAAGAGTCCCCCAATCAGAACAGACGGCTGAGAAGGTTGCCGGTTGGAAGCTCTCGTACTTTCTAGTGCCGGAGGAGGTACCACCTGGGGCATCAGAGGGAGTAACATGTAGCTCAAAAATTGTTGAAAACTTTGTAGGATCGGAAGATTCTCCCGAGGATGCCGCGAAAGAATGTCGTGAAGCTCGTTGAGCAGAAACTGCAAATATTCTGCTGAATTCATGAATTCCAAGTCTTGGGTTCTTTATGGCTTATGCTCTGTAAGACACGGCGATGAAGACGGGAGCACGCCCGATGCGCGATGAAGTAAGGTTGGGAGTCGCTAATAAGTCCGGGTTGAAGGGCGAAGAAACCTCAAATAAAATCTCAATAGCTCTTTCTACTCTTTTGTAGGACCGGTATGCTTTCAGAAAAGCACACACCTGATGCTCTGATACCACTGTCACAAGACGGGCACCACGTGCCAATAGAAAAGAATAGACTGAACAGATTTTTAACACTTCAATAACAATTGAACTGACAGAGAGAGACGACACGCGACACGGAATGGCGGAATTCCACCCTAGAGAGTATTGGCCCCAAACCTTGGCGCCCCTTTCGGTATTTCTTTATATTGCATCAACACAGTACAAGCCGGTACTCCAGACTCTGCACCTTCTCCAAGAAGCATGCCAGAGAATGAGCCCTAACCTCATATTTGCGTGTCTTTGACTCGTTTGCGTGCACGCGAAGCAAAGGCAGTTCCTTGCTGGCTTGCTGGCTCTAGCCCAAAAAAGTAAAAAGTAAAAAAAAAATGAGCCCTAACCTCATATTTAAAGGCCCTTGGCCTAAAAAGCAATTACAGTGAAAAGCTTTCAAACTCAAAAATCATTTGGTCCAAAAGCAAAGCCAAAAAGCTGCTAGTGTAAATCTCGGAAATCCTTATAGTAGTCAGCACAAAATGCAGAAATCCGTACAGCCTGCCATGTCAGTGCAATTTTTGAAAATTTGCCACATCATCAGTTTGTGTGTGTGTGTGTGGGTCTTGCTTTATTTTAATCCTTTATGTCACTTGGGGCCCCATCGAACAAGGTCCCCATAAGTTGGTAGGACTTCTTCTTCTGTCACTTGTTTTTCTTAGGGTTTAGGCCCCTGGGCTAGCATCTGCAAGTTGGCTCCATTCTTTAGGGCTTTGGCACGTCAGCTATTTGTTACAGAATAACTGAATGTGTATACAATGGAGGCAACCCATATAGCAGCTGAAATAAATTGCCTTGCCCAGACTTTGACGAATAAGTAAACTAAATACCTAAAAACCAATAGAAATAATGGGATCACATTGGGCAGTTCACTTGATTTGCCAAAAATCTTTAACATCCTCTCTGAAGCTCATAGTGTACATCAATAGTGAGACCAAGTCGATGTAGAAGCTACCATGAACACCCCAACACTGGCCGGGATATTGGATACACCTTGGTTTTGCTACTCTCAACATTGTACCTTAAAAAAATGCCATCTTGAGCATCGACATCCTTTTAGAAACTTTGAACTGTAGACCATGCTACATCCAAGAATCCCCATTTGTGAACTATGAACACATCACGTCCAAAATATAAAACTCCAAGATAATGAAATGTGGAACACATCCTGACCATAGTGCGAACTATGTCCGCGCTCAACGTTGTTATATTGCTACACATTTATAATATGAAATATCGTGCTCTTTGAGTCTCTCTCTCTCTCTGTCTCTCTCTCTCTCTCTCTCTCTCTCTCTCTCTCTCTCTCTCTCTCTCTCTCTCTCTCTCTCTCTCTCAGACTTGGACACTCCAAGTCAAGAATCAATCGCGACAGCACCAAATAACCACTTCAAAACAATTCACAGATCACAATAGATTTGCACTGGCCCGGTGGAGTTCCGTGCCTAGAGATATTGGCCCCAAAGACTGGCGCCCCTTTCGGTATTTCTTTATGTATTAAAATCAATGTCAGAGTACAAAGAGAGGTTAGGGTTTCACTCTCAGACTCTACGTCTAGATGCTCTATAGAGTGAGCCCTAAATCGTGTATATAAAAGATTACAAGGGATGCTCAAAAGCAGAGCCCCAAAAGCTTTCAGTTCAAAAGCAGTTTCTCTCTCTCTCTCTCTCTCTCTCTCTCTCTCTCTCTCTCTCTCTCTCTCTCGCAATGAGAGCAAAATAAAGCCATTATGCCTTTCTCTCTCTCTATCTTCTAAAGCGTAGCCAAAAGCTGGGATTTGCGTCGCTCAAAAATTTATTTATTTTTTTTCCACTTCTGTGATTTCTAAAAATTAGGGTTTTTGCAAAATTAGGGTTTGCAAGAATTTTAGGGTTTTTGGCAAAAATTAGGGTTTTTGCTGTCGGTAGCCACGTCATCTCTTTGTGACATACCTCCCTCTTGAAAGCATTGTAATCGATCGTGATTACGCCTGTATGTCACAAAGTGATGACGTGGCGGACAGCAGAAACCCTAATTTCTGCCAAAAACCCTAAAATTCCTGCAAACCCTAATTTTTGCCAAAAACCATAAATTCCGGAAATCGCGGAGGCGGATTATTAAAAAAAAAATTGTTTTTTTTTTAATAGAAAAGGATGAGCGACGCGAATTTTGCTTTTGCTTTTTTTAAAAAAAAAAAAAAAAGAGAAAAGACTCTCTAAGAGAGAGAGAGAACTGATGCTTTTGATTTTAAAAGCTTTTGGGGCTCTGCTTTTGGGCATCCCTTGTAACCTTTAAATTAGTGGTGAGGGCCTCACTTCTCAGAGCATCTGGACGTAGAGTCGGAGAGTGAAACCCTAACCGCTCTCTTGTACTTTGATGATTGATTAATACAAAAAGAAATACCGAAAGGGGCGCCAGTCTTTGGGGCCAATATCTCTAGGCACGGAACTCCGTCGGGCCAGTGCAAATCTATTGTGATCTGTGAATTGTTTTGAAGTGGTTATTTGGTGCTATCGCGGTTGATTCTTGACTTGGAGTGTCCAAGTCTGTTACAGTGGTATCAGAGCACGGCCGATTTCTCTTTTACGGGAAATCCGATCCCCGAAATTTTTTTCCCGCGGCACCTATGGCTTCAGGCAATGATCAGTCGACTCCCTCTGCATCTGGAGATGCGGGGTGGGATCACAACGAAGATTCAGACAGAGAGTATGGCCCGCCTTGGCCTACTTAGGCGGAGCGGCGAGAGATAGAGCGCCGCCAGTTGATCAGCGATGCAACAATGATGATGCTCAATTTTGCCAAGGACCCGAAGATGGCAAAATATATGAACGAGACCTCTTTGAAAGAGCTACAGATGGAGTGGCAGAGAACCACAACACCACTCCCGAAACCCGCTCTCAAGAAACCTTCTGCCTCCAAGAAATATACGGAGAAGGAACTGGAGAACGTGGTTGATGCACGGATTGCTCAGCTTTTCGACGTGCAAAAGAAAGGCAAAAAGCACGGCAAAAAGCAGAACAAAGGTACTGACTTCCCGGGATATTTGGGTCGTCGGTCGACATTTGACAAGGCAAAGAAATTGAAGAAGCGCGTCAAGTTTGAAGACCTACCCAGTTCTTCTTCTTCTTCTTCTGACAGTTCTTCTAGCTCCTCGGATTAGAGCGAAGAAGACAGAAAAAAAGCAAAAAGCGAAGCAAGACACAAAGCTTCGGAACGGGCAAGAAAAAGGCAAAGAAGGCTACATCTCGCCCAGAGACTGACAGTTCTACTGAGGACTCGTCTACAGACAGCTCAGATTCCGATGACGAAAAGTTTTATGCGAACAAGAAGAATTTTTACAAAGCCAACCAGTATGACTTTCTCGAAGATAAAAGCAAGAAAGTCCGAGAGTTTAAGGAAGGTGGCCACTCGATCAAGTTTGGTACTTTTTCAGGATACTCAGATGCTTCGAAGGCTTTGTCTTTTATACAGCAGTTTGACATCGCTTTCGCGGGAGGACGCTATTCAGAGCACTCCAAGATTCGGAGAGCTGCCTCTTACTTTAAGGGGAATGCTCGTACTTGGTGGTCCACGCTTCTATTAAGCAAGACTGTGCCAGTTACATGGCTGAAATTCAAGAGGCTTTTTATTTCTTCTTGGTTGACTCAAGAGTTTGAGCGAGATATACGAGCTGCTTGGAACCATCTCCGGATGACCAAGAGCGATACAGTGAATTCTTATTGTGAAAGATTCTGGAGCTCTTTTCTACCCGCCTCTTCATTCAAGAAGATCTCGTTCAGAGAACAGATTAAGCGGTTTACCTTGGGTCTACCTACAGAGATCCAAGATCACTGCTTGGAACAGAAGTAGGCTTCTATTCAGGAGTTGATGAGTCATGCGAAGCGGGGCTTTGCCATTCACTCTGGCAGTCTGACCTACCCCACAGATAAGGCCATGACACAACGAGCCGAACAGACTTCTGGGAATGAAAGTAGAATAAAAAAGAGCAACCCAGAGAACAAAAGGATGCACGACCCAAGCTTACTCTTGAGGAGAGAGCTCGCTTCATCAGAGAGGGGAAGTGCTTTGGATGCGGGAAACATGGACATATTTCCGCAAAGTGCCTTGATAAGGCACAGAAAGAACAGAATGATAAAGACGACGACAGGTCTGAGAGTTCGAGAGCAGCTGAGGAATGTGGCAGAAAAGGCAGATAGAAAAGCAGAACTGGTACCACATGGCGTGGGACTTGCACCGAATCAAATGAATGAAAGTACAAACTTTGCCGTTTTTTTTTGGGGCAAAGTGAAGGATGAGGAAGCTCTTTTGAAGGAGCCAAGGCCAACTTCTTTTCACTTGGAATTGGCGGCTCGATTTGGAACTGCGCCCGACAGACTGACGCCACAAGTGGAGGTAGTTCGACTGGCACCCGGATGGGATGTTGCCATTACACCGAGCATTGGCAAACTTCGTTTGCAATGACAGGGGTGTTCAGGGCACGTGAGTGACGTTCTACTCGGGATCCCTTGGTACCACAAGAACTACGCTGTGGTTGACTACCGGGCCGAGAAAGCGACTTTGATAAATGAAGGGCTTAGAGATTGTACTTGATGAACTTCAGTTTTCTTACTCATTCTTTTGGGAGAACTGAACGATGGATAAAGGTTGAATATGTTTTGACCTGAAGAAAAGAACGCCAAGATTTTTTTTCTCCACGCTCATGTCGATTGCTTTTGAGAGGGCCTGAAGATCATACCATTGATCTGATATCTGGAAGCACGCCACCGAATCGGCCACCTTATCGTGTGAGCCGAGTACAGAATGAAAAGATTATGAACTCAGTGAAAGACCTCTTGGAAAAGGGTCTTGTCCAGCTTAGTACTTCACCGTATTGCTCTCCAGTGTTGTTGGTTTTGAAGAAAGACAGATCTTGGAGAATGTGTATCGATTATAGCACTCTCAACGAAATCACCATCAAGAACAGATTTCCGATTCCTAGGATCGATGATATACTCGACAGGTTACAGGGATCCTCGTGCTTTAGCAGGATTGACTTGAAGAGTGGATATCATCAGATCAGGATAGCACCAGGAGATGTCTACAAGACAGCTTTTCGGACGACTTTTGGGTTATTTGAGTTTTTGGTGATGCCTTTTGGCTTAACCAATGCTCCTGCGACATTTAACCGGATGATGGACAGGATTTTTCGAGAGTACAGGCTATTTGTTGGCACTTTCTTTGACGACATCATTGTTTTCTCCAAGAATGAGGCAGAACACAGAGATCATCTGCTTCAAGTCTTTCAAGCATTACGAGATCACACATTAGTGATTAATGCTAAGAAAAGTGAATTTTTCCTACCGGAGATACATTTTTTGGGACACATTGTGTCAACAGCAGGAGTGCAAATGAACCCGGCCAAGATAGAGACTATCCGTGATTGGCCCGATTTGAGGAATGTCCATGAAGCTAGAAGCTTCTTGGGACTGTGTTCGTACTACAGGCGGTTCATACGAAAGTTTGCAGAGGTTGCTTCCCCTTTGCATACCTAGACACAGAAAGGAGTACCTTTTTCGTGGGGACCCACAGAGGTGACTGCCTTTCGGACATTGAAAGAGAAATTGACTACGGGACCTATTTTGACTTTGCCGGACTTGCAAAAGTCATTTGAAGTATTTTGTGATACTTGTGGTCGTAGTCTGGGTACGGTCTTGATGCAAGAAGGCCATGTTATAGCTTACGAGAGCCGTTTGTTCTCTAGGCCGGAGATGACAGCACAGATCTATGGGAAAGAGCTTTTGGCGGTTATCCACGCTCTTACTCAGTGGCGGCATTACCTACTCGGAGCGGATTTTACTGTCTTTTCAAACCATCAGAGTTTGCGCTACTTCTTGTCACAGAAGCAGCTTTCGAAAAAGCAGATGCGGTGGGTGAACATCTTGTCACAATTCCACTTCCAGATTGTCCATGTGCAGGGACAGAAGAATGTGGTGGCAGATGCTTTGTCTCGGAAACCGTTGGTTCTGGCTATTTCCGCGATACATCATAGGAGCTTCGAGGATATGGTCGATTAGTATGCCACAGATACAGGTTTTGCAGATATTTTCACACGGATACGGGATGGGGAGATAGTAGCTGGATACACCCTTCGGGAAGGCTACTTGATGAAAAAGACTATATTGTGAGTTACACAGCCGTTGAGGGAAAAGGTTATGACTGATTGCCACTGTCCACCTTTTACGGGTCACCGCGGCATTGCTACCACCATGAAAGGGGTAGAGAGAGATTTCTTTTGGCGGAGACTGAAGAAGGATGTGGAAGAGTTTGTGCGCAGTTGCTTGGTATGCCAGAAGGTCAAGTTTGACAGGCATAAGGCACAGGGATTGTTACAGCCTTTACCCATACCCACCCGCCCCTGGGAAAATATTGAAATGGATTTCATTTTTTTTAATCTCCCGAGAATACAGAATGATCACGATGATTTTCCGATTACATGGCACGCCTGAGACGATTGTCTCCGACAGAGACCCCAGATTTATGAGTTTGTTTTGGAAGGCAATTTGGGAGAGCATTGGCATGCGGTTGCAGTTCTCGTCATCGTTCCACTTGCAGACTGACGGGCAATTTGAGATTGCCAATTCAGTGATTTTAGATTTATTGAAGTCTTGTATCTCGCATCAGAAGACTCAATGGGAAAAGAACTTACCTTTGGTGGAATTTGCCTACAATAACACGATACACTCTTCGACGGGGAAGATGCCATGAGAGATTGTTGAAACTGCTGCGAAGGTTCCATCCTTCCTGAGCACGAAAGATTAGAAATTTGAAGCGGATGAATATTCGCGAGATTTGGATACGGCTTTTGCCAAGGTTCGCGAGACTTTACAGAAGTCTCAAGAACGACAGAAAAAGGAAGCGGATCGCCATCGTCGCGACTGGAAACTGAAGGAGGATGATTGGGTGCTCTTACTTTTGAGAAGGCACGCCTAAGAAATAAAAAGGGAAAGGAGAGGCTTTTTCCAAAGCTTAGTATGTGATACTACGGACCTTTCCAGATTACTGACAAGATAAATGATGTCTCCTTCCGATTGGAACTGCCAGATACTTGGAGGATTCATAATGCATTGCATGTGAGTCTCTTGAACCCTGTTAAGGGTGATGTGCCTGATGAGCAACCCGAAGTGGAAGAAAACGAGGAGATCCTTGTTCCTGAACAGATTTTGACACATAACGATACGAAGAAAGGTAAAGTCCGAAGGCGGTTCTTGGTTAAGTTCAAGAACTTTCCTGCATTTGATGCGAAGTGGATGGAGGAGGAGGACCTAGCAGATACTCCTCGGATTGTGAAACTTTACGTCGATGTTTTGGTTTAGCATAGTCTACTCCAAACGGAACCCAGAATTCAGCTTGGCCGGAGATCTGGTGCAGTGGGATGCACAAGAGGGGAGTCACTCCACTCCTTTGTCAACAGATGCCTCGATTTTGATACTAAAGTCACTGATGTCTCTTTGAGCTTCAGGGATACTGAGAGCTGACAGTATTCTGCTAGATGACTTTATGAAATGGAATTCCTGATTATGATACTGATTTGTTCTTGACTTCTTGTGAGTGCAGGAACTGATAGCCGAAATGACTGCAGCATTTTGGTCTGATTGATCTCGAATAGACATGGTTGCAATAGGGGTTAGTCAATCGGACATCGTTGAGGTCCCGATTGGACCTAGATGTGATTGCTAGCTACATTGCCGATAAATCATGGTCTAAGATCCGAATGAATGTTGAATGTCATGTGATGTCCTGTGATGTCTGGTGATGTCCTGTGATGTCGTGTGATGTGACTGTCGATTTTGTACATGTGCTAGATGTGAGTTCCTAGTACGTAGGTACTAACAGTCAGTGTCTGCTAAGACGGTTTATGGCTTTTGTCGGTTTTGCAGGCGTAATCGCGGTCGATTACAATGCTTTCAAGAGAGGGGTATGTCACAAAGTGATGACGTGGCGGCCAGCAAAAACCCTAATTTTTGCCAGAAACCCTAAAATTCCTGCAAACCCTAATTTTTGCCAAAAACCATAAATTCCGGAAATCGCGGAGGCGGATTATTAAAATTTTTATTATTTTTTTTTTTTATAGAAAATGATGAGGGACGCGAATTTTGCTTTTGCTTTTTAAAAAAAAAAAAAAAAACAGAAAAGACTCTCTAAGAGAGAGAGAGAACTGATGCTTTTGATTTTAAAAGCTTTTGGGGCTCTGCTTTTGGGCATCCCTTGTAACCTTTAAATTAGTGGTGAGGGCCTCACTTCTCAGAGCATCTAGACGCAGAGTCGGAGAGTGAAACCTTGACCGCTCTCTTGTACTTTGATGATTGATTAATACAAAAAGAAATACCGAAAGGGGCGCCAGTCTTTGGGGCCAATATCTCTAGGCACGGAACTCCGTCGGGCCAGTGCAAATCTATTGTGATCTGTGAATTGTTTTGAAGTGGTTATTTGGTGCTGTCGCGGTTGATTCTTGACTTGGAGTGTCCAAGTCTGTTACACTGTAAAACCGACAAAAGCCATAAACCGTCTTAGCAGACATTGACTATTAGTACCTACGTACTAGGAACACACATCTAGCACATGTACCAAATCGACAGTCACATCACACGACATCAGGGGACATCACTAGACATCACAGGACATCACGTGACATTCACATTCATTTTGATCTTAGACCATGATTTATCGGCAATGTAGCTAGCAATCACATTTAGGTCCAATCGGGACCTCATCGATGTCCGATTGACTAATGCCTATTGCAACCATGTCTATTCGAGATCAATCAGACCAAAATACTGCAATCGTTTCGTGTATCAGTTCCTGCACTTAAAAGAAGTCAAGAACAAATCAATATCATAATCAGGAATTCCATTTCATAAAGTCATCCAATAGAATACTGTCAGCTCTCAGTATCCCTGAAGCTCAAAGAGACATCAATGACTTTAGTATCAAAATTAAGGCATATGTTGACAAAGGAGTGGAGTGACTCCCCTCTTGTGCATCCCACTGCACCAGATCTCTGGCCAAGGTGAATTCTGGGTTTCGTTTGGAATAGACTATGCTAAACCAAAAGCATCGAGGTAAAGTTTCACAATTTGAGGAGTATGTGCTAGGACCTCCTCCTCCATCCACTTCGCATCTAATGCAGGATAGTTCTTGAACTTAACGAAGAACCGCCTTCGGGCTTTACCTTTAGTCTTCGTATCTTTGTGTGCCAAAATCTGTTCAGGAAAAAGGATCTCCTCGTTTTCTTCCACTTCGGGTTGCTCATCAGGCTCCCCATCATCATGCACATCACCCTTAACAGGTTTCAAGAGACTCACATGCAATGCATTGTGAATCCTCCAAGTATCTGGCAGTTTCAATCGGAAGGAGACATCATTTATCTTTTCAGTGATCTGGAAAGGTCCGTAGTATCGCATACTAAGATTTGGAAAAAGCCTCTTCTTTCCCTTTTACTTTCTTAGGCGTGCCTTCTCAAAACGTAAGAGCACCCAATCATCCTCCTTCAATTTCCAGTTGCGACGATGGCGATCCCTGCCTTTTTCTGTCGTTCTTGAGACTTCTGCAAAGTCTCGCGAACCTTGGCAAAAGCCGTATCCAAGTCTTGCGTATATTCATCTGCTTTAAAGATCTTACCTTTCGTGCTTAGGAAGGGTGGAACCTTCGCAGCACCTTCAACAATCTCAAATGGCACCTTCCCCGTCGAAGAGTGTATCGTGTTATTGTAGGCAAATTCCACCAAAGGTAAGTACTTTTCCCATTGAGTCTTTTGATCCGAGATACAAGACTGCAATAAATCTAAAACCACTGAATTTGGCAATCTCAAATTGCCAGTCAGTCTGCAAGTGGAACGATGACGAGAACTGCAACTGCGTGCCAATGTTCTCCCAAATTTGCCTTCCAAAACAAACTCATAAAACTGGGGTCTCTGTCGGAGACAATTGTCTTAGACATGCCATGTTGTCGAAAAATCATTGTGACGATTCTGTGTTCTCGGGAGATTAAAAAATGAAATCCATTGCAATACTTTAACTCTGATGGTCCATAAAAACAGTAAAATCCGCTCCAAGTAGGTAATGCCGCCACTGAGTAAGAGCATGGGTAACCGCCAAAAGCTCTTTCTCATATATTTGTGGTGTCATCTCTGGCCTAGAGAACAATCGGCTCTCCTAAGCAATGACATGGCCTTCTTGCATCAAGATCGCACCCAGACTACGACCACAAGCATCACAATATACTTCAAATGACTTCTGCAAGTCTGGCAAAGTCAAAACTGGTCCCGTAGTCAATTTCTCTTTCAATGTCTGAAAGGCAGTCACCTCTGTGGATCCCCATGAGAAAGGGACTCCTTTCTGTGTCAAGATATGCAAAGGGGAAGAAACCTCTGCAAAATTTCGCATGAATCGTCTGTAGTACGAACACAGTCCCAAGAAGCTTCCAACTTCATGGACATTCTTCAAATCGGGCCAATCACGAATAGTGTCTATCTTGGCCGGATCCAGTTGCACTCCTGCTGCTGAGACAAAGTATCCCAAAAAAGTGTATCTATGAAGCAGATGATCTCTGTGTTCTGCCTCATTCTTGGAGAAAACAATGATGTCGTCAAAGAAAGTGCCAACAAATAGTCTATACTGTCGAAAAATCCTGTCCATCATCCGGTTAAATGTCGCAGGAGCATTGGTTAATCCAAAAGGCATCACCAAAAACTCAAATAACCCAAAAGTTGTCCGAAAGCCTGTCTTGTAGACGTCTCCCGACGCGATTCGAATCTGATGATATCCACTCTTCAAGTCAATCCTGCTAAAGCACGAGGATCCCCATGAGAAAGGGACTCCTTTTTGTGTCAAGATATGCAAAGGGGAAGCAACCTCTGCAAACTTTCATATGAACCGTTTGTAGTACGAACACAGTCCCAAGAAGCTTCCAACTTCATGGACATTCTTCAAATCGGGCCAATCACGGATAGTGTCTATCTTGGCCGGATCCAATTGCACTCCTGCTGTTGAGACAAAGTATCCCAAAAAAGTGTATCTCTGAAGCAGATGATCTCTGTGTTCTGCCTCATTCTTGGAGAAAACAATGATGTCGTCAAAGAAAGTGCCAACAAATAGTCTATACTGTCGAAAAATCCTGTCCATCATCCGGTTAAATGTCGCAGGAGCATTGGTTAAGCCAAAAGGCATCACCAAAAACTCAAATAACCCAAAAGTTGTCCGAAAGGCTGTCTTGTAGACGTATTCCGGCGCGATTCGGATCTGATGATATCCACTCTTGAAGTCAATCCTGCTAAAGCACGAGGATCCCTGTAACCTGTCGAGTATATCATCGATCCTAGGAATCAGAAATCTGTTCTTGATGGTGATTTTGTTGAGAGCTCTATAATCGATGCACATTCTCCAAGATTCGTCTTTCCTCAAATCCAACAACAGTGGAGAGCAATACGGTGAAGTACTAGGCTGGACAAGACCCTTTTCCAAGAGGTCTTTTACTGGGTTCATATACTTTTCATTCTGTACGCGGCTCACACGGCCGGTTCGCTGACGTGCTTCCAGGTATCAGGTCAATGGTTTGATCTTCATGTCCTCTAAAAAGCAATCGGCATGAGTGTGGAGAAAAATCTTAGCGTTCTTTTGTTCAGGTCAAAACATATTCAACCTTTATCCATCGTTCAGTTCTCTCCCAAAAGAATGAGTAAAGAAACTAAAGTTCATCAACTACAATCTCTGAGCCCTTCATTTATCAAAGTCGCTTTCTCGGCCCGGTAGTCAACCACGGCGTAGTTCTTGTGGTACCAAGGGTTTCCGAGTAGAACGTCACTCGCGTGCCCTGAATACCCCTGTCATTGCAAACGAAGTTTGCCAATGCTCGGTGTAATGGAAACATCCCGTCCCGGTGCCAGTCGAACCATTAGGAAAGAAATGGACTCATTTTCGGGCCTTTTAGCTCTAATGAGAGAATGCTCCTTAGCCAATAGAAAGAAGGCTAATGTTACGTTGAAAAAACCTTTTTCTCATTTTGAAAATGTCCATGAAAACCATTTTGGTGAAATTGTCACTATCATCGAAAAAGTAAGGCGCTTGATAATGACATCTTGCACAAGCGCCAAACGCCTTTTTATGGCCCGCTATTGCTATCCTATAAAGTGAAGTACTTGTACTTATGCATCTCGCACAAGTATCAATCCCCTTTTTATGAAGTACTCGCAATTTAAATTCGAACAGATCGTACTTGATAGTGATTGCTAGGTACTATTTAAGACTATGAAGGAGTCAGAACCGAGCGAATGGAGGCCCTTGAGGGGTCTCTGGGACCTCTATTCTCTTGGTTCTGATCTCATGAGGCCCTAGGATTAAGATATAGCATTTTTAAGCCCACGGATGCATCCGAAACGTCCAAAAACCTTAGGATAGCTCTTTTAAACGTTGAAATCTAACGTCTCTAGCTCAAGATATAGCATTTTTAAGCCTAGGGCCTCACGAGGTCAGTACCAAGCGAATACAGGCCCTTGAGGGGTCTCCCTTTAGGGCCTTATGAGGTCAGTACCAAGCGAATACAGGCCTTTGAGGGGTCTCCCTAGGCCTTTGAGGGGTCTCCCTTCAAAGGGAGACCCCTCAAGGGCCTGTATTCGCTTGGTACTGACCTCATGAGGCCCTAGGCTTAGAAATGCTATATCTTGAGCTAGAGACATTAGATTTCAGCGTGTTAAAGAGCTATCATAAGGTTTTTGGACGTTCCGGATACATCCGTGGTATTATTTTTGTATTTTGAAAACAACTCTTATGTGTTTTCTCTCATTGCACATCACATCACTCATTAAGATTCATAGACATTGATTTTTGTGTACACTTAAGTTGGACTCTCGAAAAACATTTTGTACGAGCATGCATTTAAGTGATTGAGCAAACATTTACATATGTACTACGAGAGATAGAATTCCAAGAAAAAACTTTTTCATTTCTCATAATTATCTCTCTCTATGCTGAGTTGGCGTTTCTTACAGGGCCCAAATTTGAGTCCAAGTTTCTCCTAATGTACATCCGCCTGTTGCGTCAGTGTGTCGGGCGTAATTCCAAATCGAGCCGCCAGTTCCAAGTGAAAAGAAGTTGTCCTTGGCTCCTTTAAAAGAGCTTCATGATCCTTCACTTTGCCCCAAAAGCGGCAAAGTTTGTACTTTCATTCATTAGATTTGGTGCAGGTCCCACGCCATGTGGTACCAATTTTCTTTTCTATCTGTCTTTTTTGTCACGTTCCTCAGCTGCTCTCAAACTCTCAGGCCTGTCATCGTCTTTATCATTCTGTTCTTTCTGTGCCTTTTTAGGGCACTTCGCGGAGATATGTCCATGTTCCCCACATCCAAAGCACTTCCCCTCTCTAATGAAGCGAGCTCGCTCCTCAGGAGTAAGCTTGGGTCGTGCATCCTTTTTCTCTGGGTTGCTCTTTTTCTTTCTACTTTCATTCCCAGAAGTCTGTTCCGCTCGTAGTGTCATGGTCTCATCTGTGGGGTAGGTCAGACTGCCAAAGTGAATACGCAAAGCTCCGCTTTGCGTGACTCATCAACTCCTGAATAGAAGCTGACTTTTATTCCAAGCAGTGATCTCGGATCTCTGTATGTAGACCCAAGGTAAACCGCTCAATCTGTTCTCTGAAGGAGATCTTCTTGAATGAAGAGGCGGGTAGAAAAGAGCTCGAGAATCTTTCACAATAAGCATTGATTGTATCTTTCTTGGTCATCCGAAGATGGTTCCAAGCAGCTCGTATATCTCGTTCATATTCTTGCGTCAACCAAGAACAAATAAAAAGTTCTTAAATTTCAACCATTTAACTGGCGCAGTCTTGTTTGAAAGAAGCGTGGACCACCAAGTACGAGCATTCCCCTTAAAGTAAGAGGTAGCTCTCCGAATCTTGGAGTGCTCTGAATAGCGTCCTCCCGCGAAAGCGATGCGAAACTGCTGTATAAAAGACAAAGCCTTCAAAGTATGTGAGTATCCTGAAAAAGTATTAAACTTGATCGAGTGGCCACCTTCCTTAGACTCTCGGACTTTCTTGCTTTTATCTTTGAGAAAGTCATACTGATTGGCTTTGTAAAAATTCTTCTTGTTCACATAAAAATTTCGTCACCGGAATTTGAGCTGTCTGTAGACAAGTCCTCAATAGAACTGTCAGTCTCTAGGCGAGATTTAGCCTTCTTTGCCTTTTTCTTGCCCTTTCCGAAGCTTTGTTTCTTGCTTCGCTTTTTACCTTTTCTGTCTTCTTTGCTCGAATCTGAAGAGCTAGAAGAACTGTCAGAAGAAGAAGAAGAATTGGGTACTCCTTCAAAGGAAAAGACAAAGGGTACCTTTCATAAAAAATAGAAGTGCATGCCTCTGGTGAAGTAGCCATTTCTGACAATACAGATAGATTTGGTTAGGCCTTTAAAACATAAGAGTTGTTTTTGTGTGTTGCTTGAATTGACATGGTGAATTTGGACTTATATGTAAGATCTGATAGGGTGCTCTCTCGTTGCTAGTCGCTCTTGCTCTTTACTATTTTTGTTTTTTGTGAGTATAAGGCTATATATACATTCCCTAAGATTGGAATTGAGAGGTTAGGGAGGAAGGTTGAGAGGGGAGTGAGTGAATGATTGATGTTAGCAAACACTCCCCCCTTCCTTGGGTAGATCATACCTTTTGGAATGAGGTCGTCACCTTTTGAAACCAATTGTTCCAAGTTGTTATGGGTGACGGTTTTAACCAATAGTTTTCGACCGCCCTATGCGTTTCATCTAGTTGCAAGGGTGGTAAGGTACTCTCCCATGATTTTATTTGCAACATTGTTGTAGGTGGTGAACTTACCCCGGGAGGTGCAAACTCTTTCGTGCTTGTATGGATATGTACAGTGGTAGGTGGAGGTTGTGTCGAAGCTTCTATTTGCGTATAAGAACTACATGAAGAGCAAGAAGCTTCATTTGATTTCCCTGTTCCTGAGCTAGGTGGAACAAATCGTCCTTTCTTTGGTACCCAAACTAGCTCTAGAGCTGGTGTGTAACATTCCATGATTTTTTCCTTTCCGCGATTTTCAATTTGATTTGGAGCCACAGGATTGGGTTTACATGGGCCAGGTGACAGGTAAGAGTACACTTTACATTTGGGCACCTAGATTTGATCATTTCCTTCATAGTATCCTTGGGCTTCCAATAGTCGTTTAGGAATCCAACGCAACGTTTCTTTACATTTCTTGGAGTGAGTGGGACGGTTCTTACAAGGTTTCCGTTTTTTTGCATCAACCATGCTCACTACAGAAGCTTTAGGGACCCACTTGTATGTTTTCTCTGTTATATTAGGATGGTTCTTGTGTGTCTCAAGCTTTCTTTCAACTACATCAGTTGAAGCTCTAGAGAGTTGGGCTATGGGGATGTATGGTTCAACCTCCTGGACATGCAATGTCTTGGGTTTTATTTCCTTAGGCAATATCTCAAGGACTATGGCTTGAGTGGTAGGGCTAAGAGTTGGTTTTTGCGTTGTAACACCCCCAGTCCCCCAATCAATAGTGCATTTGGTGGCTATCATCCACGTGCGGCTTAGGTTTATATTACCCTCCATAGTTCCAGTAGGCATGACCAAAAAGTCTTGAGCTACAATTCCATTGTCATAACTGACAGAAGTGTGCCAGATTCCAAAAACCGTAGTTTTTTTCTTGTTGACACCCTTGACTTGGATAATACTCTCAGATAGAGGTGGCTTCCCTAACTGACACCACACCCCATAGGATAGCAGATTATATTTAGCACCCGTGTCCAATAAGGCGTTATATAGCACTTTCCCATAGGCACTATTTAACTCAATAGGGTATCGTAGAGGTGTGTCAGAGTCCAACCCATCCTCTTCGATTTCCACGTGGAATGCATTTGTGACTCCAAGGTTAGCCTCTCGTTTTTGTCTTATACGTTGTTGTCGCTCCTTAGCCTCAGCTTGAGCTTGTATCTTGTTTAACTCGGTTTGTGCTTTGGCGGCCTTCTTTTGATGAATGGCCCGTAGTTCTTCTTGGCTTAAAGGATCATAATATCTTTTGAATTTACTCCCATTGAGGAATCCAATGGTTTCAACTCCATCAAGAGTTTCCACACGAAGGGTACCTTGTGGGGTAATTTCACATACTCTATATGGTCCTTTACCAGCAGATTTCAACTTTTTCTTCTCTTTACGTACTCCATACATAAGGACTTTATCACCAACTTTGATGTCCTTATCCTTCACATGGCGATCAAACCACTTCTTTCTCCTATCCTTTTCCACAAGAGCATTTTGCAAAGCCAACTGTCTCTCTTCGTCTAGTTTTTCTAAGATATACAAACGCTCGGTTAAGGGGTTACCATTCCATCCTTCCTGTGAAGCTACCCTAAGACTAGGAATGACAAACTCCCAAGGCATAACCGCTTCTTGGCTGTATACCATTTTGAATGGCGTACAATTAATAGCCACTTTATAAGTAGTACGATAAGCCCATAGAGCAGATGTCAACTTCAAATCCCAATCAGTGCGATGAGCTTCTACCGTCTTGGTTAAAATAGAGATTAGAGTCTTGTTGGTGCTCTCGGCTTGTCCATTAGCTTGCGGGTAATAAGGTGTAGACTTATGGTGGGATATCATAAAGGTCGTGGTAAGCTCTCTTATTACCTCATTTATAAAAATAGGTACCATTATCACTAACAATTTCAAAAGGGCAACCAAATCTTGTGATAATGTTCTCAAAAAGAAACTTAGCTGTTGTCCTCGCGTCAGCTTTTTGTGAAGCCTTAGCTTCAGCCCACTTTGTTACATAGTCCGTAGCAACTAGAATATATCGAGATTGAGTGTTGCGAGCTGCGGGACTAATTGGACCTACAAAGTCTAAGCCCCATTTTTCAAATGGTTGGGTTACTTTAATAGGATGTAAGGGCATTCTGTCTTTGCGCTGTGTGGTCTTGTAACGTTGGCACTCATCACACCCTTTTGTAACAAGTGATGCATCCTTAAATAAAGTTGGCCACCAATAGCCTGATTGCAGCACCTTTCTAGCAGTCAGGTCTCCTGAAAAATGTCCTCCTGCTATGCCCATATATGCTTCTTGCAAGATATACAGATATTCATCCTCGCGGGCACAACGCCTAAGAATATCGTCCTTGCCTAATCTATACAGAGTTCCTGCAATCAAACAATAGGGCTCACATTCTTTTACTAGCCTTCGAGCGATATCCTTACGAAGTTCCTTGGGTGGAAAACCATTAACTAAAAAGTTAACAATGTTCTCACTCCATTCAGGCATAGTCTCAACTATGAATAGGGAAGTATCGGGTAATTCATCATCAACTCCTGTAGGGGCTTCACCATTGGGTATGCGAGACAAATGATCATCCATGACGTGCCTTTTACCGGGTCTCACTACAATCGTGAAATCAAACTCCAGGAGAATTAACAACCATCGTGTGATTCTTCCTGTGGAGCATGGCTTGTTTACTAGATACAGCAACGCTTGATGATCCACATAAAATACAAACTTGTTTTCCAGAAGGTAGTAGCGAAATTTCTTTACTGCATAAACCATTGCCAAACCTTCTCGCTCTGTAGTGGTGTAGTTCCTTTCAGCATCGTTCAATTGATGGCTTGCAAAGCTAATGGGATAGTCCAATTTATGTTCTCCTGGTTGAGTGAGAACACACCCAATAGCAAAGTTTGATGCATCAATATGCACATGGAAAATGACATCCCAGTTAGGTGTCCTTAAAATCGGAGCACTTGCTAGTGTTTTCTTCAATTGTTCATAGGCCTGGTCACACTCTTCAGTCCATTTAAATTCAATGAGAAGCTTGTACAAAGGACGTGCTATCTCAACGAAAAATAAAATAAACCGTCGATAATAACCCACGTGTCCCATGAACCTTTGAACTCCCTTGTAATTGGTTGGTGGTGGTAACTCTAGAATCACTTTAATTTTGCTCTCATCGGTTGAGATACCATTCTTAGATACTATATGCCCTAAAATAACTCCATGCTTGACCCAAAATTGGCATTTGAACGGGTTCAATGAGATACGATATAACCTTCACTTTTCAAACACCTTCCGCAAACATGATAGATGTTCTTTCCAAGAAGAGTAAACACAAAGGTCGTCTAAGAAAGCTTCACAAAACTCTCTCAAATATTCTTTAAAAGCAGTGTTTATTAATCGTTGGAATGTAGTAGGGCATTTGTTAAGCCAAAAGCCATCACACGAAATGCAAACACGCCAAATTCTGTGATGAAGGCAGTTTTAGCTTGGTCCTCTAGCGCTATCGTGATTTGGTTGTAGCTTGATTACCCATCTAGAAAGCTAAAGCTTCCTTGCCTGCAACTCTTTCGAGTACATGTTCGGAATATGGTAGGGGGTAATGGTCTCTTTTAATAGCTGCATTAACTTTTTTGAGGTCCACGCACACCCTGAGTTTCCCATTCTTTTTTGGCACGATAACTATTGGAGACACCCATTCAGAGTGTTCAATAGGATATATGAACCCACATTTGATAAGCTTTTCTAGTTCTTCTTGAATGATCTTTGCGTACTTAGGATTCATCAGGTAGGGTCTTTGTTGTACGGGATTCGCAGTGCTAATCATAGGGATTGTATGTTGGACCACAGAAGGTGGAACACCTTTCATATCATGGTATGTCTAGGCGAATACGTCCTTGAATTCCTTGAGAAGCTCTTTGAGGACCGCCTCTTCAACTTCTGTGAGGTCTTGGGCAATAAAAACAGGTTTTGATTCTTCACCGGGGTCAGCTAATTCTATCTCTTTAACTATTGCCGGACCATCATAGATTCCATTATTCCCATCGATAGGTATTCTTTGGGATTTTGTGTACACAACCTTTGCTTCCCCTGTGGTGTAAGATTTGAAATGTTCTGGTGCAGGATGCAAGTCTGTGGATTCTGGTTGTGCTTTGGTTTGTGCTTCCATTTTTGCTTTCTTGTATTGTCGAGCTAACTCTTGGTTTTGACGCCTCCTTGCAGTGCGGCTCAACTTTGGCTTGTCTATGATCTCTAATTGGGCTATGTCATGGGGTCGTGGTCTACACCACATAACATTTTGGAGATATTCACCCCAATCGTCTACCAATTTTCGATGAGCATCACATGCTCCTATATAACTGAGCCATTCTGCTGAGGATCTCTTCTTTTTTATCCTAGCACGTACATTGGCTCGATATCGACGCCTCTTAAAGTTTTTCTTTTTCTTATTTGAGACCTGCTTTTGATTTGCATTTAGATCTGGCTCACTAAAGGAGTCCTTGTTGGTGTCCTCTTCATCCTCGGAGGAGCTATCATCGGTTGATGTGCTTGGTCCTTCCGAATGTTTTGACTCTGAACTTGCTCCACTCTCTAATTCATGAGATTCAGAATCCGTTTCACTCTGGGAGTCAGTGTCTGAGTCGTGCTGGTCAAAGTCTTCTATTGAGCTATCGGTGTCACTGTCAGATTGGTCTACAATTGCCTTGCCCTTAGAAGATGCATGTATGGCACTTATCATGTTCAGAGGTGCAATTTGTGGTACCTCTTCCCCCTCTGGTGTGACCCAAGTGGTTCCTCTATTTCCCCAGGTATCTATGGTTGCAGCTAGGTGTACCCAGTCTACGTTGTCAGATTCCGTCATACCCGGTAACACATCCATGTAAGGAGAATCTTGGCCAATGTCTGTATCCTTCTTACAAGTGTAACAATATTGTAGTGGGGCCGAGTGAACTGTGGTGTCAGAGCGATGATCAATAATGGTTTTACTCCCTAAGGGGTGTACCTTACCAGTCACCGAATCCACTCTAAGGACAGAGTCTTGGAATTGCAAATAGACATGATTTTTAGACCAATCGTGAACCATTTGTGCTTCCCTCATGAATGGTCGTCCTAAAATCATTTCATATGACATAAGGTGTTTAGAGAAATCCATTACAATGAACGTATGTCGTACCTTGTGTCCTAGAACTTTGATCTTAAGATCCTTGAGCATCCCCATAGGTTTGGCTATGGTACCATTTGCCATCTTTACCACAATGTTAGTAACACTGAGGCGGGGTTTTCCCATGGATTCCCAACAATATTTTGTAACGATGCTAACTCCCGCACCACCATCAAGAATTCCCTTTATAGTTAATCCCTTGGTAGTGATGGGTAGGGTCGCATTAGACTCGTCGCCTTCAAAATACTGCCCTAATTCGTTAATGGGTACCTCGATCACAGACTCGTGTCCATCTAAGTCAAGTGATTGCACATGATTTTCCTCATCAATCATAATCGAGTCAGGCCTATTTGGTTGCGCAAACTGCGGTAATCCCGTTCGTAGCTCTCCGTTAAGGAATGCTCGAAGTGCAAGGAATAACTCAGGATCTCCATACATCTTTGCTATGATCGTGGTTCGGACCTCAGAAGACATGAAGTCCACTAGTTTGGCAACATTCATTGGCATTTTGCAGGGTGTAGGTCCTTGACTAGGAACTGGTGAGGATGGAATCTCATATTCCTCAATGGGATCAGGTATTCCTTCGTTAAACATCCTTTCCAATAAGAAGGGTGTATGCTCACTTTCTGATGTTCCGTCCTCACTCCCTTCTTGGATGATACTAGATATGGCTAACGGTCTATGGTTCATGTGGGGTGGATAAACTTGCGTGGGAAACACTGTGTCATGAATTTTGACATGCATGGGTTCTGGTTCTAGTTTCCCTTGAGTCTCCTCCACTAAACCTCTTAGATGTTTCACCTGCTCAATCTCGTCTACTGGGTTTGGGTACGTCCCAATCTTCTTTTTACGATTCTTCCCTTTTTGCCCCTGCGGTTTATCTTGGGGGTCTTGGATTGGATTTGGAAACACTTGTGGTGTTTTCAGAGGCTCTTTATGGTTTTCTCTTATTCGGTTTTCATTTGGTTCCATGTTACGGTTTTCTTTGTCGGTCTTTTCCTTTGTGGTATTGGTTCTAGTCTCCATTGTCTCGATTGAATCTGAATCATCCTCGAGGTCATTCATATACACGGGGTCATCTCCTGTTCCTATGTTTGTTTTGGAACTTGGCTTTGAATTTCCTGTATTTTGCGACCTCTTCCTTCGTGTCTTCTTTTTCTTTGCTTGGATAACTGACGCGGTATCTCTCTCTTCGAGGATATGGCTTGGCCCTTGAAGCATGGACCGTGTAATCGCATAAGCAGGTGCGACGGGTGGTATTGGCGATGTCACACTAGCAATTTCGACCAAATTTAGGGTTGTGATTTTAGGCGCATTTGGGTTATAGGGGCATTGGGCAATCAAGTGATCTATGCCACAACGATTACATGTGAGTATTGGCATTGCAGACGTGCTCCCTTGATTCATTTGCATCTGTGCAACATTCTTTTGCAGCCTAATAGGGCACTCCGCTGCTCGATGTGGTCCACCACACTCGTAGCATTGAAGAGGTGGCCTCCTAGCCTGGGTGTTGATATTTTGACCTCTGGATGCGAGAGCAGCAGCTTGATAAACCGGCTTGACTTGCCCCCAACAATCTTCCATGTAGTATATAGGACACTCTTCCAATGTATCAAGTCCGTAGGCAATACTAGTGTCTATTTCCTCCTCACAGCCATCTGCATAAGCATTTGATGGCTCGCAACCCACTTGGTTCATAGGGGCGACTCTTGGATGCGGGGGATGCGGTCCTAGCACAGGAGGTGGTAGCGGTGTAGCTTGTACAACATTTTGAGATCTAGGGACCATGTGTTGCGGTAGTTGCTCAACAGGTGGAGCAGGCATCAATACAGGAGCTCGAGGCGCATCCGTCCAGGCTACAGGTGGTCTATTTGCCATCATACGTTTGATCATTACACAATCCTTAGCTTGGTGACCATACCTACCACATGCGTTGCAAGTTCCATTAAATTTTACTCTAAACGTAGGGCACTCACTAGTGCTATGTGGACCCAAGCAAATGGAACACCATTGTTGCTCCCTTCTTGGATACATGTGACTATTTTGAGGGGGTCGATTATCCTTAAGAGACTCTTGGATTGCCTTGGTGAGGTCTGTCAAGAATGTCTCAAATACCTTTGGCTCATTGGCAATGGGATTTGCACTCATGGGTTCATACTCAATGGCTTGTGAGCTAGTGGATCTCGTGTCAGTAGACACCCTCATGCGTGCTATCATCAAGTTGTCCTCTAATTGGATTGCATTGGCAGTGACATCTTCCCAGGTTGTGATACCTCTAATCACTAGTCCATTATAGATTCCTTCATTCCTCAACCCTCGAATGAATCGATCAAGCAGTTGGTTATTGTTGAAGCGCTCATTTACAGGGCAGCGAGAGTTTAAGTGCTTTAGACGACTAATGAAGTCCCTTACTGACTCTCCTTCCTTACGTTCGGCCTTCTGTAGCTGAGATGCTACACCCCAAAGCACACCTTCTCGTATGTACTCCTTTAGAAACAACCTTCGAAGGGTAGGGTAGATTGTTTTCTCGTCCACCCTTAGGGTTCTATACCAATCTCCAGCCTTCCCACTTAATGTCAAGCTTAAGGCATTGCACTTATGTAGTTCGTTGCGTTCCCCTAAGGAATCACATACTTGTTCAAACACTTCAATGTGTTTTCTAGCATCTTCGTCCCCATTGAATTTTTGCGTGAGTTTGGCAATTTGTACTGCCTTACTTCTAAGCTCTCTATCAGATGCATGACGCATATTTTCCGCGATAGATCGACCTATGGTTTGAGCAAACGCTGCCAAGTCACCTATGTGAGGAGGCAGGGCCGGTGGAGGTACTCTTGGAATCATATGTGGGAGAGGGACGGGTACCGGTCTTGGCATATGTGTGGATGATGCAGGATATGGAACATAACCGGGCATAGGTCCACTCGGATAAGGGCTAGGGAGCGGCACTCGAGGAGCATAAACAAGTGGTACAATTGGAGGTGTGGGGGCCATGTGTGCATAAGGGGCTAGAGGCACATACGGTTGAGGCCCCATATTAGGTACTACGACACTAGGTAGTGGCACTGCGCTAATCGTAGATGTCATCGGTACATTCTCTGTCAGGCTTATCCCTGGAGTGAGCATTGTGTTTTCCTTAATAGAGGGTTGAGCCAAGTTAGGGAAGCTAAAGTTGTCGCTCGGAGGCTCAGATTGCATAGAGACCCTAGGTGAAATGACGTAAGATGGGTCCATGGGGCTCATTAGAGGAGTCTCCATTTGTGATAGAGTAGGCTGTTGAGCCTTGCTCGTATCCAAAAATCTCATGGGGCCAGTTGAGAGTATATTTACCCCTCGGTTTTGCCTTTCCGATTGAATAATGCCATGGATAACATTACATATCATTTTCTGTTGATCTTCGATGCTCGTGGCACTAGAGGTGGATTGTACAATCTCTATCTATCCTACATGGTAGGTGTGGCCAGAGTGTAGATCCGTCAACACCTCAGTGTGGAGGTCGTATGTCCAATGATCGTTAATGAACAATCCTTCTAGAGTCGACGTGTTAACGGTTTCTTGTGAGGTAGAAGCAATGTTGCTCCCCGTGGTTTTACTTGTCACCAACGGTACTCTAGAGGGAACTTCTTAAGGAGGCAGCTCAACAGGGCCTTCTTGGTAAGAAGTTGGCAGGATATCCACATGGACACTCTTTGGGGGTGTGGGGTCCACGTGCGATGTGAAAGGAGAGTCCACTTCCCCACCCCCTTCGTGTGCTTCATTTGCATCAGGTTCCGAGCGAGTAGCTCTACCTAATGTTTCCATGAAACGGCTAAACATACTAGTACTAGGCTGTGGAGCTTCGGGAGGTGCATGGCCTTCTCCCTCAGTGTTTTGGGTAGGGTATGATTCCATGATTTTTGAGTCGGAGGAGGAATCACTAGCGGCTATTTTAGGGTCTTGGGTGGTGCTACCTTGTGTCCCCGCTGAGGGTCTAGAGTCTCTCGTGGATGGGTAATGGGTGTCCGTATGAACAGAGGCACCCTGAATATGCTCGTGTTCTAGCACCCGCCCAGAGCGTAAGTGCATGTGCTTTTGATACCCTAAGGTGTCAAAAAGCTGCTCTAGGAGGCCTTGTGACTAGTTTTTTGCGTGTTTTTTTGTTTGTTTTTTTGCTAAATTTTTTAGAGCGTGTCGTGGAATGGGCTGTGTGATAGCTCGAAACGAGCGTATTGCTAGGAGGGACGCGTTGTGCTTTACAGCCCACCGTTTGGTTCTATTTTGCTCCAGAAAAGCCCGAAACAGTCTTTTCCTAGCTGGGGAACTAGGCTCCAAATAGCAAGTCTAAAGGTGCAAGTGGGAAGAGAAGAGAGGAGAGTGGAGGACTTGTCCCACATGCTCTCATTCCCTCTTGAGGGGGTAGGGTATATATATAAGAGTGAGTCTAGTATATATGATAAGACTAAGGACTGGGGCTTGGGCTTGGGCTTGGGCTTGGGGAAATGATCCCGATCCCGATGTAACTTTTATACAAACCAACCCGTTCATTTTTATAACTCATGTTTTTTATTTTCGAAAATCTAACCTCCCCCTTGCTCACGTTTTTATTTTTCGAAAAAGATTTTTTTTATTTTTTTTAAATTTTATTTTTTTATTTTTTTTAATATATATATATATATATATATATATATATATATATATATATATATATATATATATTTTAAATATTATTTGGTACGCGTTTTGGTGCGCGTTGACCTCACCTAACTATTTACTGTCCCACCTACCTACTGACCTGCTAATCAGTGGTTCACCTAATTACTAACCTGCTTAATTAACTAACTGTGCGCCTAACTGTGCACAAACCAGAAAACACAGAAAATGCAGAAATTGAAACTTGACAGAACTGTGCAGTGCAAACCAGAAAATGCAGAAAACGCAGAAACGCAAGAAATGCTAACTGTGTAAGCTGAAATCTGAGCTTAATAGAACTAGCAAAACAGAGCTTAACAGAACACAGAAAACTTGAATGCAGTCAACAACATTCTGTCTTTCTCTACTGTTTTTGCATAACAACAATAATCAAACTTAAGCCGCGCCTTTCCTACATAAAAAATAGCTTCAATACAATTTACAGGTCGCCATTGGAGCTTCACGCGCAGCAGCTCCCTGACAACGGCGCCAAAAATGTCAAGGCTAGGGACTTGCTACGCGTCGTGTGCGAGCCACAAAAGCTCCTAGCACACAGTCATACAACAGACAAGCTCACAAGGAAGAACGGTGTCTCACTCACCTTCCTGCATAGTTGCGAATGAAGGATTCCCGCGCCGCGAAGAAGAGGGAGACTCCGCTACGCCGCGCTCAACCGCCTCGCCGCCGTCGTGCCGCCGCAACGCTCGATCGCACACACACTCTCACACTCTCTCTCTCTCTCTCACACACGCACACACACAAGGAGATGGTGAAGGAGAAGGTGGAGATGGAGCAAGAGCAGCTTCTATTGCACAATGAGAGAATGACTCAATTTTAGGTTTAATTGGCTTTTATGTGAGCTCACCCCATTCACACTTGGGCGCCCATGCTTAGCCAACTAACCCTAGCATGTTCGTGTTAGAGTGCGCCTCTCATCGGCGATCACTCTACCTTTCCCTATTGGACCGACAAGCCAGGTGCCTGACTCTACTTAAATAAATAATACGGTTATGGTGTCCGTCGTAGGCGATAGGGTGTCCGTGAGCCACGAGGGTTAACATGTATTAAAATCAATGTCAGAGTATAAAGAGCGGTTAGGGTTTCACTCTTGGACTCTCCGTCCAGATGCTCTATAGAGTGAGCCCTTAACCGTGTATATAAAAGATTATAAGGGATGCCCAAAAGCAGAGCCCCAAAAGCTTTCAGTTCAAAAGCAGTTTCTCTCTCTCTCAATGAGAGCAAAATAAAGCAATTATGCCTTTCTCTCTATCTTCCAAAGCGTAGCCAAAAGCTGGGATTTGCGTCGCTCAAAAATTTTAAATTGTTTTTTTTCCACCTCCGTGATTTCTGCCAAACAAGATTTTTCACAAATTTAGGGATTTTTCGAGCTCGTTTTGAGATCCCAGAAAGAGATCCATGATCCGACCAACAACAATGAAGTTCCTTGCCAGATGCATGTGCATTGAACTCCGATCTACGGGTCCAAACACTGATAACTTGAACTCCAACACAAGGGTCCAAATTAATTTTTGGGAGCACTGTATGCCCCTCTCTAGTTGAAGATAGTGGTGACACTTGTCATTTGACTAGAGATCTGACGTTGAGGCCACTGTGGGCGCCACCACATGTGCCATGCCGATCTCCTCTGTCAAATATTTATTACCATAATCTCTTTCCAGCTTGCCTTTTCCTTTGTCTTTGTCTATCTATGAGTTCCTACTTTTGCCTTTGGCTTCACACTCCCAAGCCAAACAAAGTGTCAAGTCACATTAATAACAACTATGGTCGTACCTCGTGGGTACCAAGGCAGCTAATTGAGTAATGGTATTGCCATCCTTGTCCAACTTGCCTTTGCCGCTATCCTCTAGCAAACTTGTCCACTTGCTTTTGACTTCACAATTTAGCCAAACAATTTATCGGATTTCTTGAGAACTGTGCTGGTGCATAGGCCGCTAACTGGATGATGGATTCGCTATCCATAGCCACTTGTTGGTTTTGGTGCTGTCGTTGGCGTCCGAGCAAGGGGGGAGCCAAGTTGAAGTTGCAAGATCTGGAACTTTGAGAAACCTTCTCGCACTCCAAGGGGTTGGCCGTACGAACCAAGCCGAAAAATAATCCAAGCTGTTCCACTCCTCTGCTCCACAAAACCCTTCAACAATGGTTGTAAGATTGGCACAAAGCCTCTTCTTCAAGGCTCAACACGGCTCCTTTGTGTTCTCCAAACCTTCTGCAGAAGGTGGACAAGAATCCCTCCTAATCACCAAAACAGTCTCAGTGGGGGTGTTCCACTACCTCAAAGTTCCCTCAAGAATAGCGTTTTGAAACGTTGTTGAAAAAAATGCTTGGGGCACTGGCAGGGAGGGACGTCGTCGACAAGGAGGGGGTGGGGAGGTTGGTCACAACGTTTCAAAATGCAGTGGCTTTTGCAGGGTTTCGCCGACGCCGCCAAGAGAGGAGACCGTCTAAGCAAGTTGAAGTCGCCAAAGGAGACTAGCGGTGTTTCAAAACGCTCGTAGACCCACCACCAAAGCTGCCGCTAGTTGGGCGTTTCAAAACGCTCGTAGGACTAGTAAGAGGGGAAAATATCGGCACCGGCTAGCAAAACGCTGGCGTTTTGAGATGCCGCTGTAGAGGGTTGTGGATGTTGACGAAGAGATCTCTTCTTCTTCTCTTCACTTTGCAACTCCGTCTCCACCAAGGTTCTTCATGGACGAGCTACACCAAGAAGCTCTGATATCGTGTCAAAGTCGACGATGCGGAAGCGTAGAGACCAAGGGGAGTGAGCACGAGACTACAAATCTTTTTTGCAGGCTAGAGGGAAAGAGATTCAAGAGAAGTTAGAGCTACTACTTGAGGACAAAGATGCTGAGCAGGGTCTAAAGATTGATTGCAATGAGGTTGAAGATACAATATCACTGCTAGCTAAGCGATAACGATGAAGAGACAATATGATAGTCAACCCTACTTAGGCCCCAAGCATCCCTAACAGTTCCATAAGCCTGCTATTGTGGTTTCAAAGAGTGACAACTCCATCATAGATGATATTGTTAAAGGAATGCAAGAGCTAAAGTTAAAGCTTGTAAGGCGAGAAGAAAAGGGGCAGCCATCGAGTTAATCTATAGAGTAAATACCTCAAAACAAGGTAGGCTTTGTACATAGAGTGATAGTACTGACCATGCGAGGAGGGATTGTGAAAGCTTTAAATATGCTTTGATGAAGGAGCTTATTTTCTTTGAAGATGGAAATAAATGGAAGTGAAATAGGTAAGCCCTTGGGGACAAACGTTGGTAAAGGAGGGATGAAGAAGCTAGTTGAGGACATAACTACTAGCCATACCATCCCAATGGTTGAGGCAACTGCCTATGGGTTGAAGGTGGAGCCTATTAGTCAAAAGGGAGTCAAGGTTTGAGAAGAAATATCTAATGATATTAGAGAATTGTGGCCATGTGCAATAGAATTTTATAGGAAGGGTAAAATGACTAAAGAGGTTTTGCATGAGGCTAGAGATTGCATTCGGCTAGAAACAGTTTGGGATGACCCCGTAGATTCTTTGTCAGTGCATGCATATATTGCCAAATGTCAAGCCAATGAGGTCATTGTTGAAGAGAACTAGAATGATGATTTTATGGCTAGAGTTTTGGTCTTTTTTAGTGTGTCTTTAGCTTCAAAGGCTCTAGGATTCACTTGATTTTGCTTCGAATTCTTACAGTCACAGGCATGCCACTTTCCTAGCCGCATTGCACTCTTCTTGACAATGCGTTGTCCAGTGTTATCCCTCGGCATGGTGAATGTGTGGACACAAGAAGATTGAAAGAGAAGCTTGTGAATAAATGTAGAGAGAAATTGGTTATGAATGATATGATGTAAATTTTTGGGCCTTTTATAGAAAACCCAAAGTCTCTTCATTTTTAAAGGTCATTCACACCATGATTTCTAACTGATTTTTGAATAAAATATGACATCAAACAAGATATCACTTCAAAATTAAACACCATTGGTTAAATTACATATAAAACTCCGATTATTAAACATCACGAATGCACTAATTTCACTTATTGTTGAACAGAATGCACTCCTTTGCAAAAATTAAATATGGTGACAAGAACAAATACAAATTTTAATGAACCACATTGCATAAAAAATGAGTTCATATGAAGTAAACAACATAAATTTTGTTTCATGGTTCTGATGGCGGCTATGCTATCAAGTCAGGCGTTGATGGAGGCCCCATGGATAGCAAGGAAAATAGTGACCTGTGGAGCGGTTGGCCATGGTATGGCCAACCAGGCACTATAGATGGACGTCTATTCGAGGGTGGATTAAATGGCGCAATGAGATCATGGGGATGCGATGGGTGCAATGTGGGTGGTTGTGTCTTTATGGATCATGAAACATCGCCGAAATGCAGAGTTGACCCTAACCCACTTGGAAGCCGTTGTTGTGGCAACATACATTGTCGGAAAGTGTGCGGTCTAGTTGAGAAGGTGTGAAACCTTTGGCTGTGAGAGTTTGTGATGAGAGTCACAAACACTATGGAAAAGTTTCTATGGAAGTCACCAACCCTCTTCCTAAATATGGCTTAAAGTCTAAGAGCATTCGTGATAGAAAAGCCACAACATCTAGACTTTCCTATTGTGTTTGAAATCTGGTTGTTTTGTAAGTGAGTTCGTGAGTGATGAAAGGATCACCAATTCACAACGACTTTTACTTAAAAAGAGAAATTAAAAATACTAAATTTTCAGCCATGAAACCTCAACTCTCATACAAGCACAAATCCCATTCAAAACCCAACCCTCTTTCATAGAATCTTGTAGCGCCGCCCGGAATTACATAGTCATAACTTCAAATTGTTGTTTTTATGAAAATCAACGTTTGTAGGCAAGATGAGTGTACCACCATGAAACTCTTGGAATATGTACATTATAAAACCAAATTAGACATGTTATCAAGTGTGAAAACACACAACCGTGCCACATCTAGGTCCATAACTCCATAGATAGGTATATACATGATAGAAACCGTCGTAGTAGCTGCTTAACATATATCACAATATGCACATTATTGCTTTTATTCCCATGCAGCAAAAAGTATCAAAAGTAAGGTGAATGTTTTTATTTTGCACTGTGTACATGCCATGGCACAACATCCACCTCCTCTAAACCTGCACATCCTTTGGTATGTGCTACAATAGTATTTGTTAAGCATTAAAACTCTTGGCTAGACACCATATCTTCACTTTCATCCTCAATTTGCATATAGTTGGATCCATCATCCTCTTCGCTTGTTTGTGCATTAAATGGATTAGAATCCTCTCTTCTTCTAAAAAATTTAACCCTTTTTTCTGCAATGGGAATTTTTATTTCTGCCCCATCCAATTCACGCAAGGGGTAAGTTGCATTTCCATGCACATGCTTAACAATATAAGGACCAAACCATCTCTTTGCAAAAGATTTATTATTGTAGAGTGTTATTTTTCAAGGCTACTCTCATACACCAACACCCAATCACCTTCTTCAACATCTTTTGGTCTTAGCCCATGTCTCTTGTCAAATTTGTCTTTGTTTTTTAACCTTGCATCCTTTAGTCGAGATTTTGCAAGCTCAATGTCTTCAAGCCTTCTTTTCAATTGCCATATGCCCAATGCAATAATTTCTTCTCTGCTCATTCCATCTTCCCATGGAAATACATTCCATGTAGGAACTACATCTTCAAGTGGCATCATAGGTCTTTGACCATACATCAATTCAGTAGGCATGTAGCTAGTGACTGAACTATATGTCGTACGATCAACCGATAACGCAAATGGAAATAGCCTTGGCCACTCTCCAAGCTTACCTTCACAAGCTTTAGACAAAGTTTTAATTACTGAAGGATGCCCTCTTTCATTCTTTCCATTGCCCTCTAGTTTATAAGCACAAGTTGAAGCTAGTTTGATGCCCATCCTAGAGAAGAATTCCCTTTCTTTTTCAACAACCAATTCTCCTCTATCTGTAATTATCTTTCCCACACATCCATATCAATAGATCACATCTTCAAGAAGGAACTTGCATAGAGATTCTTTTGTATTCTTTGTTCTCAATGTACGCCCTTCAACTTGGTTAGACAAATCCTCTCTTGCAAGCACCAATTACCTGAGTTGCCAAAGTCCCAAAGGCATTGTGACCGAGTCCACAACCCATTTGTAATGTATGGGCAATGGATAAACAGGATGTGGTCCGTCATGATTGCGTACATTTGAATACATTTGACATGTCACACAAGACTCCACAAACGCAAACGCATCCTTTCCACCAATACCTTTTGTTTTACTTTGGCAAATGTTGCCCATATACCTTGTTGCCCTCCCGATAAAATTTCATGGAACACATTAGAACTTTATTCATCCCATTCATCATATGTGCAACTGAATATGTTGCTCCTTGAGGCAAGGTACACATCCTTACTAGTCCCAAAGTTTTTTTCATGGTTGTGAAATTCTAGAGTGGGATACTCATGAAAAAAGAGTAGATAGGTCTTTGTGGAATGCATTCCCTCTCCTCCCATCCTCTCTCTCTCTCTCCGTCTCTCTCTCTCTCATTCTCTCTCTAGAATCTTTTTGGAATTTGCTCATCAGATTTCAAAAAGTGCTTGCTAGAAAATGCTTACCAAAAAGAAATCCCCCTCTTGAAAACATTGGAAAATTGTATTAGAGAGAGCAAAAACTTGTTATATCAGTGTTTGTGTGGGATGATACATTAGGTCTCGACAATGAAGCTTGTAAGAAACTTGGGCTAGCGGATACTACATAGGGAGGATTTCAGAGGTTACAAAAGGCAAAATTAGAAGAACTGTAGCAAGCAAAGTGGCAGGGAGTACTATTATTAAAATTTTGTATGCAACCCTTAGCTCCAAAGTCTACTCCATGATCGGAGAGAGAGTATGGAAAGCTAAAAATGTAAACTCATCTGTAACCTTAACCCTAGGCCCATCAATAGAGGGAGGGGACAATGTTCTCACTAACCCTAATCTCATTCTTCTAATCGATAATAGAGAACAATAAGGAGCTCACACATAGTGTGAGAATAAAATCCACTAAAACCTGTCCAACTCTAAGCACTCACTTTTTTTTATAGCCACTTTCTTTTTGAGGACTTTGTGTTTGTTTACCATATAAACAATGCTCACATACCTTAAAGATAGAATTATCAAGAATCGGTAAATAATTGATACGAGACAATCAATGCTTTCAAAAATTGTTTGTATGTTTACTATACAAACAATGCTCACATACCTTAAAGGTAGAATAATCAAGACCCGGTAAATAGCCCATACGATATAATTCTTTCATTCACTTTTCACTCATATGTCCTAGCCGACAATGCCACAAAGAGGTATTTGGCTACTTGGCTATGCATATAACATTGTTCTTAACACTAACAACATACAACATGTAAAGAGTTCCATGTTTGAAACCCTTTTCTACAATCAAATAATCCAATACATAAGCACTTCCTTCAACATCTTCCACATTGTAGTACACAGCTTTAGACAATGATAACTCAATGGTAGACTTAGCTAGCTCATCTAGCGCTTCCCATTCTTTCTCATCCATGTTCTTGGATTTGACACCTTGAAATTTTATGGGCTTAACTTGCTTCTTTTGAACCAAGACATTCATGATTTTTTTCTTTCAAGAAGAAAAGTTGTCTCCATCAAACTTTTCAATGTTAAACAAAGCACTATCCAAAGAAGAAGAAGCCATAATGCCACATAAAATAGAAGAATAATCTTGACAAAACTTTACGAGAGTTTCAACTATAAATTGGGTAACTCTCAACCAAAAATCCCAATAGAATCCCGAGAGAACAAATGGTAAGATAAAGAGATGTTCAACCAATCAAAACCATAAAATTCACAAGAAAATTTTGACAGAATTTCCCTTTTACAAGGAACCAAATCTCAAATCCCAACTGTCATAAATCACTAGAATAAGGAGCATCTACTAGTATCTAAACAACAAGAAGAGTCAAGAATCACAACATCTCTCAATGCATACATATCATGAACACATATGTCAAGTACCTATGTCCACTATCATATTGCCACAATTCATGAAAAGCCCACTCAATGTGCAATGAGCATTGTTGAGTGACATATGTAATGGCCAAGTAGACATTAAATCAATCTTGAGTTTGTCAACAAGAACTAAAAATTATCCTATTTTGAGTACTTACTTGGAGAAACTTGGAGGTAGCTCCTTCCCCAAGCTTTGCATCTCCTCCACCATGGCTTCCCCACCATTAGACATTGCAGACTCCCAATACAACGCCTTATGAGTATGTGGTAGCATTTTCTTGTCATCCCCAAACATGCGGTGGGCCATGCCATCTTTGGTCTTGCCTGTGACAAGAATGTGCAAAATATCCCGCTTTATCTACATTTAATAAATCATACAAGTCCCCCAAGGTAGTGCAATAAAATCTCACCTCTCAACACTTAGACTTGCTATTGCAAAGGTATACAACGTCTCTTTGGTGAGCATTGTGGATCCCTTTTTGGACCAATCATACTTGTATAGGATATGAAAGAAGTTAGCACCATTTGTAGGGTTTGCAACTGTCAACATTTTGTAGGCAAGATCCTTGAAGGTTGACTCCACACTTTTGACAACCTTTTCATACTACAAAGTGTAAGTTTCGAGGGTTATAGACTATCGGTCAAGCTTGAAGACACATGTTAAGTACAGGAAATCTACAAGCAATGATAGTTAGAAATAGAAATATAAATCCTCACTCATTTTGAGATTGCATAGCAAGGAGGAGATCTCCCTCTCTTTTTGGCTCCACATTAAAGATTTGACAACAAACGGACACAAACATGGTGGGAGGGAATATGTGACCAACCTAAAAAAATTAAAAACTTGAATAAACATTATTAATAGTAAGTGGCCACAAATTCACAATATTATTGCACATTACTGTTTGGGATCCATGGTAGCCAGAGCCTTTAGGCAATAAATCCCATCCCACATGAAGAACTTTTTTGTTTCTAAGTTCAAATTGGTCATTGACTGTTGTCACCTATGTGGGCCTTCACTCAGTTAGGGCATACATTGGTACCTCAAGGTGCTCTCCTTCATGAGATTTCAAGGAGACAAATAATGGGGCCCTTGTGGACAAATAACAATGACGATCAAAGATATCTGCAAACTTGTCCTTTTGGTCCTCTTGTCTTTCTAAGCCTCTCATTTCATGAGCTGGCATAGTGGCACAAAGGGTGGCTCTATTGTCCGTTTCACCATAAGCTTGTCAACTACCTCGTGCAACAAAACAAGTTGTAGTTTCTGACTTAGGACTGTGCTATGTGTGGATTGAGATGTCCCCTCACCTTCAATGATAGTTGTACCACCTGCATTGCCTTCATTGACATTCTCTACAACTCTCTCTCTCTCTCTCTCTCTCTCTCTCCATTAGATGCCTTGGGGCTGCACCTTGATGCTTTTGTGGATTCACCTCCATGACAATGGTTGTAGCAGTGGCATTGATAGTAGGGATATGTGTTTGGCTATGTGACACACTGCTCATTGTGTTGTCAATGTGTCTTGACCATAGAGAGTCTTTTCTGAGACCAGGTTGCTTGTTTTGTTTTGTTTTAGGATCCATCTACACATTAAAAGAACAGGTTTAGCCATCGTGCCATATATAGGATCACCATCATGCAAAGGTAGCATAGCACAAGATTGATTTCTATACAAGAAGTCACCTCACACTAGACAAGGCAAAACAAAGCTCAAGAGGCTTCATCAACTAGATGTGAGGATAGCACACAATTGGGGTGATTTCAAGTAGGTCTCTACCCTGCACTAGCACAAGGTGACATTGCACTCAAGGAGAACCGGGTCCATAGCACCCAATTGAAGGTGTTTTTCAAGTAGGTATCCGCCCTACGCAAGGTGGCATTGAGCTCAAGGAAAACAAGACCAATAGAACCCAAGGAGGAGGTTTTCAAGTAGGCCTCTGCCCTACGCTAGCGTAGGGTGGCAACAAGCTCAAGGCCACAAAGTGTATAATATATACATACATATATAAATATAGATATATATATGTATATGTATATATACATATATATATATATATATATATATATATATATATGTATATATATATGTATATATATATATATATATATATATATATATATATATATATATATATATATATATATATATATATATATATATATATATATATATATATATATATATATATATATATATATATATATATATATATATAGAGAGAGAGAGAGAGAGAGAGAGAGAGAGACTAAAGTACTTGTGGTTTTCTCTTCTTCCAAGTAGAGCCACATGCACTGTTTTGCTACAATGTCGGTGACATCCTTTTCTTTTCTTTTTGGCCACAAATTTTGCTAACAAATTTATAATCAATTTTTGGGCCCCCCTTGGATCCTTGTGGTGACAAAAATAATTGGGGATTTTGGTCCCATTTTAAGTATTAAAGATTAGGCAAGTCTTTGCCTAGTGCAAATCATGCAAAGGTGCCAGAGAAGGGTGTCACCGTGTGCCACCCAACCCTTGTGAATGGAGAGGATGCGGAGAGGTTATTCTCTTTGTCGCTTGAAAATCGTCAATAGTAATGCGTGTAAAAGTGAATTTCAATCAATTTTTTGGAGATTCAAATACTAAAGCCATATAAGTATAGAAGATTTGCAAAACCAAATCCATTCATTTGCTTACGGAGTTACATAAGTGGTTTGCTTATTAAGTAAAAACTTTTAACTTCAAGGGACAACTTGTTGATTACTAAGTGGAAAATTTAACTTCAAGCTACATAAGTGGAATAACTTCAAGGTACAATTTTTTGGTGGGCCAAGACCACTACTTAGGACATAATTACACATTCTTGTTTTGGTCCTCCTCAAAAGGACATTTCATCCTCGTCACTATATCCTTCCTGCTATCTACAACTTGACTTGGGGAATAATTTGTCATGTTTCAAGGGGATACATAGGAAACTATGTAGAAGGTTTACAGATGCCAAACATCAACTGTGCTACCCAAAGTGTACTTCACAGTCCCAAAAGGTGTGACTAAACCAGAGCCAAACAATTTTGAACTTTTACAATGAAGCAGATTATAACGATCACCTTAGGAAGGGGGGAGATGCAAATCCATCAAGCTCAGCTTATGTACCAGGAAATGCTACACCCGTTAGAAACCCTAGAGCTTCTAGCCAACAGACCTCTTCAAAGAAGAAACCATTGAAAGATCATATGGTTGTTGGAAGTTTCCAATTGACCTAGATTCCATCAAAATCAGTAGACAAATGCCTCTACGAAGATCATCAAGGACAAAAGTTTCAGTTGATCTCCACAAATTAAAGTAAAAAGCCGACACATACAATAGTGTTCAAGCAGTTACATGTGATCAAGCTGACATGTGCATATCAAGATGCACATGGTAACGAATATCAACAAGATCATGACCTTGTACAAACCCCTATGGATGGTTTGATTGAAGTCAAAGACTGTTTGAAGATGATGCAAAGCCTCAAGCTGCCAGAACATGCGAAAAGTCAAAATCAGCGAAAGCTAAAGTCCAGAAAGCTACACCAAGGTCACCACCAAAATCTCCTCCAAAGAGACAGATTCTGCCAGAAAGGACAATCGATCTATTAAGATCAAGGGTTACCCAGATGCAGGTGGACAATGCTCAACAATTGCCAAAAAATCAGCGAAAGGACAATGCTCAACAAATCAACGAAATCTAAAGTCCAGAAAGCTACACCAAGGTCACCACCAAAATCTCCTCCAAAGAGACAGATTCTGCCAAAAAGGATAATCGATCTATTAAGATCAAGGGTTACCCAGATGCAGGTGGACAATGCTCAACAATTGCAAAAAAGTACAGTATCACATCCAATGGATCCAACATCGATTGAAGCAGGTGGTCAAAGCAAAGAAGATGCAGATAAAGTTTAACCAAAGAATGTTACCACAGCAAAAGTAGTCAATACAGAAACGAATCCTAAGACGATCAAGTGCAACATTGTTGGTGAAAACGAAGAAAAGTTGTCAAGAGAAGTAAAGCTAGATTTTCAGCTAGACAAGAACCTCATGTCTTTTCGCACTTGGAAAAGATGTGGACAACCACAATTGGAAGATGCTCCTGAATTTGTGAGCATATCACGAAACAAATGAGCAGAATGCTGGGGAATCATCTCCACCACCATTGAAGTAAATTCACAGTTTGTCAAAGCTCAATTCCACGTAATCACAGAAAAGGATATGCCAAACAACGTCATAATGGGAATGCGAATGGCTCAGAAGATGTCATAGATACAAAATGTAAACATGACGGAGTCATCATAGACAACAAAGAACGAAGACCAAGACTGGTCACTCGTGGGAGATAGCACAAAGTCCTCAAACACAATTAAAATGGAGACTTATATCAAAGTAGATCTTATTGAACATGATTCATCTCCATCGAACAGAACTTCAAAAGAGATTAAAGAAAAGCAGTCAATAGCCAATGCAGATTAAACAAAACAAAAAGCAACCACGATAGCTATTAAGCAGAGAATGCCACCAAAGCCAAAAGTTAAGAAGATCGCGGTTGCAGACAACTAGGCAGCAATATGAAGTTTAAAGATTAATCATACATTGCCAGTTAAATCAGCTGCTAAAAGTCATATTGGAAAACAGGGTCTAAAGCTACTCTCCATAGAGACACAATTAGATCAAGATGAGACCATTGCAAAATCAGGACAGAGATCTTCAATAGAACCAGCAATGAGAATAGATATAGTTCTCGTTAGTACAAAAAGAGCAAGTGTCGGATGCAATGCTCTACTGGATAAAGAAGAAAATTGTAGTATGGTTGCAGACAACATCCAGAGCATTCTAGAGATTACTCCATGCAAACATGAGAGAAAAACAATGCTAGGTATGCATACAAGTCAAGAAGAAATGGTTGCTACCCTTAGCCTTCAACACACAAAAAGACAAACACATGGGATGGATAACATCACAACGGAGCTTAAAAGAACATGAGTACTATGGAGGTAACAGACAGATATGGGCACCAAAACCGTAAGTTAGGGCATATGACGTAACATCAAGTCCCTCCCAGGAAAAAGAACCCACAAGGTATCAACCTTGACAATATCCTAGGATACCTAAGAAGCAGGTATACAATGGAACAACATCGAAAGATGCTAAAGTCTACCACAACCCTCAAGAGGATACAGAAAAAAGAGGGATCTCAAAGAATCTTCCTCTTAGACAAAGATTCTACACAGGTTATACAAAGATTTGGCTACCAGTCAAACAAAAGCCAACTGCAACTACAATAGACCTGCATGAAGATCTCAAGAACTCAACAAGACCTACAACTAAGGAAAGTCAACAAAAGAGATACAAAGGTCATCAAGAGATTTGGATTCCCAAGTCTTTCAATGCTCCGAGTCAAAAGCCAGATGCTGACAGCCAGCAGAGGCCTACAACAACATCAAAGACTTCTTACAACAGGCCTATTTGGAGAATCAAACAGGTAATGGAGTCTTCACAGTCAAAGAAGGACAACTCAACCAACGTGAATGCAGATTCAAAGAAGATAAATCAGGTATGGCAAAAGAAACCTTCAATGCCAACTTGGTCCTTTAATTATCCTCTTTTGGAGGATTCAAGCTTACTTTTACTAGAAGAAATGTTTGTAGTAAGCACAAGAATATAAAATGTCAAGTCGCTAGGGTGCAAAAAACACACTTTGGCATAGTCAGAGTCGTGCTGCTGAGCCATAAAATGAGCAAAGCATTAGTCCCAAAGCTTCAAGTCATACTAAACTATGTGCTAAGAGTCGTAGTTATTAGGCTTACGCTCAAGCTGGAAGAGTTGAGCATATCTAAGTCAGGTCGTTCATGCTGGATAAGATGAGCATAAGAGTCGAAGTCTATTAACTTACAAATGGTGGAGTGTCATAGAGTCCAACACTCATGCACAATGCACAGTAAGATGAGAGCACATATCCTCAACAAAAAAAACCATTCTTAAAGGAGTACCAGCTTGCAAAGCCATGTCATATGCTTTTATATCTACACCATCTTTTTGAAGAACCCCTCACAATCTTTCTTACAGAGCATATTGTTTTCCATGCATTTTTGTGTATGCATAAATAGGACGTCCCATCATTGGACATATGCATTAGACACTCTTTTTTGCTTCCACCTATGCACCTTGAGTGCACTACAACAGGAAAACCAATGTTCCATCATGCTACCCTTTCATTTTTGCTGCCTTTTTAATTCCATATCTATCAACAAACAATAATCCCTTCAGTACTTTATTAATATCTCCCATGCTACTAAGTACTCCAATAATGTGTGTATCCCAAAGGCACTTTTTTCCACTAGGTTTTTTCCCTTTGGTCATTCAGGTATTAGACCCTAATTTAGAACCTCATCATTCGACTTACCTTGTACATACTTTTCAAAAATAAACAACAGCCTCATCATATGCTATTACAACGGACAAATGCAACATCATCTCTAACATCAGACATATTCGGACCAATGAAGATGCTGCAGCAAATTGAACCTCATCAAAAAATTCAACGACAAATGAAGACGATGAGCCCATCAACAATCAATCAAAAACCTTCCACAGCCTCCACGGACACTTTTCAACAGTGCCCGAGGACGAGCACTAAAATCCAAAGGGGGGAATGTTAACTGAGTCAATGTCAGTTAGCAGGAGCTGCTAAAGATCAAAGACGTACGGATGCACATCAAAGATCAACATAAAGAAGCAGTAAAGATTGGAGTTACACATTTTTCACGTTTTTCCAAAATGGTCACGTATTGTAAACTCTCAATTTATTTCAAGCCATTGTAATATTTTAATGTGTTATGGGCTCAATGGGAGTTCCAAGCTGCAAAGAATAGGTCAGTTAGTGTACCTAGGTTGCGGATCCAGTAAGTGTTGGACCCTAAAGGCCTTGGGTGCCTGGACATTGCATATTTTTACCCTAGGTACATAAGGCAGTGTGTAAAGGAAATTAGGGTTCTCAAGCTCATTTGTTGAGAGCCCTCTTTGGTGATAGCTCTTGAGGTGTGTGGCTATGGAGTCCTTGAGCTTCTCCTTGATCATGTGACTTGATTAACACTAATCAATGCTTAATTCTCTTTCACTATGTCTCTCACATGCTTTTGATGATTGCCTATGATGCTTAGATTAACTAGATCTTAACTAATAGTGGTTAATCCCTCTCTAATCTTGTGTGATTGCCCTCTTTTGCTTGTGTGTGAATGTAGGTTTGATCGGAGTGTGGTGCTCAATATATCTATGTGTGTGTGCTTGCGATTAGTGTATTGCATGATAAGATTAGTGTTGTGTGCGTCTTGCAATCTTTAGTGTGTGTGATTGGGTTGATTGGAGGTGAAGAGAAGTGGATGTGGATATTGCCCTTCATTGTGGCTTAGCTCCTCCATAGGCCAAGAAGCTCACCTCATAGAGTTAACCATTCGTGTTGCCTGATTGGCTCACTAATCGTGTGAGTGTTTCCATGCCCTAGCCGGGTAGCTCATCATCCCTCCGGATTGATGATTTTGTTGGTCATTGGAGCTATTGCAACGATGGGACTCCCAACACAACCCCAAACCCTTGCTTGGATCACAAAAAAGAAAATGATTCTCTTTTGTTAATATATATAAGGGCTCTTCAAAACTTTGTTGTTCACCTTTTGTTTCTTTTCATTGGTTAACATTGTTGCCATAACATTACTATATTTCCTACACATGGAAGGTATCATTGAGTGGACTAGTGAGGGTCACCACTTGTTTATACCAATATACTTTCAAGATGGGAAGCTCTTAGTTAAAAGAGTTATGATAACTCTCATCATCAATTTTCCCAGTGCTAATCAATCTTTTTACCGACTTTGGACCCTGTCTCACATTATTCAAAGTGAAGTTACAACCATTAGCAAACCGCAACTGCACATCACCATAGTGCCCACTATGTCACACACATAATTATTTCCCAGATGGATTACACCTTTCCTTGAAGCATCATAAGTACAAAACCGTTCACTACATGAAGTAACATGAAATGATGCACCAGAATCAATGATCCACTTTTAAAAGGTAGTAGTGGAACTTACTGCTAAAACATCATAGTCAAGAGATGATATGAACACCACATCTTCATGTGGTTCCATTATGTTTGCTTCTTCAATCAATTGGCTAAAAATTGCAATGAACTCATTCAAGTGATCTAGCAATGAACTCATTGAATCATCAAGTGATCCGACAATGGACTCCTTTCTTTCATGCAATGTTCAACAAGCTTCTTCATCCAATAGACTTGTGATGCAACACTAGTCTAATTATAAAGATTGCGCAAAATGTTTCCGGAGATATGTGGAAAAAACCACAAACCACCAATACGTCCATTGACTACATAATGAGCATAACCTATTGTTTGGGTTCCTTGAAGTTTCCAAGGGTGACATATACACACTTCTTAAATGTAAATAAGTATAATATTTTATTTTATTTTAAATGGATTTTTGGATAAGAGGGTACCGGAGGGGAAACTTTGTGATGATGGCCAACTCAAAATCAACTATTACTACTGTAAAAAAGTGATGTATTGCACAATAGCATGCAAATATATGGACTACTACATTCTGCCAAAGGACGACCACACTACAAGATTGATGATTCACATAGGGTAACATAGGCACAATGTTCAACTAGGTACATTGAGAACAACAATTGAGAAGATGTGATCTTGGTAGGAAGCGTATTACAGGTTGTTAACTCATGTGGGCCAAGGAGAGCACAAATGTTGGTGGCTTGACTCCTTAATATTTAGATGATCTAATGGGCCGAAGGATGGTTTGGGAGACTCTAAACTAAGAAATATCTTGGAGGAGTTAATGCCATTATTTCAAAACCAAAGTTACATGCAACTTATATATCATCAAGATGAAAAAAATCTGCACATTAAAGAACTAATGCTTTTGATGCAGGTTCAATAGTATTGTCTCCATCAAAAGAAACAAAGGCTATTGTGTCATGGGGGATGGATTCAATAACATTATGAAACTACAAAAAGACATGTATCTTCTCCTTTATTCATGGGAGTAGGTTTTGAGGTCAAGGAAGCAAATAGGTCATCAAGATGGCAACAAGGGGACCTAGTTCAGCCATTGACGTAGTAAATAGAATGCAACAAGACGGTCCAAGTGACCTAAAAGATTCTTGGATTCACATTGACCACACACACATGATTGAATCTTGGGAAACCATGTTATGTACTGTGTATGACCCTTGATAAGATTTCAACCTACACTTTGAGGTTGGATATGGTATTTGTAAAAACTAAAGTTGTAATTGCGGATTGATTTTGCATTAGGGAGAATTTGAACTCTCAAAGGAACCCTATAAGGATGTTTGAATTTGTCTCTCTTGTCCAAAGTGGAAAACCCTATGAAGGCCATAAATGCTTTGAGTCAAAATCCTATCAACCAACATATCATAGGAAGGATCTTAAAAAGTAGGTTCTAAATTTTCAAAATCCGACAAATTTGGAGTTAATTTGTAGAAGTTATGGCCTCCCCACTGAAAGTGAAATGTGGGGAGAGATTTTATTTAGACGACGCAGCCATGAATCGTGCAAAGTCGTCAAGCTCATACCCACATTGAATCATTACTAAATTTAGATTCTTCAAAAGACAATCTCAAACTCAACATCCTTCTCTATCATCTCACATATTGCTGTTATCATCAAACCATGTATTCTGGTCCATTAGGGAAAATTTTGACTCTCAAAGGGGCCCTATAAGGACTTTGACTTTCTCTCTCTTATCCAAAATGGGCGCATTGTAACTTTTTTACAAATGAAATCAAATCTTGTCGAACATTTGGGATTTAGAATGTACGCGTTGAGATCTATCCATTTATATGTAGCATGCCATCAGATTTCTTATATTTGATTCCATTTTTTGATGAGGCTGGAGCAAATTGGACTTCAATCCGCAATGTTAATGCTAGGGTAAAGAATGTCCTGGAGGGTAGAGAGTTCTCTTGTCTATTACATTGGGGTAGAGAATGTTATGGAGGATAGATAGAACTCTTGTCTATTCCATTGGGAGAAGCTAATCTCAAAGCCAAAAATACAAGAATTTTTGGACGTGCAAGCAATGGCGAAGAAGTGAAACTTGCAATAGTGTAATAGCTCAAGATGAGCACATCAAGAAGTGGCGGAAAAGTAAAGTGGTGACTGAGGAGAATTGTGCAAAGCTAAGATCATGGTTCAAGTCGTGGGAGGATCAAATTTCTCACTGAGGAAGTCAATAGATCCTCACAAAGGTAGCAATATTTTTTAATGTTGAGTCATTTGTTTTTCAATTATCTTATGTTTTCCATTTGTTTATTGTTTTTCAAACTCTAAATATTTATAAGAAGTATCAATACCTTGGGAACAAGCCTGCATGCCCACCACAAATCTTGCAGAGAGTGTGCATGCCAATTGGCTAGCAAGGGAGGGATGCAAGCATCACATCTCACTTTATGATGCAGTGTCATTGATGTAATTAATGCATATTTTTAGTGTAAAAAAACTGATGGCTTTCTAACGGATTGATAGATGAGGACTGGAACATATATGAATACCTTGCTACATAGGGTGCACTCATCTCAAGGGTCCTCCACAATGTTGTCACTGGGATGGGAATAAGTGTTGAACCCACTCTTCATAGACCAAGGTATGTGATGGAAAGCAAAAACCACAAGCCAAAGGGTCACCCTTGAAATATCTCATTTGACACTCAAACGACTAAAAATCAAAGCACCCATAATGTTGATGAGGTCTTCATCTTTGATGACAAAAATGGACCAAACACAGGTTTGAAACACAAAGAAGTGACTAGGGAGGAGGAGATTGCAAATGGGAAATGGGCATTGAGAAGAATGCCTATGTATTTCCATCAACAATGCTTTGATGTGATTAAAGGGAAGAAGTGTCCAAACACATTGCACAACAAATCCCTTGAGCTAGTAGCACCCTAATTTTGGACAGAGAGGAACTATCCTAGATCCACAAAGCCAAAGGCACAATGGATTTGGCTTTGAGTTTATCTTTTTCACACACAATATGTGGTTTGCAATGTGCAAAGAGTTCTCAATCTTCCTTTGGTGTGGCCTGTGTAGAGAAAAACTAACATCACAAAGAAAGATGTGGATCTATAGGACGTGCATGTTTTTGTTAGCGGGTCGACGTGATGGACATATGTAGCATAGCTATCTGGCACTAATATAATATGTCAATACTCAGGGAAGTGACTCGGATGTGGCACGGAGACTCTTTGAGGTTGTCAGTCCTCAAGAAGTGAACCTATCAAGAAAACACACCAACTCAACAAGCAAACCACCACTCAATGATGGAAAATTTTTCCTATATCCTTTCTCACTGCTCTAGGTCATCACATCATTTTGACACTCAAACAAAGTCAAAATGCAACAAAACTTTAGGAGGAAGTCTTATACACCTAGGGGTACTATCCTACCAAGTATAGTTGCAATCCAACAAGGTACCAAAATCACGATCCATCATGATTAAGGTCATGAAAATTGAAATAGAACTATCTAGAAAGGTTGCCTAATGGTCTAAGGGCACTCTGCTAGGATCAAAACGTCAAAAAATAGTGATTTAAGAACTCAAATATGAAGATTAGGCTCATAACATGTAGTCTCGTGAACCTCAACAAAAATGACATTGCTTACATTTAATTGAAAGAGCATGGAAAGAGGAACACATTACAAGTTTCAAAATAAAAACTGGATTTACCCAATCATTAGAAAAGTTGATTACAAGTTGTAGCTGAGAAGTTACTTGAGTGTACGTACGATAGAGCTCTTTCTTCTCCAAAAAGTCCCTTTTCATATTAAAGTTATTGAATTTTATACCTAGGGATTTCTAAATGGATAGTGACCGACTTACATGGGCCTTTACAATCATTATGAAAGAATTACATCTCAAGTAATGGATCTCCTGCTCTGGAATCAAGATTTACACAAAGTATATCTATACTAGCTTGAAAAAATAACAGAGTACAAATGTGGTGTCCGGATAAGTGTTTGACCACGTGGGTGTCTATTCAGTCAATCCGCCAACAATTTTCTTTTGAATAATATACATGGAGCATCTTATGCAGGTACATCTCATCCACCTTGTAGAAAAAAATGGCACATGGAATCTCAAGGGAGTCAAAGAAGCAAATTGAAACCGCGCAAAGGCCTTGATAGCTACTGTGCTCCATGAGTAAGTAGTTGCAATTAACCACCATTTTATCCTTCACTTCCAAATAGAGAACTCTTACTCAGTAGCTATCCAAGTAGAACCCTCTTGTGCATGTTTTGATTTTCAAAATAGAGAGAAAAAGGGAAAACCTCTTCTTGCTTGCAAACATTTGTAGTATGTCTATATAAGAGTATTGGTACATCAAAATCAGCATATGATGATCATCAACTTGCATTATCCAATGAAGAGTTGGTATTTATACTCAACAACTCTCTTCAAGTAAATTAGACAGACCACAACTTATACACTCTCTTTTGATGCCACCCCATGTCATGGCAATTTTGGATCTTCTACCCTACCATTCCCTTTTTGGATGTGTCTCCACATGTACTTAGTTTGATTATGTTGATGGATTTTTAGACCCTAATCAAGTAGTTTCCTTGCTATCTTTGTGTCTCAATAGTTCAGATTATATCATCTCATTTTAGTAATTTTGGGTCTTTTGACTTCTCTTTCCCTTTTTGACGTGTCTCCAAATGTGCTTACTTTGATTATGTCGATGAAGTTTTAGACCTTAATCAAGTAGTTTCCATGTCATCTTTTTATATCTCACTTGCTCAAATTATATTCTCATTATAGTAATAGACTTGTTTTTTATTTCAAATTACTAAAAGCTTGCAAACAAAAAAATCAGAATGTGAGGCCCAAATTAGACAAGGATAATCAGGTTCCTTAGACCAAAAATCACACTCCCCTTAAAGACACTCCTCTTCAGGACCCTTACCTGATATCTCAACTCCCAAATACTACACATGAACCAAACCATGGGCATGCTAGGGAAGGAGGACTTGGACCTATAATTATTAAAATCTAGGAGTTAGAAAATCTATCACAAAAATTTCATGATACAGTTGTCATAGGCCTCTACTCCCATGGAGCAAGGCCTTCAATTGTATCCTTGAAATCATGGATAGCTCATCAATGGGAAAATAGAAACCCTTTTCACATATCATGTTTAATACCTCCCTAGAGATTACTACCTCTTTTTTTATATATTGACAATGCTCTTCAAGTCATCACTTATTAGAAAGCCTAGGAGGGCCTCTTTATTTTCCATGAGATTATGGAAGTGATTAATATTTTGACGAATAGGTGCATGTTGTATGTGTAAGAATGGTGGGTATGTAAGAGAGGTGTAACAGTGGTCGAAGGATGCGCTTTTCTCCCAAAGAGGGGATAAATTTATAATTTTTGGCCTTCCAAGTTCCACAACTCTTATAAATGATCTTCGATTTGAGCAAAGATTATAGATCTATGATCTACACACCGAGATCTTTCTATGAAAAATTGAATTCAAATAAATTAATTGTTTTGTTTATTTGAATTCAATTGTTGTCCTTTGATTTCTTTGTTAATACTAAAGGTTTGAATCTCTTAAACTACCAAATAAAGAGCCCTCCTAGACTCCATTTTCTTCCTAATGCTTGGCTAATAGCTCATAAGGTCCTATCTCCTCCTTCAAATGGAATCCTGGATTCAAGCCAAGAGGAGATAAGTCCTCCAAGGTGCCTATATGGGTAGACGTTCTTGATTTGCATGTAGGCTTCTACCCTTGGATTAAGCAATCAGTAGTCAAGTTGGAAAGGTTCTAGGCCAGCAATAAAGGTGTGGTATCAAGCCCAAATGAGACCCTCAGTTTTTCGCAGAAGTGAACACCAAGCAAAAATTGAAACAATGTATTCCTATTAGAGATTCACTAGGTAACCTCCAAAGGTTTAGAGATTTTCCTAATGCGTGTTCAAACAAGGACATCTAATCAAAGACTCCCTGAAATTATTTAACCGAAGGTATCAGAGGATAAGAAGGTAGAAGAAAAATATACCTTCCAGCAAGTACCAAGGAACTCAATAAAAACCAAAAAGCAACAAAGGAGTTATGCCCAAGAAAAAAATAGGTTTTATGCCCTTTTAGAATGTGTTTTTGATCCAAAGAATGAAATAGAATTCACTGAAATGAAAAATTTAATTGATATTTTTGAAAACATTAGCACTATTTGGTTTAACGAGCTACAAGGCTCTTACTATAGAGCAGCTCTTACTTGGTTTACATGACGGTGAGTCTTTTTCACAAGAAAAATGGCAAGTAAGATGAACAACTAGTTTCTTTTAATGATTATCTAATCATTGAGTTTCACAAAGAAGAATGTTGCTTCAAATAAGGTTGGCCCCACCTTGATTAATCTCTTTTTAAGTTTCATATAGTCAAGCAAAAGGTCAATGCGATTTTTGGGTATGCTTTTAGTAGTGTCACGATCTCCTTTTAAAGCTTGGGAAAAAGTTGTAAAAGATACTAAAGAATATTTCATTGAATCCAAAAGAAAATCTAGGGAGAGAAGGGATAAAAGAAGATGATAAGGGGACATATTTGCTACCTGGAGAATTTAGTTTCCTAGGAAGTCCCCCCCCTCTCCCCCCCCCGCAAAAAAAAAGATCTTATTTGCCTTAGGCAGGAAGAGCTCCTACATGCTAGCAGTGCCCTTGCTTGGACTAGAGATTTTTGGGCTGAGAAAATAGATAGGCCCAATAAAAATATGTATGAGCATATTGTAACGTACACAGTACAAGCAGTAAAACGTCCCCCTTTCTCATTCATTTCCCTGAACCTTTTATGCTTACAACTCTGGTCGCCAAGAACTGGGTTCGTTAGCCTATGGCAAGAAGGAAACCGTGAGGCAGGCTTATGTGGCGAGGATGTGACACTTCCCCCCTCCACGGAGGAACGAGTAAGCCAGGGTTGACTAGCCAGTGTTGGCTTGTGCATCCGTAGTCAAAGGGTGATGTGGGAGCGCTTGATTGGGCAAGGGTGGATAATAAGGTTTGAGACGGCTGATGTGGGCAGAGGTTTTGCTGAGATTGGAGAGGCGCTGAAGTCGATAGGTGGTGGGCTTGATCTGGTGGGTGATGCGGTAGGGGCCAAGCCACCTGTGCATGAGAGATTCGCTCAAACCAGGGCGGCGTAGAGGGAAATTGAGCATGACCACATCTCCGGGATTGTAGGATTGGTGTTGGTGTTGCAGGTCATAGTAGCGTTTCTGACGAATCTGTGCTGTTTGCAGGTTGCGAAGGAGGGCCGAACGGATGAGAGGGATACTGTGTGTCAAATGGTTGTACCAATCCAAGGCATCTTTAGAGCTATGGGGTTTCTGGACTATTGTGAGATCAGGGGGAAAGGCAGGGTCCCGACCATACAAGGCCCGAAAAGGGCTGATGCGTGTCGAGGCTTGAACAGAAGTGTTGTAAGCATGTAGGGCATAGGGTAAGATGGTGTCCCAGTGCTGGTGCAATGGGTCCACATACATGGCAATCATCTTCTTGATTGTGCGGTTGAGACGTTCAATTAGTCCATTTGCCTGTGGGTGATAAGGTGAGGTGAAGTTTTGCGTGACTCCTACACATTGATGAGAGTATTTGCAGTGTATCACTTACAAATTGGCGGCCTTGGTCGGAGAGGATAGCCTCAGGGCATGTGTGTCGCAGAATAATGTTGTGAAGCAGGAAATGGGCGACGGTTGGTGCGGTCATATCTGGAATGGGCGCAGCTTCACAACAGCGGGTTAAGTATTCAGTTGCGACGATTATGTATCTATTGCCGTTGACGGTTGGGGGAAATGGGCCCATGATATCCCAACCAACTAGCTGGAATGGGCGGTCCACTGTAATGGAAGATAAGTTTCTTGCTGCCTGGTTTGGGCTTTTTATTTGTTGACATGTGTTGCATGTTAGATACAGACTGTCGCGTTCGCGGCCAGAAGAAATGGGTGCGAAGGTTGTGGAGCACTCTATGGAATCCTAGATGGCCGAATAGTGGGTGGGCGTGGAAATAAGTGATGAGGGTATGTTGGAGGGCATGTGGGACATATAGACGGGGCTGGTGAGAAGCTTGGATGTAATATAGTGTAATGTTTTGGATGAGATATGAACGATGTAAGGGGTCAGAAGGATTGGAGCGGAGTTTGAGCAGAAGGTGTTGGATTTGGGGGTCGTGGTGCTGGAGTTGAGTGAGTTGATCTGTGTTAAAAGGCAGGTCTTGAAAGGGGTGAGGCAGGTTGTAAGAAGGTGTGTGGGATTGGGTATTCTAGATGTGGGGTAATCTAGACAGGCTGTCGGCGGTAGTGTTGTGTTTTCCTTTACATTATTGGAGAGTGAATGTGTATTCTTGTAAAGCTCATACCCAATGGTAGAGGCGACCAGGGGGATGATTCTTCTTGAGCATGCCCAATAGGGGCTGGTGGTTAGTTTGAACGGTGACATTAGTGCCATGTAGGTATGGATGTAGTTTGGCAAATGCCCAGACTATAGCGAGGAGCTCTTTTTCAGTGGTGGAGTAATTCTTTTCTGCTTTTGTGAGGCCTCTGCTGATGAAAGACACTGGGTGCCAGTGTGCTGACTCATGTTGCTGAAGGAGCACTACACCAATACCTGTGTTAGAAGCGTCAGTCTGTAACACAAATGATTTAGAGAAATCAAAGAACATCAGGGTTGTTGACTGTTGAATCAGCTGTTTGAGTCGAAAAAAACTTTGCTCACAGTGTGTCGTCCAATTGAAAGGTGTATCTTTGTGTAGCAGCTGTCTGAGTGGGTTAGAGATAGTGGCCAAATGAGGAACTAACCGGAGAGAAAAGTTGACCATACCTAAAAAAGTTTGAAGTGTTTTTACTGAAGTAGGCCTGGGAAACTGCTGTATTGCAGCAACTTTCTCTGGATCAATTTGTATGCCGTCTCCCGAAATGACAAAACCGAGGAATTTGAGTTGCGTGGCGCCCCACCTACACTTATTGAATTGTAATTGCAAAGTGTATTTTTGAATTCTTGACAACACCTCATGCAATACGAGGAGATGCTCTTGCCATGTTTTTGTGTGGATCAGTGTAATGGAATTTGCCTTAATATGTGAGAGTAGCGGAATTTAATGAGAGTACTTTCAAGAAATGATTTTGTGAGCATAGCGGGTTGACATAATTGAAGATAGCAACATAATCATAGCAACTAGTTAACTTGGCATAGACAATACTTTTGCAAGAGAGAGAGTTTAGAGAACATGACAACAGTTGAGGACCGGATTTATGTGGAGCCGGTCCCCCCTCCAATAGGCATTTGTATTATGATTTCTCCCATAAAGAGAGACTTGTTACAATACAGTCTTTGTGTTCCTTGTGACCTAGGTGATGCCATGAAGATGGAAGGCTTCATGCATCACAAACATAACATAAAATTGAAGAAAGCTTTAACTATCCCAAGCCTCAGTCCCAAGACCTCAAACACCTTCGAAGGTGGAGAGAGCTAGAAGGGAATGAGGGTAGGGAAGAGGAAGAAGAAACATTTCGTAGGAGAAAGAATTAGTTCCTCACTTATCATACTCTTGTTGCTAGCATACATAATAGCATAGTAATGAAGAAGAAGGAGATGGCAAGATTAAGCATTGAAGCATGGCTCTTGGTTGGATTTGCACTCCATAGCCAAGAGTGTTGGTGTAGGCTCTCAACCTCTACTTGCTTGGAGAAGGAGAGGGAGCTCTTGCACTTTGCATAGTACACAATGAGAGTGTTTGTGAGTGTGTGTGGGTGAGTATACCCCCTAAGCACCCCCCTAGATTGCTTGGGTCGACCCCCCCTTGTAGCTCATGCTTGAAGCTCATTGGACCCCTGCAGGCCTAGCCAATCACAAGCAGGAGCCATTACAAGCAACATGGGTAGCCTTGGGACAAGTGTCCCTCTTTACCCTTTGAGAGAGAGGACTTGATAAATTCAAAAACAATTAGATAATTCAAGTAATTTATCATTGGACCCCTTTGAAGCCTAGCCAATAGGCTTCAAGCAACACATGAAGGTAACATGGGTAGGGACCTGACATGTGTCCTTGCTGCCTCTTCAAGCTGGGGCTTCCCTTGTGAGTGTGAGTGTGTGTTCTCTCTCTAATCCCTAGGAAAAGGGCTCGCCCCCCCTCTTGTAGGGATGCTTTTGACTTTAGGAGCTCAAGCACCTTAGTCATCAAGCATGACAAAGCACTTGGACTAGGGGGTGTTCCCACAAGCATCTCAGGCAAGCATCTCAAGGCACCTCAAGCACCTTAATCATGTAGCAAGTCAAGCACCTCAAGCATGGAGTAAGTCAAGCACCTGAAGCACCTTAATCAAGCACCTCAAGAAGGACAAACACCTCAAGCACGACAAGCACCTCAAGCAGGTCAAGCACCTCGAGCTTGGGCCAGGTTCCCACCTCAAGCTCAGCCCTAGCTTACCTAAGGTCAAAGGACTTTTACACACATTATTGGAGGTCTTCAATGAAGCTAACCCTAAGGTCTTATGCTCCATTGGTTAGCCTTGCTCTTGATAGACCATCTCCCATTTGGGCCCCTTTACTATTGGCCCCGTGTTGAGATAGATCTATAAGCACATATCTATATCTTAACACTTGTTCCCATTTATTCTCCCACATTAAGTGATCAATTTAATATGAGAAAATCATTTGGGTTGGTTAGATATTAGATTTTATGACATTACCTCTCTCTTGAAATCATAGTCGTCCTCGACTATGAGGTAGAAGAGATAAAGCCTTAGTCATTAGTCAATCGTACTAAGCGGGTAGAGGATCCCTTTTTTACCCTACGACATCTTTCCAAGATGGAGGACTAATCCATTTGGTGCTTGGGAGACATAACTGCCGCAAGTATGTCTGCTCTTTAGTCCATTTTATTCTCCCAAAGTAGAGTGACAAATTCTACTTGGTGTTTGAGAGACGCCGTCATCACAAACATGATTCTAAGCATGCATACTAGTTAAATTTGTGCACAATTAAAAAGAGGATTAGTCTTATAAGACAAAAACATGAGTCATTTAAAAGAGAGTTGTACATTTGCTTACTCTAATGTAGCATTGTAAGCATTGAAAAGGTTCATACTATCCTTAAGTTGTACTCCTTGCATCCATTTAGCATGTTCGAAAGGATAATTTTTGAACTTAATAAGATACCGTCGGATTATCTTACCATGTCGTAGTACCTTGTTTTTATGCCGAAGGACAGCTTCGGGTTGTAGCACCTCTTCTTGGTCTTCAACTTTGGGAGGGTCTTCAATAATTGGTTCAGTTGGTGGCTCTCCTTTGTAGGGCTTAAGTAGGCTTACATGAAAGGCATTGTGTATAAGCTAATGGTTGGGCAACTTGAGTTGATAAGCCGTCTCATTGATGGGCTTCAAGATTTGGCAAGGACCATAGTATCTTTTTGCTAGTTTAGCATAATACTTTTGATGGCCCGTAGGATTTTTGCCTGTCGTTTGCTTTAATCGAGCCTTAGGAAACTTGAGTAAGACCCAATCATTTTCTTTGAACATTAAGGCTCTTCTGTGCTTATCAGCAACAACTTTTTGACTTTGTTGAGAGATGGCTATAGCCTCCCTAATCTTTTGAAAAGATTCTTGTAGGTCACGGCTATACTCATCGGCAGCGAAGATCTTCCCATGTACTTTGAGTAGCAAGGGACTTTTAGTTCTTTCCTCTATGATCTCGAAAGGTGCTTTCCCCGTAGAAGTATGGACAATATTATTGTAGGCATACTCTACTAGAGGTAAATACTTTTCCCATTGTGAGCGTTGATCTACTTCGGTAACATAAGTCTTGAGTAGATCGAGTATTGTAAGATTGGCAATCTCACTTTGGCCATCCGTTTGTGGGTGATAGGCCGAAGAGAAATTCAATCTTGTTCCTAGATTTTCAAAGAGACCTTTCCAAAAATTATTGGTCATTCTAGGATCTCTATCTGACACGATGGATGTGGGTAATACATGGTGTTTGAAAATCTGAGATATGAAGAGAGTTGCCATTTGATGTGCCTTAATAGTCTTTTTGACAGGAATAAAATGTGCTTGCTTGCTAAACCTGTCGACTATTGTCCATATTCCTGTATTCCCATGGATAGACTTGGGTAATCCAAAGATGAAATCCATGGATATACTCTCCCATGGTGAATTTGGAATAGGCAATGGCTCGAGTAATCCAGGTTTCTTCCCTCTATCATACTTGGTCTTTTGGCATACTACACATTTTGAAACATACTCTTGTATGTCCACTTTCATGGTAGGCCAATAGAAATACGTCTCTACTCCTCGGAGAGTAGGTTGAATACCTCTATGCCCTGCATATGGAGGAGCATGGGATTCATACATAACCTTCTCACGAAGGGAATGGGTAACACATAGCCTATTGCCGTGGAGAAGATAACCATCCTGCAAGGTGAATGGTTCCTCTTTCTTCCCCAAAGCAAGGGCTGACATTATGTCTCTAAAGTCAGGGTCAGTAGCATACTCATCTATCATAGAGGATAGATCATTGTGAGTAGCTATAGAATCCGCATTAACTTTTGCTCGTCGTGATAGTGCATCGGCAACTTGATTGTGCTTACCAGCTATGTGAGCAATATGGAAATTAAATTGCGAAAGAAAATTTGCCCACCTCATTTGTTTGTCGGAAAGTTTGGTTTGCGTCATGAAATACTTGAGACTTTGGTGGTCGGTTCGTAGGATAAATGGAGTCCCCAATAGGTAGTGCTTCCATGTATCTAGGGCATGTAGAACAGCTAAAAGCTCTTTCTCATAAATGCCCAAGACTCGTTCATCACTATTGAGCCTTCGGCTCTCATATGCTATGGCATGCCCTTCTTGAAGCAAAACCGCTCCAAGGCAATCACCACACGCATCACATTGGACCTCAAATGGCTTTGAGAGATCCGGAAGCACGAGGACTGGTTGGGAAGTAATCTTCTCTTTGAGTTTTTCAAAAGCATTTTGCTCCTTAGAAGTCCATACAAACTTAACGTTCTTCTTTGTTAAGTCGTGTAGTGGTCCTGCTACTTGAGAGAATTTTGCTATGAAGCGTCTATAGTATGCACACATACCAATAAAGCTTCTTAGCTCATGTAGATTCCTTGGGTTAGGCCATGATTTTATTACCTCTAACTTTGATGGATCCATATGAATACCATCGTGAGAGATAATATGACCTAGATATTGAATCTCTTGAAGGAAGAATTCACTTTTCTTTTGGTTGAGAAAAAGTTTGTTCTCCCTCAAGGCTTGAAAAATCACTTGGAGATGTTGCTTATGTTCCTCCAAAGACTTGGAGTAGATGATGATATCATCAAAGAACACTCCAGTGAATTTACGATATGGCCACTCTTAAGGTCAATCCTATTGAAGTAGGTAGAGCCTTGTAGCTTATCAAACAGATCTTCTACCCGAGGCACGGGAAATCTATTTTTGATAGTGATATGGTTTAGTGCTCGATAGTCCACACACATATCGTATGTACCATCTTTCTTTTTCACTAAAAGGACTGGAGAACAAAAGGGAGAGGAACTAGGCCTCACCATCCCTTTGTCTACCAATTCCTGTACTTGCCTCATAATCTCCTCTTGTTGAGCTTGTGAGACTCGATAAGGAGGTTTGTTAGGCTGTGAGCTTCCTGGAAGGAGCTCAATACGATGGTCATCATCCCCTCGTTTTGGAGGTAGGTCCATAGGGATATCATCGATGAACACATCTTGGAATCCTTTTAGAAAAGTAGACAAGTCTAACTCTTCTTGATTCCTATCATTTTCATTTGATGAAACATTATTAGCTTTTAGAGACTCTTTGACATAAATCATGTACGCAGAAACTGAGCTCTTCATTGATTTATCAAAAGAAAGAGGATTTACAAGTGGAATAGTGCGACCACGCTCACTAGCATCTATATACATGTTCTTTCCCCTGTAGGTGAAGTAAATTCTCCTTTCAGGGAACTTCATGTTTGCAGCCATGCGATCAAACCATGGTGCCCCTAGGATAACATCCTGATGTTGGAGAGGAGAGATGAAGAAATATTCTTTGTCAACATAGCTTTGGACATGAAGCCTCAACTTCCCAATCAAGGGAGTAACGAAGGCTTGTTGTCCCTTGAAAGCTGCATCAGCTGTTACTATATCTCCCATCTCAAAAGCTTGAATGCCCAACTTGGTGGCCAACTCTATTGATATGAAGTTGAGAGTAGAGCCAGGGTCAAACAAGATGAAGGCATCATGCTCTCTTACCTTTCCCCAAGCATAGGAGAGTGATGATCCTTTGCAATGAGCATCCTCTTTTGGAGCTTCCATGGTGGAAGCCCTAGGAGTCTCATTGCGAGTATTCTTCTTGGGGCAAGAACGATAGCCATGTCCTTGCTCCCCACACTTGAAACATTTATGGTCCTTGCGAAAAGCTTCAAGCTCTTCAGGAGAGAGTTTGTTTTTACCTTTGTAAACTCCCTTCTCCATGGACCGATTGTTGTTGTTGTTGTTGTTGGAAGTGCCTTGGGAATTATTTTGAGCATTGGATTTCCCCTTTGCATCATTTTTATCTTTGTTTTCCATGGGCTTGACATTACGTTGTGAGCGGGATGAAAACACACACAGCGCCTCTATAACGACCCGACACACACTCTTGGGAAGATACACACACACACTATGGGGCACCACTCGGCTTAGACAACACACCTGGCCGAGACAGGGAACACACCTCTGGAGTGAGAGGAGAGAAACTATCCACTTGTCCACTCCACACAGACACACACACACACACACCCAAAAAACTCAGCTCAAAAGAGGAGAATTTCTGATGTTTAGATACAAATGAGCTTGGGCCAACACCAATGGGGCAAACAGCTCACACAATATGGGTAAAAGATACCAGATACAATCACAAATTGGAGAAGAAGCTTCACTCACCGGAGAAGATTACACAGAAAAACAGCAGAAAAAGAGTGAGGAATTTGGCAAAATGGACAGCGCCATCGCGTCCGGAACGGCCCAAAACCCCAGTCTACAATGTCAAAGTGCTCAAATCCGACCTCGGATGAGCAGTTTAGGGCCAAAACAGGCTCCAAAATGGGCAAAAACACACCTGCGGCTGTTCCTCCTCTCTTCTCCACGTTTTTTCTGGTCTTCTCTCTTTTTTTTTCAGTTTCCACACTTAGCTTTATTAGTTGGGCACCCTTGGCCTTTTAGATGACCTCAAACGGACCCCGAACAGGCCAAAAATTGACCTCGCAGTGCATAGTTGTCACCTTTTTGCATCATTCGCACACCTGGCACTCAGCTTTTTTCCAATAATGCATCTCGCCACCACGTGAAGTGGCCCCAAAAAAAGGTCCTCATGATGACCTTTCTGCATAATTCTCACAAGCAAACACTCACGTTGTGTCCGTCCTCATCTGCGTGCAAATATTGACCTCGTTCGCCCTCCTGACGCCACTAGATGCCATCTGACGCACCTGCTCACCTCACGTCGTCGGCCCGCGGATAGCTTCCTCGAGAAGTTTTACGCGCTACCAACTCCTCCTTATTGTAGAAAAACACAATGGTACTAGTAACGATGAAAATCGATGCACTATGTACATGGTGTCCTACCTGTACACATGTGGGCCCCACGTAACCACCTGGCTCTGGAAAATGGGCAATACTTTATTTGATGCACCATGCATGGGTATGTACATATGCGCAATCCCTTGCTCCAAAAAACTCCTGACATAATTTGCCCATCTCCTAGCCTGCTAGATCATTCATGATCAGCAGCAGCAAAGAGAGATATGAGACTCGCCGCATCACAAGTCTCCTCATCCTTCACCAACATTTCTTGCTCCACCGACAACTCATCTTGTTCCACCATCATCAATCTAGCATGATACAATTTAAGACGCAATCCATTTACCCCTGACTTATGTAGAACACCATCCAGGTTAGCCAGCTGATATGTGCCATTTGGAAAACACTCTACTACCTTGAAAGGGCCTTCCCACTTAATTTGAAACTTCTTTTGGAAGGTGTTGTCCAGCTTACTGTTGTAGCGCAAAACCAAGTCATGTTGCTTGATACCCTTACTTTTGACCTTTTCATTTAGCTTTGTCAAAGCCTTATCCTGCCTCTGCCCATAATGCTCCAAAGCGCTCATCCTATCCAACTGGACCTCTTGTAACTGCAAGAGCCTCTCTTTGAATGCATCACTAGGCGGCCCAAGCAACTTCTCTAACATCTTGACCGCAGGCAACTCTACCTCCACAGGCAATAGTGCTTCCTTTCCATACACCAAATGAAATGGAGTAAACCCTGTACATGTCTTCACCGAAGTACGGTAAGCCCATAATGCACTAGGCAATTCTAAATCCCAATTCTTTCCTTGGTGCTCTGTCACTTTTGAAAGAATCTGTACCAACTCACCATTGAATCTTTCATTCAAGCCATTACACTGCGGGTAATAAGGAGTGGTATGCTGGTGCCTAATCTTCATCTTTGCACATAAAAAATCTAGCAGTTTAGCTCTAAAGCCAGGCCCCTTATCTGAAAGTAACTCCAGTGGCACCCCAAACTTGCAACATATTTCATCATACACAAATTTTGCCACATCCTTTGCAGTGATCTGTTTTACTGCTATAGCCTCTGCCCATCTAGAGAGATAGTCCACTGCCGTCAAAATATAGCTTTTGCCCCTGCTTGTGATAGGTAACGGGCCTATTGCATCAATCCCCCACTTTTCAAACACATCAAACGCCATAATGGTTTTTCGTAGCTCTGGCTTCAACACTCTCTTCCCAAATGCTTGACACCTATTGCAAGACCTACACCAATGGTGAACATCCTTGTGCAAACTAGGCCATACATACCCCTCTTGCAAAATCTTATGCAAGGTGATCTTTAGAGCAAAATGGCCACCACATGCGCCTTCGTGATTCTCTTCCAACACTCTGTAAAGCTCCTCCCGCCAAGGTACACGTCTCAACACGAGATCAGCCCCTTTCATGTATAAGACATCACCAATCAATTTGTACCTGTATGCTCTACGCACAAAGCCATACTTCTTAGACTTCTGAATCTCCTTTGGAATGATTCCTGTTAGCAAAAACTCCTCTTCTTGAGCCAAACTTTCCCGGCCATGATAAAGAGGTAAAGTGGTCCTCAACACAAATAGCTCCCCAATCATGCCTTGAGCTGCTTCATGTGCCTCTCCATTTAGAGCACGTTCAATGTGTCTGATACTCCATGCTTCAAACTTTTTTAACATGCCTTTAATTCTGAAGCACATTTCCTTCAATGAGGTGTTCTTGCTCTTCCACACACCCAACACTTGCTTCACCACTAACAAGGCATCACCTTTTATGCTCAACCTTCGAACCCCATGCTTCAAACAAATGTGTAATCCGGCTTCCAATGTAGCATATTCAGCCTCATTGTTACTATGAGCATCCAATTTGAACCCTCTCTTGCATACTAGCTTCCCCTCTGGATCATAAAGTGCTATACCCCCTGAAGCTGCATCATGGCTCTTTCTGTATGAACCATCAAAGAACAACACATGTGCATTGCTGATCTGTGGCACTTCTTCAACTACCTTTCTCACCACCTCTTCCTTAACAATAAGGGGATTCTCCTTGTAGGTCAACAAATCAGCTAGGGTAGCCCTTGTACTATCTTCCACTAGAAAAGAGAACTCAAACTCTTGCAGCTCAATTACCCATTTCTTCACCACATTTGACATGTTAATACCATTAATTAACTGTGGCAAAAAGGCATAACTCGTCAAGAAAACAAAAGGCCGTGGTAGCAAGTAATGACGAAATCGTCGACAAGCAAATATTACACTAGCCATCACTAGCTCTACTTCCGATAACTTTCTCTCCGCTACCAACTTCACTCGGCTTGCACAATACACTGGCCTCATATAATGGCTGCCCTTCCCCTTTTGCAATAGCATGGCTCCAATGGCATCATCCCCTACTGATGGATTTACATAAAAAACTTTCTCCCAATCAGGAGCCTGCATGGCTGACAACCCCCCTAACACCTCTTTCACCTCTTGAAACACTTCTTCACACTTGTCATCCCATTGCAATGGATCATGCTTTGCCACTTGTTGTAATGGATAAAGAAGCTGCGAAGACAATGGAATAAACCGTGCCATGTACTTCACTTTGTGTATAAAGGTTGCCAATTGCTTCGTACTCATAGGTGATGGAAGAAGAATAATAGACTTTACCTTATCTGGATCAGCCTCAATGCCATTTTCTGACACCATATGGCCCAATAACTTCACCCTTGGCTGTGCTAGATGACATTTCTTTGGATTTAGTTGTCCTCCACATTCATCATATCGAGCCAATACCATCTGCAACTTCTCATGATGCTCAGCCCTACTGCTATAGACACAGAAGTCGTCCATAAAAGCCTTAACACAACTACCAATGAATGGTTCCAGCACCCAATTTGCTCTTTCTTGATAGAAAGATGGTCCATTTGACAACCCAAACGGCAACACTGTGTAGCAATAGCAGCCCCATGGCGTAATAAAAGTTGTCTTTGTGCGGTCTTTAAGAGCAATCTTCAATTGAAAATAGCCTGAAAAACCATCACACACACTGTACCTCTCATAACCTGCCACTGAATCCAAGATCTGATCGATGAATGGAAGAGGATATGGGTTCTTCTTAGTGGCTGCGTTTAAGGGCTTAAAATCTACACAAATCCTCCACTTCCCATCCTTCTTTGGACTGACTACTACTGGACTCACCCATTCTGTGGTCTCCACAGGGACTATGAACCCTGCCTTCAATAACTTGTCCACCTCTTCCCGCAAGGCTTCCATTTGCTCTTGACCCATCCTTCTTAGCCTTTGCCGCACTGGCTTAGAACCTTCTTTCAGCTCTATATGCATCTCTTCGCCCTTGAACCCTCTGATCTCTTCATATGAAGTAATGAACAAATCAGGAAAACTAGCCAGCATATGCAAAAATATATCCTTCTCCATAGCTGAGAGGTCTCCACTAATCATTTGCGTCATTAATTCCTGCTTTTTTGACAACTCAACCTTGGTTTGCATCAGCCCTTCAATCACTTCATAAGGTCCTTCACTTTCATCTTCAACTTCATTCGCAAATGCGACTAAACCACACTCCTGGATTTCTTTATCCATCAAAAGAAATGCAACATCAGCATCCTCATCACTGCTGGTAGTGCTATCAGTGTCCTCATCTGTCACCGTGGAAGAGTCTTCATCACTAGACTCATCCTCATCTTCATAAAGCTCCTCTAATCGTTTCCTTGTGTCCATATTATAAAGCTTCTTGGTACCTGTCTTTCCATAGAGGCTAATTGTACCATGTCGCCAATCTTGAACAGCTCCCACTGCACGTAACCATGGTCTGCCCAGTATAATAGGATATGCTCCCAACCCTGCTGGCATCACATGAAAATCAACCACTGCCTTTGCATCATATGCCTCCACTTCTAAGCTCTTTACAACACCCAAGCATTTTACTTTTTGATGGTTTGCCAATCTGATCCGAAAACCTGACACCCCAGCCACTGTGAGACCCATCTTCTCAACGCATGAGTGTGTTATGACGCATATTTGGGCTCCGCCATCCACATAACCTTGTCCCAAATTTTTCCTTTTATGCCACACATCTACTATTGGACAAATGTCTGGTAGCTCGTCCATTGCCAACACCTTCACTGAACCTCTCTCTGGCTCTTTCTCCATTGGGTTAACCATCCTCTTCCACTGTCGCTTTAGCTTAGGCACCATCTCTATAAGCTGCCCAAAAGTAACATCTGCCTTCCTGCTCGTCAGATCCTCCTTCAAGTCATAGCTTAATTGCCCATCCCCTAGTGGAAAATCTGAAACATGAAACTTTCGACGAGCTCTCCTTTTCCTCTTGGCCTTGACATCCTCGCCTTCATGGCTCTTTCCTTTCTTCTTACTAGGACCTGGGGCACTTCTTCCTTCCTTATCCTCTGTGGTCCTCTTCCCAATAGGCATCACTAATGTATCCTCTAGCTTTGATGCCTTCTCCAAGGTGACTACACTTAGCACTTTTGTCTTTCCCTTTTCCTCCTGGGTCAGTCCACTGGTTCCTTCGTCTCCCTTAATTTCGATGCCATAATCATTTGATCTAGTTAGCACCTGTCTTGGCAATGGATACATGTCTCCCCCCATCCTTGGTGGCTTATCACATTGTGGGCTGATGTGACCCAACTCTCCACAATTATAACATGTGGGCGTCTGCCTCCAAAACCTACTATTACTTTGTCCAGCACCATTCCTAGGTTTTTCTTCACCTCCTGGCTGATTTGCAAACCGCCCTCGACCTCGATTATTTCCCACTTGACCTAGCATGTTTAGGCTGAGATTCTTCATCAGATCAACCACTTGCCTCATGTCTTGCCTTAGGCCATCATCTTGCACTGCTGTAGTGACCACTGCTGGCATAACCTGAGTAGTAACAGGAACCACTGGTTCATGATGAACCCCTGACATGCGCCCTTGTAAAGACTCTATAGGCTGAAATTCAGACCTCATTGACAAAGACTCCACCCCTAACTGGCTCATTTTCCTCAGCTTCCACTCTTTGTTCCTTGCTACCTCTAGTGCATCTTCATATGTCCTAGGCTTCTTTAGCTCTACTCTCCAACGTATATTCTCCCAAAGACCAGCCAAGAACCTGTCCTTCTTCATCATGTCAGGCGGGGGTACCTGTGGTGCTAAGGCCTTGCACATTCGCTCCCATGCCAATGAAAACTTACGTATGTACGCATCTACTGGCTCACCTTCCTTCTGCACCAAACCTTGTACTTCTTGCCACACTTTGTCAGGGTCTTCTATCTTCACAAACTCCACTTCCAATCCATGCCTTAGATTGTCCCAACTCAATCTTTTAGGTGGATCAGCCATACGCAACTCCTCTTCAAATGCTTTGGACCAAGCTCGTGCATCACTCTTCAAACAAATTTGGAGAAGGCGTAACATTTGCGTAGGGTCATGAATCTGGTTGCTAATGCAGGCAACCTCCATCTTTTCCAGAAAGTCCTCCACATCTTCATCACTTCTTCCATGAAACTCCGGATAAGAGAAAGCCATGGCTACCCAAATTATGATGCTTTGAGAACCCCTTCGAACACACGTGCAAGAACCCAAAACTTTTCACTTCCCAATCCCTAGAAACTTCAATGGAGCTCAACTTTAGATAAGGACAAACACATGCACATCAAATGAGTTTTCATAGTTGATCATCGGAATGACAACAGGCAAAGGACATTCCAGGATCTCTCTCAATCTTCTTGGCCCAAACATAAAGACTATGCGCTGCTGGAAAAAGATCTTCCTGGACACATGAACATTAATCTGAATTCTTTGCGTTAAATGAAAAGGAGTGAACTGAGGGCCATTTTGATCATCCATTAAAGCCAACCATGAAGCTCCCAAGAAGGCACACCTGACTCAACCTCTGATTTTGCCAAAATTTCAGTAGCATAACAGCATAAATGGCTCAAAATACCAAAAAACCAGCCATCATAACTTGGGAAAATTTCGACAGAGTTTCCCTAGAAGTAGAGCAGTAGGAACCCAAAATATAGACTGTATCACTATGCATAAACTGCCAACAATAGAACCCGAGCATCAAATAGGACTCACTAGTACATAGCCTATGGCGAGGTCACGAAAAGGGTGCTCCAGCTACCTGTATCACCGAAAGGATCTCCACATTTGAGAATCCCCCAGCTCAATAAAAACCTCACGCTATCGACCCTCACACGAAAGCTAATGCAAATCGCGTATAGTCAAGTCTCAGAAATGACTATCTTCCAGACCAAGTCTCAGAAATGGCTGGGACTGCCAAATAAAACCATATATGGCTCCACAAAGGCGTACAATGGCAGTTTCCACAAGTAACGTACAATCCAACAGACAATGCGCTCAAATAGGCGCCAAGTGATGCATTCCCACAACAACTGCAAGTGACATCACTGTACTCCAGCTACCTGTACCTGTGTGAATCACCTGTACCTGTCCCTGTCCCTGTTCCTGTAACCTGTAACCTGTAACCTGTAACCTGTAATCTGCAACCTGCAATCCCGAAGCTCGAAGCTTGAAGCTCGAAGCAGAAGGTACTCGAAGAAGATCCTCGGTGGGGGCGCCAAAAGAATGTGAGCGGGATGAAAACACACACAGCGCCTCTATAACGACCCGACACACACTCTTGGGAAGATACACACACACACTATGGGGCACCACTCGGCTTAGACAACACACCTGGCCGAGACAGGGAACACACCTCTGGAGTGAGAGGAGAGAAACTATCCACTTGTCCACTCCACACAGACACACACACACACACACCCAAAAAACTCAGCTCAAAAGAGGAGAATTTCTGATGTTTAGATACAAATGAGCTTGGGCCAACACCAATGGGGCAAACAGCTCACACAATATGGGTAAAAGATACCAGATACAATCACAAATTGGAGAAGAAGCTTCACTCACCGGAGAAGATTACACAGAAAAACAGCAGAAAAAGAGTGAGGAATTTGGCAAAATGGACAGCGCCATCGCGTCCGGAACGGCCCAAAACCCCAGTCTACAATGTCAAAGTGCTCAAATCCGACCTCGGATGAGCAGTTTAGGGCCAAAACAGGCTCCAAAATGGGCAAAAACACACCTGCGGCTGTTCCTCCTCTCTTCTCCACGTTTTTTCTAGTCTTCTCTCTTTTTTTTTCAGTTTCCACACTTAGCTTTATTAGTTGGGCACCCTTGGCCTTTTAGATGACCTCAAACGGACCCCGAACAGGCCAAAAATTGACCTCGCAGTGCATAGTTGTCACCTTTTTGCATCATTCGCACACCTGGCACTCAGCTTTTTTCCAATAATGCATCTCGCCACCACGTGAAGTGGCCCCAAAAAAAGGTCCTCATGATGACCTTTCTGCATAATTCTCACAAGCAAACACTCACGTTGTGTCCGTCCTCATCTGCGTGCAAATATTGACCTCGTTCGCCCTCCTGACGCCACTAGATGCCATCTGACGCACCTGCTCACCTCACGTCGTCGGCCCGCGGATAGCTTCCTCGAGAAGTTTTACGCGCTACCAACTCCTCCTTATTGTAGAAAAACACAATGGTACTAGTAACGATGAAAATCGATGCACTATGTACATGGTGTCCTACCTGTACACATGTGGGCCCCACGTAACCACCTGGCTCTGGAAAATGGGCAATACTTTATTTGATGCACCATGCATGGGTATGTACATATGCGCAATCCCTTGCTCCAAAAAACTCCTGACAACGTCTAGCCCCTTGATGGAAATTGATGCATGAAGCAACCATGGTGTGGTGGATTACTTCGGTAATAGTACCGGGCCGTTGAGAGTTGATATATTCGGCCATCTCTTCAGGTAATCCCGCAGAGAATTGTTGTCTTTGCTCGGCAAAGTCTATCTTTTGAAAGACAGTAGCTTTGAGATGTAAATCCCAAAACTTGTCTACATACTTGTTGATAGACTCATGAGAGAGAAGCTTCAAGCCGCGCCATTCGGTAAGAACTTTATCTTTAGTATCACTTGGAAGAAATTGCTTCATGATGGAAACTCGTAGAGTTTTCCATGTCTTTGGGGCTTCTCCATCGCTAGCTTAGTCGCAAGCATTGCTAGGAATGGTCCCTCAGAGACCATTCCCTACTCCATCAAGGACTTTTTGTGCTTTAGGAGGACACCACATTAAGCAATAGAACAAAGCACATCCACATACATCTAAGGTGCAAGCATAGGTGATTTCATCTAGAGAGAGGCCTTCCCTTTGCATCCAATGAACAACAACATGCCATAACCAACATGTTTCTTGGATAGTCCCGCAAGGTGCTATCATTGGTGATTGCATTTGGTTAAAACAACCGATAGATTCCCGGGATACCACAGCCATGTTGGGCATATTCGGCCATCATTATGGTCCAAGAGATCACATTTTGGATAAAAAGCTCATCAATAACTTTTTGTGCTTTTGTAAGGGCACTACATTTGATATACATATAAACCAAAGGACTACCAAGTACAACATGTTTCTCCAATAAGATAAAGCCATGTTGGGCTTATCCTGCAATAAATGCGCTCCAAGAGAGATGGCATCCCAAGAACTTTTTATGCTTTTGTAAGGGTATCACATTTGGCATACATATGAACCAAAAGCATCACCAAACATGACATCTTTCTCCAATAGACTCTAACATCATGAATTCTCTCACCCATGTGAAGGTCTTGCATAGATCCATAGCTGCTCAAGGTGCAAGCAAAGTTAGATACACTTGGAGAAAGGCCTTCCCTTTGCATGTGGTTACAACAGCCTAGAGCTTCCTAGAGACTCTTCATTATAGGGGATGGCATCTTAGAGAGGACGCCCATCAAGAATTTTTCATGCTTTGGGGAGGGCACCACATTTGGCATACATATTGAGAAAAGCGCCATTGAGAAAATGTCTTGCATAATGTTCCTTTTACATCCGAGTGTGTATAACCTACAATCAATGCATTGAAGTGATGCCATAGCCAGACTGTGTATATCCTGCAATCAACACAACCAAAGTGGTGCCATTCTACAAAGGAATCCTATTAAGAGCTTCTCGTGCTTTCGTGGAGGTACCACATTCAATACAAGAAGGCCATCAAGAACCTCTCATGCCTTCATGAGGCTCCCTAACACATTGGTTATGTCATCAAAGTAAATGACAGATCGATGGATCCAATAGAGCACGCATTTCATTAGTCTCCTCAAAATATCCTATCACATTCAATTCTTCCTACTCCACAATGGAGCGTGCCGTGTTAGAGAGGGGAAATGAGGGAACACACCCATCACACAACACAAGGCCTCTCTTTAGCTGAGGGCATTTGTAGCACCCCTATCCTCTAAAAAAAAACCATAAAATACACAATTCACCTAGCAGACCACCGCCTGCACACACACACACACACCAATGCACAAACATGCTCACCAAAATTGGCTACCCATGCATTTCACAGCTCGTTTCAAACCACACTCCGCTGCCACTGCCGCACACAAAAACACTCTCTCACTTCCATTCTGCACACAAAAAAGGGCCCGAGGGGCACACACATCCACACCAGCACTGCACACAAAAGCAAAATAAGTAGAGAAGGAGGTAGGGAGGAAATGACGCTCAAGAAACATCATGGAAGCTTCACCATGCTTACAAACACCATACACAACTCAATTACATCAAACGGTGCACCTACATGGTCGTCGAGCAAAAAAATCACACTTTGGGCTTTGCAAGCACACACCTCTGCACAAAGAAGCCCACCAAAAAACTCACTCACACTCTCGTGGATCTTTGCAGCCGGCTCCCAAAAAGCCTTGGCTAAAAAGCATTCAAAATGACTATTATAGAGGGTCCTCTCTCATTTTGGGCATCTGCACACTATTGGTGAAAGGGGTGCACGGCTATGGTGGGTGATAACGTGGAGACATGGTGACAAGAAGGAGCAAGCAGAGCAAGGATAAAGGAGAGAGAGAGAGAGAGAGAGAGAGAGAGAGAGAGAGAGAGAGAGAGAGAGAGAGAGCAGGATTCTACACAATAACAAACGACACGCTTGTGTGTTAATTGAGTTGAAAAATGTTACATATATAAAAGAGGAGTTTCCATGCAAAAACTCTAGTAAACTACCCTTGCCTGCATGCTATAAAGTTTGTTCCCACGGGTAGAGGGCTTGAAAGCCTAACAATCCTCCCCTCAAGCCCGAACTAGACAAACCACTCTCATGATACCTCGATTTTTGGTATACTCGCCATCCGTGAGTTTTAGGTTCTCTCACAACCAAGGGTTTTGATACACCCATAACCTAGTGCTATGACAGTGAAACCCCCTCGAAAAAATGGGGTGTAGTTCAAAATAGCTACCAACATGCGGAGTTTTTGGTTTACCTCCCAACCTTGGGCTTAAGGTGTTCCCAATAACCTCATGAGAAGGACAATAGGCTGAGAACATATGAGTTTTAGGAGGTCTTACCACTTTGTATGTGGCAGCGTCTATAGTGTCTATAACGCGTACAATATATTTGACATGGCTATAACTAAAAACTAACATGCTAAAATAAGTCTTTTGATAGAAAATATAGAATTGTCTTGACAAAGAGGAACCTTGAACAAAGTTATGAAAATTAATAGGGTAAACAATTTTTGTACTCTCGTGTTTTTTATGTACCGAGTGCTCGAAGCAAGTCATCGAAAAAGTCAACACTAGCTTTCTTTTCAGATCAGCTTTAGTATTGGAGTCACTCTTTGCTCTTCTTTGGCATCACTATCCAAATTTTGATAATCAATTCTGCGATCCTCTATGTTGTAGGAGTGCTTTGATATGTTGTAAGAGCATGTGAACTTCCAGTCGTTGGATGCCATTAAGCTGACCCAAAAACTGTCAATTTGCAGTAGCATTTTGAAATGCTAGCAAAAGTTTGCAAAGGTCATAAAAACCACTCCTTTCCAAAAACTTCCTTACTTGCAGCTTCTTGATATGCCTTCATTGACAAGCTTACAAGCTTGTGAGCTGTGATTAGCTTGCTTCGATGCACTACTTAAATGCGTTTTGAGATGCGATGCTGCAGATTTTTGCTTGGGATTGCAACCTACACTATTTGGTAGCGTTTTGATTCAGCAAGACCGACATGCTCCATAACTCAATCACTTCTCGTTTATCTACTCACACCGGCTCTAGCCACCTGTCATCACTGCCTTTCCTATCCATCGGGGATCTACAAACCACTCCAACTTTAAACTGCCATAACTTTCACACCGTGGCTCCGTTTGAGGAGTCGTCTAGACCCGCTCGTACATCATCTCAAAGACCACATTCTAGAGCACCAACTCAACACTTCTTAGACCTTTATCTTCTGACCCAATTGGCCCATTTCGGAGCCTTCTTGGCCTAGAACACCTCGTGAAGAATCATAGTACACAATGAGAGTGTTTGTGAGTGTGTGTGGGTGAGTATACCCCCTAAGCACCCCCCTAGCTTTCTTGGGTCGACCCCCCCTTGTAGCTCATGCTTGAAGCTCATTGGACCCCTCCAGGCCTAGCCAATCACAAGAAGAAGCCATTACAAGCAACATGGGTAGCCTTGGGACAAGTGTCCCCCTTTCCCCTTTGAGAGAGAGGACTTGATAAATGCAAAAACAATTAGATAATTCAAGTAATTTATCATAGGACCCCTTTGAAGCCTAGCCAATAGGCTTCAAGCAACACATGAAGGTAACATGGGTAGGGACCTGACATGTGTCCTTGCTGCCTCTTCAAGCTGGGGCTTCCCTTGTGAGTGTGAGTGTGTGTTCTCTCTCTAATCCCTAGGAAAAGGGCTCGCCCCCCATCTTGTAGGGATGCTTTTGACTTTAGGAGCTCAAGCACCTTAGTCATCAAGCATGACAAAGCACTTGGACTAGGGGGTGTTCCCACAAGCATCTCAGGCAAGCATCTCAAGGCACCTCAAGCACCTTAATCATGTAGCAAGTCAAGCACCTCAAGCATGGAGTAAGTCAAGCACCTCAAGCACCTCAAGAAGGACAAACACCTCAAGCACGACAAGCACCTGAAGCAGGTCAAGCACCTCGAGCTTGGGCCGGGTTTCCACCTCAAGCTCAACCCTAGCTTACCTAAGGTCAAAGGACTTTTACACACATTATTGGAGGTCTTCAATGAAGCTAACCCTAAGGTCTTATGCTCCATTGGTTAGACTTGCTCTTGATAGACCATCTCCCATTTGGGCCCCTTTACTATTGGCCCCGTGTTGAGATAGATCTATAAGCACATATCTATATCTTAACACTTGTTCCCATTTATTCTCCCACATTAAGTGATCAATTTAATATGAGAAAATCATTTGGGTTGGTTAGATATTAGATTTTATGACAATCAGAATGTCATCCAGATATACTACCAAGACTTTCCTTTGAATCAAAACTTCAAATATGTTGTTGGCCATTCTATGGAACGTGCTCCCTGCGTCACTGAGGCCGAAAGGCATGCGAGTAAATTGAAAAAGACCCCTGGGGGTTCTAAACGCGGTCTTGTGGGTGTGTTGAGGATTTAAAGGGATCTGCCAGTAACCCGATGCTAAATCTAAGGATGTGAAGTACTTTGATTCGCCAAGTTCATCTAAGAGATCATCCAGACGAGGTAGGGGATAAACATCGTGCTCTGTGATAGAATTCAAAGGCCTAAAATCAATGCAAAATCTGTAACTGCCATCATCTTTCTTCACCATATGGGGTTCTGAAGACCAGGAACTAGAGGAAGGGACAATGACACCTTTCTTCAGCATGTCCTTGACTGCGTCTTGGATGATCTGGATTTCTTTGGGGGACCTACGCCGCCTAGGCATTTGGACCGGCTGGTTTTCGATAGTGTGGATGGAATGTGAAATAGGCAAGTTAACCTGAGAGGTAGCGACTGATATCCGGAAGAGAGGAGGGAACTTGCTTAAGAGGGTTTGGAGTTGTTGAGTGCGTCTATGTGTGTCTTCTTCTATAAATTGTGCATTGTTGAAGTGTGACGGAACAGTTGTCATTTGTAGAAAGGGGATGGGCAAACTGTTAGGGAAGACCAAAGATTGAGAGGAGAAATCTAACCTAGCCTGGTTGTGTACTAACCAATCACATCCTAAAGTGAGTTTGAAAAGCTGATGAGGGAGGACATAAAAGTTATGAGTGAAAGTTTTATTGCTAATTGTGAAAGTCAGTGTTACCATGTGACTAGATTGGTACAATTTCTGATGGTCGCCAAAAAGAACGGTTATTGGAGGTGCGGGAAACAAAGGGAGATTGAGGGAGGAAACCGTTTGAGTACTGATGGAGGAAATGGAACTACCAGAATCTAGGAGAGCTTCCAAGTGAATTCCATCTGTGTGGAGGGCGGTGGTGCAGACCAGTCGGTTGGAAGATGATGCTGATGCAATGAGATGCGAATGGGTGTCTTCTAGCAACCATTCGCTTAGATGTTTTCCGGGAGTACAGCCACATGAGCCGTCTGAGCTAACGCGACCTGCGCATTTTGAAATTGAGTGTGAGGACGACTTCTCCTACAATGTCTTTGAATGTTACCATACCCGTTGCATCCATAACACCTAGGACGGCCTTGAGCATCTCTATCTGGTAAACGACGACGATTGCCGTATTGGGCATTTTGAACATCAATGTCCATTGGTGTGGGTAACAGCGGCGTGTCGAGGAGAGGACGATTCTGTGTGGTTGTGGGAGGAGGAATAAAAGCAGTGTGAGTAGCTGTTTGTGCACTAGCTTCTATCCTCTGGGCGATCAGGATGGCTTCATGGTAAGATGTGGGGCCCTAGTCCCAAACTCTACGGGAGAGGTGTCCCTGGAGTCGTGGCCAGAGGAAGTATAGCTTCATGTCTTCCGACATGGTAGGATCTGCCCTAAGAATTAATTGGTTGAATTTGACGGCAAATTGGGCCACGGGCTCTTCAAAACCCTTTTTTTAATTGGTGCAATTGTTGCAAAGCACTTTGTGTGATGTTCTGTTGGGCGAAAATCTGAACCAAGAGTTGTTTAATGAGGGGCCAAGAATATTTCACCTGATCAGTTTGCTGTACAAACCATGTTGCTGCGATGCCCTCGAGTAAGGTGCGGACTTCTAAGGCTTTCTGCTCCACATCCCAGTTGTGATATTCTGCCACGTTCTCAAAGTGGTCCAGCCATGTCAGAATATCTTCAGTAGGGAACCCAGAAAAGGTCTTTGGGCGAACCTTGCTGTCAGAGCGTGTGTTGTGTACTTATTTCTGTGTTAACAAACCAACGAGGTGTTGGTTTGTAGTGTTAATCTGCATAAGCATTGAAGATATGGCAGTGAATATGTGCTCGAAATGGGTGGGCTGTGATGGTTCAGAAAACTCAGGGTGCATTGGGGCGTCTTCATAGTGGGGAGAGGATGGATGCCTGGGGGAGTTGGGGCGACTCACGGTAAGACAAGAAAGTTGCGTGCTAGGTGAGAGAAACTACAGTGCTACTGTGCAAGAAAAGACGTGCCCGTCAACTCCACCAAACTGTAACGTACACAGTACAAGCAGTAAAATGTCCGCCTTCTCATTCATTTCCCTGAACCTTCTCTGGTCGCCAAGAATTGGGTTCGTTAGCCTATGGCAAGAAGGAAACCGTGAGGCAAGCTTATGTGGGGAGGATGTGACAATATATACATTAAAAAATCGCCTTACCTTAGAAACCAAAATGGGACTTTGGCCAAGCACTACAAAGAGAACTTTGATCTCACGTGATCTTTTTATTAATTTTTTCTCTGCTCCCCCTTCAAGAAATCTAGATCTTACCAATGCAATATCAAATTTTTGTTGAAGGGTAAACTTAAGCCACACAAAACACCAAGGTTTTATGGCTTGTCCAATGAATTCTTCCTGCACTATGAGGAGTTTGTGGTCCCTTACATTTGAAGTTGTTAGAGTGGAAAGTCTCTCTACCAACATCAATATTGGGCTCATTAAGCTGATTCATGAAAAAGGGGGGGGGGGGGGGGGGGGGGGAAGAGGATCTTGCCAACTTGAGGCCTTTAATTATCTAACTTAAATCCTAGGATAGAATGGAATGGGAATGCTTTTTGTAGTCTTTGGTAGATATGGGCCTTGACAAAAGGTTTTCTAGATTTGTGAATATTTTATTTGGTAATTTTTATGATAAAAGTTTCAATTAATGGTGAAGTTTCATGGTTTATCCTCTTGAGAAGATCAATGAGACAAGGTTTTCCTTTGGCTCCTTTACTTTATGAAATTTCTTCATATCGATTTGGTTAGCTCGTTCAAGAATGCATGTAGCTTGGCGCCATCAAAGGTACGAGTACTCCCGGCCGTCTTCGGCGGCCTCCCTCCCTCTCTCTCTCTCTCTCTCTCTCTCTCTCTCTCTCTCTTCCGCTCCCCTTCATCTCACTTGACGTTTAGCCTTCATCTCGCAGAGAGAGACACGTGTAAAGGGTTGTGCTCCGCCATATTATGTTAGTAGATACAAATCCCTAAGACATATATGGATTTATGCCTCTAACTCTGGCCTTTAAGCTTTTAGGTGGCATGGCCAAATGAGTTAAGCTTAATTGTTTGAACTCAAGTGACCGTGGCGAAATGAGTTAACCTTAGTGGTTTCAGCTTTGCCAAGGAAGGGGGGAAGGGGGGGTGGTGGTGGTGTTGGTGGTGGTGACATGTCCATTTCCCTTAATCATCTTCATATCAAACAAAAGTTAAACTTAAATTCCCATGATGATCTCTATAGCGAAGCTCTAAAATTTTGAAAAAAAGCGGGGACCAAGATCCCCGATCATATGTGCGCGCACAGATGATCGGGGGGCTCTAGTCCCCTCTTTTATTTAAAATTTTTGAACCTTGATTTTCATGGTCGAATGAGTTAATCTTAAACTTTTGAGTTGTGCCATGAGGTGGTGGCATGGCCATTTCTCTTAATCATCTTGATATGAAACAAAAACTAAACTTAATTGTCCAACAAGCTCTCTACAGGTGAAGGTCTGCAAGTTAAAAAGGGGGGACTAGATCCCCCCAATGGTCTGCAATTTTTTTTCCAAATTTTCAAGCATGCCGATAATCAGGGGCTCTAGACCCTCTTTAAAATAAAAAAAAATCAAACCTTGAGGCTGGAGCCTCCTCATTGTCCACGCAAATGTGGATGATTAGGGGGCTCTAGAACCCCCCCCCCCCTCCCCCGCCCCCAAAATTTTCAGACCTTGCTTTTAATGGATAAATATTGGGAAGAATCTGAAATTAAAAAATATTTGCAGCACTCGAGTTGTGCGACAATCAAGCTTGCTCGTTGACATGGGATAGCAATTTCCCAAAAATTGATTTAAAAATCTGGGCACTATTGAGCGAATGTGCTCACCCTCTATTGCCGGTTGAATGAGCTGAGAAGGGATCATTAAATGCTTGCTTCACCGGCCTCTAAATACCTAAGATTTTTGTGATTAAGGTTGAGAAAAAGTAGCATGGTCATCCAGACAACTAGCGAGCTTGAGAACAGCGGGTGAACGATGCCTGTGGGATTACTTTAGAATCCCATGCAATCTTACTTCAGAATCCCATGTGCTTGCACTCTTTGCAAAACATCTCTAAGAAGCTCGCGAGGAAAGCTGGACCAGCAACTCTAGTGCTGCTCATTTTCTGCGCCGCCTCAACAAACACAGAGCTGAGCGAGTGGAGTTTGTGAGCAATTGCCTTAGTGCAAGGTGAGGCTGAGCAAAAGCTGCTTATTGCAAAGTTAATCAAAGCTCAATGCAAACAATGTAAGTTTTTGATTCAGTGTAGCCAAAATTATGAACGCAATTGTAAATATGTAGAGCACGCGTGAGTTTGCATACTAAATAGACCTGCACTTCAAAAGAAGATCTCACATTTGAAGCGGAGGTTCACAGTTTTACAAAGAGGTAGTCTCTCTCTAATCAGCTTCTTAGGAGCTTTATAGTTTTACAGAGACATAGTCTCCCTCTATTGAGATATACCTATCAGAGAATCAGGATGGCCACAAAGATGGGAAGTTTTATCTTCCTAAGCAGTTCCTGAGCTACGATCTCTTCGCCTATAACTCCACTTTTGTAATCGTTACTAATGGCAAGAGGAAGCGGGTTCAATGGAAGTATACTTGGTAGTTCCATCTTAGAATCAGACGGTGGCTTTTCCCAGTGAGGTGTTGGAATTTCTTTGGCTAGACACCCTTGGAATTACAATTATAGGGGTGTCAAGCACTCAACAAGCATGAAATATGGCATAAAGCTAGCAATACCAGTAGAGCTAGCAGCTGCAGAGTGGTACTATCATGAGAAACATTGGCCAACTCATCAAACAGACAAATGGGTTCAGGGTTTAGGGTTTGGCACTCAACCAGAAACCCAGACGGATTCCTCAACACCATTTCAAGATCAGGCGGCGGATTTTTCAAAATTTTTGGAGTAATACCAAAATTCAAGAAAGGAGGAAAGGATGTAGAAGGCAAAGATGGCTCCAGGTGGTAGAAACTATCTCTTGGAATCCGGATAATGGATTGGTCACACATTTGTAATTACCACGACAATTACTACAATAAATTCTAGAGGCTATAAATAGACCCATTACTTTATAATCGGGCTGCTTGTCTTTTAGATTCTCACTTCTTAGTTCTCTTGGTCGCAGAAACTTTAGACATCTGCTATAAGGGTTTGCCACCATAATCCGGCTTGCATAATCTTCTTATAAGTGATATCAGTGGAGAAGTGTCCTCCAGAATCCCCATCGTGTGCTTCAGAGATGACTTGCATTCCCTTCCATTGACACACACCTTCGAACAACACCATCTATGCCCAATCTATACAACAATCCTCCTATTATGGTGAACTTCAAACTCTTAATGATCAGTTCTTTCTTCTGATATGAGTCCAATTGTCTAAGAATCCTCCTCGTCAAAGGAACTGATATACATCAGTGGAGAAGTGTTCTCCAGAATCCCCATCGTGTGCTTCAGAGATGACTTGCATTCCCTTCCATTGACACACACCTTTGAAGAACACCATCTATGCCCAATCTATACAACAATCCTCCTATTATGGTGAACTTCAAACTCTTAATGATCAGTTCTTTCTTCTGATATGAGTCCAATGGTCTAAGAATCCTCCTCATGAAAGGAACTGATATACATCATACCATTTAGGATCTGAATTTTCCTCAGCTGTCACTTGAAACAGCTCTGCATCTACTGGCTCATCCCTCAAGGATATTTTAGAGTAGCCTTCAATACTTCTGAAAAGAAAATCAACACCACAATGAGATTTACCAGGCTTGTGGAATATGTGGAACTCAAACTCCATCAAGAACATCATCCATCTTATTAATCTTCCTTGGATAATAACTTTGTCGATAAAAAATAGTAGTGCCTGATGATGCACATAGAAATGAAATAATTTTCCCAATAAGTAATGTTGAAACTTGGTGGCACTGAAAACCATTCCAATAGCTTCTCTTTCCGTGGTAGTATATCCCTGTTCAACTAGATTAAATCTTCTACTGGCAAAATAAACTGGATAATCTGTCCTTCCATCTGGTTGAGCCAATATTTTCCCCATTGCCAGCAGTGAAGCATCGACATGCACATGGAATATAACATTCCAGTCTAGTTGTTGAAGTACTGGCTTACTGATAATGACATTTTTAAGACATTGAAAGCTTTCTTCACATTCAGAAGTCCAGACAAACTTACTGGTTTTTTTGGGTAAGCTCATATAGAGGTAATGCCTTTGTAGCAAACATGTAAACAATTCTTCTGTAAAAAATTATATACCCCAAGAATGAACTCAATTCAGACGCTGTGCGGGGTGCCTTGGCCTGCTAGACACACTAGACTTTATCATTGGCCATCTCTATGCCATGTTCCGACACTATATGCCCCGGTAATTGTCCCTTCTAGAGCAGAAAGATAGACTTGAATGGATTTAAGCAGATCCTCTTCTCCTTACATCGCTGGAAAACCATTTCCAAAAACAGTAGATGCTTCTCCTCAGTTGAGAATACAGTAAGTCATCCATAAATATAGCTAGAAATCTGTGCAAGAATTCATTGAATATCTCCATCATGCAACATTGAATGTTGCTGGAGCATTGCAAAGACCAAATGGCATGACTAAATACATGAATGCACCCCATTAAGTAATAAAAGTGGTTTTTCTCCTATCTTCATGAGCAATCTTTAACTGGTTGTAACCACTGTAGCCATCCATAAAACTATACATATCATGGCCTACAATCTCATCAAGAAGCATATATGTGAAAGGTAATGGAAAGGGATCTTTGATAGTTTGAGCATTCAATTTTTGATAGTCCACACATACTTTGACTTTCCCATTCTTCTTTGGTATGACCACTATAGGGAATAGCCAATCACTGTTGGCGTCTTCTGTGATGAATCTGGCTTTCAAAAGGTTGTCAATTTCCTCTTTGAACTTCTCAGCATAGTTTAGATTCATTTTGTACCTCTACAGACATACTAATCTGGCGTCTGGCTTCAGAGGTATTCTGTGCTAGCAAACTTCTGGATCTACACCTTTCAAATCAGTATGTTCCCATGCAAATACATCTTTGTATTTCTGGAACATAAGTCTGGCTTTTCCTTCATTTTTGGGTTTAGTGCTTATTCACCTTGATTAATCGAGGACTTTCTTCAGAACCCAAATTCCATTCTTCAATCTCTTGATCATGTGGAAGCAGCCAATTTTGGGCCACCTCCCTTCTTTTTGGTTGACTCCTCAGGATAATCCCAAGACAAATTTGTTAGTTCTGGATTCTCATTTTGAACTCCAATGACCTCTTTACTGTGCAATGGTGTACTGGAATCTGAATATCCCTCTTTGGAATCAGATGGTTTGGCCGTCCAGTCAACTAAACTGGTCTCTCTCCAAGATTCAGTTCAGTGAATTGATATGGAAACTGCCTTCTTTGTTTCTTAGCTTGAGCCTTGTCAAATAACATTGCATTCAAATCGATTTTAGTTTTAACAAAAAAATGTTAATGGCTGCAAGCATCCATTCAATCTTCTTAACCCCATATTTTTGGCAAAGTTCCTCAGGTCGTTGTGCTTTCTTCCAGCTTTTGGTGTTATTTGCATGGAGCTGGATTCTCCTACTAGTTCCCTGAATGGTTATGGTTTGATTTGCATAATCATGAACTACCTACACCGTCCGAAGCCATGGGCGTCCCAGTAGCATACCATATGCTCCTTGGACATCTAGTACCAAAAATTTGGTTTTGAATTTCTCTTTTCCCACCCTAATCTGCATATTCTGGATCATACCAGTTGCTTGAACAACTCTATGATCAACCATTCTAACCTTAAAGGGTGCTGGTTTTAAATCAGTGATACCAAGCCTTTGCTGAAGATGTGCCCCTAGAATATTCACACCCGTCCCTCCATCCAGTATAACACCGGATAACAACTCCCATTGTTTTTAGACCTTGTAATCCACCTGGATTACTTGCACCTCATCATCTTTGACAGTCTACAAATCAGTTGCTCTAGCATCCACTTTAGATTTTCTCCGTTGTTTGATAAACTTTGCTGCTCCAGGCAAAGTCTTCATGATATCCTCTAATTCGACTGTCAATTTCTGAATTCGTTCACAGATTTTGACATGGATCTCTTCACTCTCCTGGTTAGAATTATCATCAGAACTTAAGGATTCAGGACTATCTTCACATTGCCAATCCTCTGTTCTGGTGTGTGTAGTACTGAGCCATGACTGACACTGAGAAAGACACTGTGCTTTCCCTAGTTCAGTGTTTTCTATTGCAATCAAATCTGATTTGACCTGCCCTAGATCATCCACAAGTCCTTGCATTGCAACAAGCATGGTCTCAAAGATTCCAGATCCTCACTGACCTAGCTGTCTTTTCTTAGAAGAGTGGGCTGGAATCTTCTAAATAACACGAGCATCAGAACTCTCTGGCTGTTCTGATAGCATAGTTGCCAATTCTTGCTGCTCTTGCCATTCATCGACTACCTTCTCCTTGCCCTTAGCCTTCCAGATTTCTCTCTGTTGAGTCCATTTACTGGTTTCAAAAATGATTGGTTTCACAGGCTCGTCTAAAAGTTCCTCAATAATCACCTCTTTACTGTGAGTGGCTACCCGTACTTAAATTGGTTCCGATGCTTTTGCCATAGTAGCCTCAATATTGGGTGCCTCTGGACACTAAGCTGCAAAATACCCATATTTCCCACAATTATAGTAGTTAAGACTTCGGTTCTAGAAATTGCCACAACCTTGGCCTCGGCAAGTACCCCCTTGGTATCTGTCGTGCCCAGTGCCAGTCCCACTGGTACCTGAATTTTTCCTCTTTAAGTCCACTAGTCATCTCTACCTTAGTTGATTCGGCACTTGTAAATGCAATTAGAGACAGATCCTTACCTTTCTTGAAATGATGGATTTGAATGCCACAATTTTTCCATAGATGGCAATACACTTTGTAGTACGTGCATTGTGGCATTCGTTGAAAACATGATCTCTGGATTTGCATTTGGAGCACAAGGTTTCCATATTCCTGACTGGTTCTCTGGTCTGGCTAATTTCAGCAATCTGCCTGGGCATTTTGTCTATTTTTTGGGACCAAGATCCTTTCTTAGCCTTGTCCTTGCTCTTTTCATTTGAACTACTATCAGAACTGCTGAAAGTCTCACTAGAGTTGAAATTCTCCGTAGAAGAGCTACTACTGCCAGACCTCCGCTTCTTATCGCTTCGCTCCTTCTTGGCTTGTTGTTCGAGCTTCAGAGCTCTGTGCACCAAGTCATTAAACTTCTTTGTGGGTGCAGGTGCTCTCTCAGCTTCTTGCTGCGAAACCCATTCAGAAACCATGCACGCTGTCTTTTTTTTAAAGGTGGTTCATGCACCTGCCTTGTCAATTACATAGCTTCTTAGAGACAATTTTCCTTGCTTGATCTTGTCCAGCTCACAAATAATGTCTTCATCACCTCTGTTGTCTGAGTACTCAAGTCTGAAAGCCTTGATCAATTTATTGTAAGACCTGAGCTGGCAAGCTGGATAGTGGTAATACAATTTTCTTGTGGCATCCTTCAACGTTTGAGGAAAATATTCTCCCCAGTCATCTTCATCAATGTGCTTTGATTTGGCATATTGCTCAAAGGCTTTAATGTGGACATCAGGATCATGTTATGTCCTGCCTTTGAAAATTGGAAAAGAGATCTTTAAGGAAACAATATGACTTCCTGTAATGATCAGTGTCGGCATCCCAACGACCTTCCTATTCAGTTTCAATCACAGTCTCTTCCTTGGCCTTCCTGTTTGTATTATGATGCTTGCCTTTGCTACCCTTGGCCTCAGCTGTCTTGTGTATGGACTGAGAACCTTGAGTCCTGGTTTTGTGTTCCTCACGCTCAGCCCTTCTCCTCCTTGAGTGACTGGAATGCTGAGAGTCTCTAGCCTCTTCAGCATTACTCTGATCCTCCCGAGCCTCAGTCTCACTCTTGGGGTCCCTCTTAGTATCAGATTCTCTTTTTGACACTTCTGGAATAGGGTTGACTTTTGTGGAATCGGTGCGCAATCGGGTTGATGATTTTCGACCACAACTGACTCTGGGTAGCATATTTGTAGCTAAGAATTCTAGGTCTAGCCACCATGATCGCCAAAATGGAATGGGAGCTGGTCTCTTGATACAACTATTACAGTGTTAGAGTTCAGAGCTACTGATTATCTAGGCGGTTCAGTTAGTGAGGACTGGAATTAAGTACTGGACTAAAACAGAGAACTGAACTGGAATAATGTAACGGAAGACACAAATTGGAAGACTGAGAATGGTATTATAGATTCAGATCAGTATAGTGTACAACAGGCTTAAAAGCTCAGATGAAGTCTGAGGATTGATTACAGGAGTAAGTGATTACAGAGTTGAAAGCCAAAAGCTTATGAAGCTAAAAGTCTAGAAGCAAGAGCTCGTAAGCCAAAAGTTAAAAGAAATCCCAAAAGCCAAAAAGCCAAAAGCCAAAAAAACCCCCGAGACATTGTAGCGGGTCCTATTTATAGGCTTACAAAGTTACTGCAGTAACTTTTGAGTAACTTTTGTAATTACTACCAAATTACTACCAGTGTAGCAATTCTCGCTGGTCGACCTTCTAAGGAGCAGTTCCTATCTGCTGGGACCGTCCTTGCCTTCTACATTGTTGCTACCAATTGTGTCTAGACTTTTGATTCCCTCATATCTAAGTTTCTTGTGGTGTTTTGTGATTTTAAGTACAATCGTTTTTATTCTAGTTTTGCTTATATTGCATGAACCACATATCTAAATCACGTTTTGAGCATAAAAGTAGGTAGAGCTTGCTTAGAGGATGCTATAGAGTGCTTTGAGTGTCCAAAACAACCTGTGAAAATAGGCTGTAGAAACAAGCGTGATTTTGCCAAGGTGTTTAGATGGGAATTTGATGTAGTATGGCCTATTTATGTAGTAAGTTTGAGTACATTGAAAGTGTTGTAGCTATCTCAAATCATCACTCAAACCTTATAGGAAAGTAGACTAATTTTTGGTGTTTGATGCACGCTTGAGATTTTCACTACGGATTAGTGAGATAGACTGGGTTTTTTGAGAGGTTAGCTACCTCTTTTCGCCTCCATGTACTATTTGGGTCAGCTACATCCCATGGATTGACATATTTGTGTATATGGTTCTTGCTTTACTACCATTGATATGGTGAGGCTAGGTAGGATGCCAATATTTTTGCACTATTGTTGGGGATGAAGCAACCTAAACTAGAGAAAAACTCACCATGATCATGGGTACAATCCATTCCTGCCTCTAAAATCCTCTAGAGTAATCGTCTTTTTGATTTTTCACGGCGGCTAGAAGATAACTTACTGACTATGTAGGGTACTTGGATGTAGGGAGACTTTCCAAGGACCTTGGTAGCTATAGGTTATTTAGGAAAAAGATGGTGGATATTCCTTGAGATTTATGTGGAGTCGGTAAGGATAATGCCAAGTTAAGACGGTAGGAATTAGAGAAATTGTTGTTTCATCATGCTATTTTTTAGTTACAATAGCAGTAGGGTAAGCAAAAATTTTCACTGTCGTATTTGTGGTTAAAAATGTTGAAGTGAAGCAAAATTTGGCCAAGTTGAAAGTAGGCATGCTTATTTTGAGTAAATTGATATGATACACAATTTTCACAAGTTCATCATATACTCCAAATAGCACTAGGAACATGTACAAGTGTTAAAATTTCAAAGTTAACACTCCCAAGACCACCTATAAAATAGGTCACCTATTTTTCAACTCACTCATCTTGTTACCAACTTCCACTTTTGACCATATAACAAGATTTAAACATTGTGTCGACAAAGACTATGTAGTTTGGAGTCATTTGGACCATTAGGTCATGGTATAGAGCCAAAACTCATAAAACTAATGAAATCCACAAAACAAAGTCACAATTGAGATTTTGGAATCCAAAAGTCAAACCCCTTCACCAATGAAACCCTAATTGTGTGTTCCAACCTTGTACCACTTCAAAAGGGCAAAAAAGTCAATGCTTGGTGAAATCTAACATAGGTGCAACTATATTACATTTTTATCAAGGAGGTAAATTTTGCTTCTTTGAAGTTAGTGAGCTTTACTAATGACAATTGGAAGCTACTATCCAAATTTGGGAGCATTTAAAGCTATAAGTTGAGAGATGTTGAGATGTCAAGCTCAACATATACGACTCCTGGATGACTATCACCGAAGTCATCATCAGTGGCACGCCTTAGTGGATATGTATATCTGAGCTGGTCTACCTATAGGAGTGATGGCACACTTATCTACTCACCCTCACTCACTAGCGGTTTATACTAGACCGTTGTACTAGTTCCCCTATTTTTCCTTATGTTTTGTAGACCTCTTATCTTGAGTTTGTGAAGAAGAAGAAGTACAGTCTTTTGCCTTCATCTATGTGTGTGTGTGTGTGTGTGTGTGTGTGTGTGTGTGTGTGTGTGTGTGTGTGTGTGTGTGTGTGTGTGTGTGTGTGTGTGCGTGCTTATAAGGGCTCAATCTCTCTCCTTATCTATCTCTTGACATGTTATCAGAGCCTGGTTGTGTCTGAGGAGCTTGGAGCAGCAAGCAGGAGCGGAGCGGGTTCGGTATTCCCGGGAGCCATCATCAATGATCTCCAATTGAGGTTATTTCTTTTGGAGCTTGTGCATTTTAGGGTTCTATTTAGTCCTTTGGACTATGACTGTGCAGCCAAATTTCCATTACAGGCACGTTTCGACCCCCGTTTTGGAGTTAGAATGTGTTCGCATGCAAAAATGCTAAGGCTTGAGATTTTGCAGATCTACATGTAGGTGGTGCAGAAAACTTTGGTTTGGCTGGAGTGTGCACATATACTGTTTAGTACAGTGAAACATGTGTATGTATGCAGATTGTGGTTACAGGTGGTAACCGACTATTTTTAACAGGCTGCTCGAAGACTATGTAAAAGGTTGAAAACATGTTGTCCAACAATGATGGGCTTAACCAGGTTGTCAGTGAGAAGTTGAACAAGAACAACTTCCATTCTTGGAAGTTCAAAATGACCAATTTCCGAATGGGCAAATGTTATTGGGACTACATGAGATAGCACCATCACTGCCAGAGGAAGGTGCGACTGTTGCCCAAATTAAGACATTTAAAGATTGGAACCAAGGAGCTTAGAAGGTCACGTACTGGCTTTCTGCCAGTGTACAAGACACTATGATTGGGTATACACATGCTACTCAATCTCCTAAGGAGGCTTGGGACACTTTGCTGTCATTGCATGTGACTCAGTTGAATATTGTGCATAAGAAAATCCTATCCATCAATGACTATTCACTGAATATAAAGAGCATATGTGAGTCACTTGCATCGATTGGTGTTACAGTTGATGATGAAGATTAAGTAGAAGTCTGTCTGTGAGGTTTGGGTCCTGACTACAAACAATTTAAAACTCGTATCCATCTTCGAGGGAACATTCCCTCGTTTAAAGATTTGGTGTCCTTATTGATTGTGAAAGAGAAGGAACTTGAGGAAGACTCCTCTACGTAGGGTGGAAACAATTTGAACCAGTCCTTTTTAACAACAGAGGAAGAGGAAGAGGACGTGGTACAAGTCGAGGACGAGGCCAAGGAAGAGGCAACCACCAAGCACAACAACAAAACAACAATCATGGTCAGAACACAAGTGGTGGTGAGGAAGCTTTCAAGGAAGAGGAGCCCAAGAGGTCGTGGAAATGCGCATCACAATTGCAGGTCAACACGAAAATGTAGTATGTTGGGGTTGTGGGGAGACATGGTCACTTTGAACGTGACTCTCCAGACAGGAGACAACAAAACAATTATGCAACCACTAGCAGGAATGCAGATGAGCCTGAGAGGCTGTTTGTGGTGCAACACATGCTGAATACTATGTCTGCAAATGTGGCAAAATCCAGTGATAATGTCTTATATATGGATTGTGGTGCATCGAATCACATGACCAGCCATGGTGAATGGTTTAAGGAAATGGAGACTTTACAAAGTCCTGGTTATGTAGAAATTGGGGATAATACTGCACATCCTATTATGCATACAAGAAATATGTCATTGTCTATATAGATAATAAAGTGAAGTACATGGCTGATGTACTACATATACTTAGAATTACAAAGAACCTGGTTTCTGTAGGTTGAGCATGGCTTATAGGTCAGGTCTAACTCTGATGGTCTCTTTGTCGAAGAGCATAACAAGGATGGAAGGTTGGTTGCATGAGGCTGCAGGCACATCAACTCAGTTGGCAAGACAAGAGGATTGGCAATTAAATGACAAGGTAATAATGCAAGTAAATGAATATGCAAGGTAGATGCAGGATATGATGGAGAGACTCCATTCAGCAGCACTTAGCCGCAGCACAAAGGCTAAAGAGCTCGAGATGGTGATTGACACTCTCCAAGGAGAGTTAGAAGACAGAATGACTGTCATCACCGATCTTCAGAGGCAAATGCAGGAGATGAAAGCCAAAGCTGAACAACATCAGCTAGCAAGAGATCGTCAGCAGAAAGAAATGGAAGAGTTAGGTAATCTGCTAGCCAAATTATCAGATGCTTGCAAAGCGAAAGATGAACATTTGGCAGATGTTACGAACGAACTTTTGACGACAACCTTGTCAGCTCAGAAAATTCAAGTGCAATTGGATGTTGCAAATGCCTCTTTACAATACTTTGAACAGCAAATCAATGATCAGGAAATCTTCTTACGACAAATAAGAGAGAATCCAGCTGTGGCCTCGATCAAAGGGACAGATGAAGTATACAAGGCACTAGAAAAGAAGAACAAGGACCTCAAGTTAGAATTAAAGCTGGAGCAATCACAACGTAGGGACCTGGCATTGATGCGGGTACAGAGAGAAGAAGAGCTCCTAAGAGAAATAGCAGAGCTCAAGAGAGTTAACCAACTCCTGAGGGAAGGAAAGTCGGATGCGCAGGAAGAGGTAGGCACTTTAGAGCCACCGCAGATAGATATACCCTCGGTCTCATTTGCTCAGTTGGAGACACAGTCCACAGCAGAGCCGAGTGATGAAGAGAATTTTCAGATTAACGTTACAGATGCAGACACAGTGCCTATGGTCCACCTATGGTCCAGCTATCAAAAGCTGAAGAGGACGCACTGAAAGAGAAGATCACCCAAGAGGTGAATGAGCAGTGGAAAGCCACGATGGATTGGGAGTTGAGAGTTCTACACTCTGTCAACGTCACTCAAATCACTCCCAATCAGATCAATGCGCAATGGCATCAGCAATCCCTACCATACCCTCTCATAAAAGTGCAACTACTACAGGTAAAAGAGAGGCTCTACAAAGACTACAGGCGTATGCACACCAAACCTTGTAAACACTCACTTGATTTTTTGAAGAAAGCCATGTAATTCAGCGCAAGAAGACGGCGCAGATAAAGACCACCCAAAGTGGAGGTTGAGCTGGTTGAACAAGAATCTGTGGTGTTTGATTCTGTTCACAAGAGCACCTGCAGCCCTGCAAAGAGACCCAACTTTCTATCCTATACCCAGAGTAAGGACATGGCAAGAGTATGAGGCACTGACAAAGAAACGGCCAACCTGGCTGAACTACCCTAGACTGCCAGCTCCAGAGAAAGGACAAGCAACAGAGGAATACATGGTGAAAACCCTAACGGGCGCCATGTCTTTCTTCAAGAGTCTACCGGATCTCTCATGTGCGATGTTATACAAGATATGCCGAATGATGCTCACTTGTATTGAAGTTTCTCAGTAGTCAGCCTTCCGAAGAAGTGCTCTATGGCTTCTACGCCCGGTGTATGTTCTTGCCATCACATAATATGTTGGAGTTTGAGGAAGCTTTCTACACGGGATTCTTCACATGGCGAACGAAGATATTTGCGCCGATGATCAGCAACCTTACCTCAAGATTTGTAGGCTACTCAGCCGTAGAGCTGAAGAACTGAGTGACCATGTAGTTTCTTCAAGTGCCAGATAAAGAAAGAAAAATCAAATACCAGAAGGCACTGAATGCGCTTAAAGACCGCCTCGCCAGCCGCCAGCCCGAACAGTCTCAAGGGCATAGCTTATGTTATGCCCTTGGCAAAAACATATCATATTTGGGGTGTACAACCTCAGGCAGAAGGACCAACGATAGGGAGAACACTATCAGATTCTTAACCGCAACAGTCTACAAGTGCTCGTGGAAAAAAGGTTAAGTAAGTTTGGGTTAAAAAAAACAATCATGGCAACCAAACTGCAACAGATATGGATACCCAAAGCCCTGCTTTTGCATCAATCTTCCAACTCAACCAAATCAAGCTTCCAAGTTTCCAAAACACCTCAACCAAATCCAAAGTGGTGGTGGAAATCCAACCAACAAATTCATGCTTCACCGGGCTTACACATGTACAAATGGCTTCCCAAATTTCAATCAAAAAAGTCAATGGATGCCAAAGCACCAACATGGCAATGGAGACCAAAACCATTAAATTGTCAAACACCTTCGAGGTCTCTATAATCTACTTTGAAGTGGGTACCAAAAACCAGTCTAGACCAACTCAACCACCAACCCATTGTACTCACCAAACCAACCATCAAAGAACAGGCAATTCGTCTTCAACAACTTTTGTCTAGAAAATAGAGCATAGATGAAACCATTGAACAATTGGATTAGTAACAACATCTTGCACATAACTGTGTTATCGAATGCATCTCTTTTATAAGCATGATAGGGCCACATTTCACGGCCTCTTGCATAAGCACGTTGTTTGCACCCATGCACATCGCACATACCTTCGTTCGAGGTGACTCATAATGGGAAGGGGGGAGTAACCGTAATTGGAGCAGCTTATTGAAGGATCTTAGGCTGCAAGATGATGAGAGATTATGTGTATAGTGTATAAAATATGGTTTGTTGCTTAAATTTTTGCTTTTTTTTAATACTTTTAGCATAATTTTGCTCTTATCAGGCATAATATTGAGCCATATTGAAAAATTTTGATGGGTGAGATGCCTAGAGTGAGAGTATGTACATATGAGTGTGAGGAATAATTTTGTGAGCCGTAATTGGAGCAGCTTATTGAAGGATCTTAGGCTGCAAGATGATGAGAGATTATGTGTATAGTGTATAAAATATGGTTTGTTGCTTAAATTTTTGCTTTTTTTTAATACTTTTAGCATAATTTTGCTCTTATCAGGCATAATATTGAGCCATATTGAAAAATTTTGATGGGTGAGATGCCTAGAGTGAGAGTATGTACATATGAGTGTGAGGAATAATTTTGGCCAATTAATAATATTTTTTAGTAATTTTCTTGTCTTTTTAACCTAATAATGATAAAAATAATAAGCAGAGCCAGGACATTTGGATTTGAGATTTAAAAGCAAACGCCAAATCTACAAAGCAAGAGCTTTGAGCATGTCGAATATGGAAGGATTTGGCACATGTCAAAATTTGGGCCAAATTAAAATGGACCAAAATTGCAAAATCACAACCAATTAGCGACCATGTGTCCAATTGATGAGCCATCTGAGTCGCAGGTGGTATGACATGCAAAAGGTGGGCAAGTAAGGTAAGTAGACACAATGCACTTGGGACAAACCAAACACATATAGGCAAAATGGGCAAATCAAGCCTCATTTATAGACAGACACTTTCACTCACACACACACACACACACACACACACACACACACACACACACACAACTATTTTCACATAGAGCTACCCGTCAGGTTTTCACCTGCTACACACATCGGACACCTACTCTACACAAGGATCCTTGTCAGGACATGAACAGTTGTGAGTGGTCAAATGTGCAAACAAACACTCACAATAACAGAATCAATCAAATCAAGACAGGATTGTGGAAAACTGTCAGAGCATTTTTCGGAGGGAAAATTCATTCCATTTTCAAAAGCAAGTTGATAGGAATGTCGTCAATTGCCAAAAGAATCGGGCCATACAATCATAGTCTGAAAATGGGGTGGAACATGGATCGCGATCCATGACCCCCACCTCCAATTGCAAAACTAAGTAGTGCAAAATGTTGCCGATGAAAGTGCCTCTCCCCTGCTGGCATCATAGAAAAATTTGGCTCCTGAACATGGATCGCGATCCATGAGCCCCAACTTGCCCAAACAGATTTTTTTTTGGTACGGTCAAATTGCAAATGCCTTGGGAGGTGTGCCCTACAAATTTGGTGTCAAGTGGACATAAAAACCACCAAAAATCAAGTAAAATCATAATTTCAGTCACCAAATGATCATTTTGACCCGCAGATGGAAAAAATGATCCAAACCTAGAAAAAAGTGCTCTAGTCGGAAAACATGCCAAGAAACTACCCATTAAGTTTTCTTCAATTTGAGTTTAGAAAATGGATCGCAATCCATGAGTCTTTGTTCATATAAAATGCTTCATTTGTCAAATTTCAGCAATGTCAGAGAGTTGGAGATTGAAAATGTGTTTTTGGTCTAAGTGCAAAGTCAAGAAAACTTGTGAATTTATGGTAACACAAGAAATGCCAAAAAATGCCTAAAAAGTGGTCCAGATTTCCCAGAGAGATCAAGGGAATCAAAGAGACTCCAATTGGGCCAAAAACCAACAGACAACTAAATTTTGGGCACTACTTCAACCCCAAATCATTAGAAGAGCAAAATCCCAAACAGATTGATCACCAACAAGGATCAAAATTGCCAACCAAAACCAAATATGGCAAAGTCGGACCAAATATGGCAAAGTCAAACCAAATTGGGTCATAACTTGGAAAACTAGGGAAACTTGTCCAAATTTGAAAATAACTTCACTAGTGTATTAGGATATACTATAACAACAAGTACCCTAAGTTTCACCCCAAAAGGATGTTGAACATGGATGGCGATCCATGGACCCCTGCAAGCTTTCATGACCAAATTCATACCATCATGTTCCAAATGCCAAGACTAAACTAACCCTAAAGTTTCAAGTTGTTTGAACTTCAAAACACTTACCAAAATGCCAAAATTCTCTAAGTATGAGAAAATTTCCAAAAAGTGGTATGAATTTTGAACCAATGATCCAAATTCAAAAAGAAGTGAACCATAACAACCCCAAAGCATGCTTTATCAGATTGTATCACTAGAATTTCAATATGTGTTCCATTATGGATCGAGATCCATGACCCCTTAAGAAAAAATTGACCTATAACCACATGACCTAGTGCATGTAGTTGTTCTAGATGCACTGGTGAAGTTTGGTCAAGTTTGGACTTGTTTTGATCAAGTTATGCTCATTTTTCATGGTCAAGTTTGCTTTTTAAAAAAAACCTTTTCGACTACTTTTTGGCCAATTTTTGGAGCTAATTAAATGACTCTCTAATGATAGAATGCCTCACAAATGACCAAGAAAGCAATGGGAAGCTCCCCCTACCAAGTGGTGGAGATCTCATCGAATGAAAAAGCTCACATCTCAGAGGAGGAGCTACCAAAAATCCCATCCAATATCTTTATTGGAAGGTTTCAAGCAGCGGACGGCACAAAAGTAAAGACAACTATATTCCCAAAAGAACTCTGGACTTTACACTAGCAAAGAGAGGTCATCAAGGGGTCCAGATGTTTATAAATGGACACCTTTTTTAAATTGCCGCTGTCAGGAGTTTTTTGGAGCAAGGGATTGCGCATATGTACATACACATGCATGGTGCATCAAATAAAGAATTGCCCATTTTCTAGAGCCAGGTGGTTACATGGGGCCCACATGTGTACAGGTAGGACAGGGTGTACATAGTGCATCGATTTTCACTATTATCAGTACCAGTGTGTTTTTTCTATAATAATGAGGAGTTGGTAGGGCGTAAAACTTCTCGAGGAAGCTATCCGTGGGCCGACGACATGAGGTAAGCAGATGCGTCATATGGCATCTAGTGGCGTCAGGACGTCGAATGGGGTCAATACTTGCATGTGGAGAAGTACGGACACAACGTGGATGTTTTCTTGTGGTAATTATGCAGAAAGGTCATCATGAGGACCATCTTTTGGGGCCACTTCATGTGGTGGCGGGATGCATTATTGAAAAAAGTTGAGTGCCAGGTGTGTGGATGATGCAAAAAGGTGACAACTATGCACTGCGAGGTTAGTTTTTGGCCTATTTGGGGTCCGTTTGAGGTCAACTAAATGGCCAAGGGTGCCCATGTGATAAAGCTAAGTGTGGGAATTGAAAAAACTGAGAGAAGACCAGAAAAAAACGTGGAGAGAAGAGGAGGAACAGCCGCAACTGTGTTTTTGGGGTTTTTGGAGCCTGTTTTGGTCGTAAACTGCTCATCCGAGGTCGGATTTGAGCACTTTGACATTGTAGACTGGGGTTTTGGGCCGTTCTAGACGTGATGGCGCTGTCCATTTTGCCAAATTCCTCACTCTTTTTCTGCTGTTTTGGATGTGTAAGTTTCTCCAATGAGTGAAGCTTCTGCTCCAATTTGTGATTGTATATGGTATCTTTTACCCATATTGTGTGAGCTATTTGCCCCATTGGTGTTGTCCCAAGCTCTATTGTATCTAAACATAAAAAATTCTTCTCTTTTGAGCTGAGTTTTTGGGTGTGTGTGTGTGTGTGTCTCTCTCTCTGTGTGGAGTGGGTAAACGGATAGTCTCTCTCCTCTCACTCCATAGGTGTGTTCCCTGTCTCGGCTAGGTGGATTGTGTAAGCCGAGTGGTGCCCCATAGTGTGTGTGTGTGTATCATTCCAAGAGTGTGTGTCGGGTCATTATTGAGGCATTCTGTGTGTTTCCATCCCGCTCACATTCTTTTGGCGCCCCCACGGAGTATCTTCTTCGAGTACCTTCTGCTTCGAGCTTCAAGCTTCGAGATTCGGGATTACAGGTTGCAGGTTACAGACTACAGGTTACAGGTTACAGGGACATGTACAGGTACAGGTGATTCACAAAGGTACAGGTAGTTGGAGCACCCTTTTCGTGACCTCGCCATAGGCTATATACTAGTGATTCCTACTTGATGCTCGGGTTCTATAGTTGGCAGTTTATGCATACATATACAGTTTATATTTTGGGTTCTCACTGCTCTACTTCTGGGGAAGCTCTGTCAAAAATTTTCCAAGTTATGATGGCTGGTTTTTTGGTCTTTTGAGCCATTTATGCTGTTATGCTGCTGAAATTCTGGCGAAATCAGAGGATAAGACAGGTGTGCTTTCTTGGGAGCTGCATGGTTGAATTTAATGGATGATCAAAATGGCCCTCAATTCACTCCTTTTCATTTAACTCAGAGAATCCAGATAAATGTTCATGTGTCCACGAAGATCTTTTTCGAGCAGCGCATAGTCTTTATGTTCGGGCCAAGAAGATTAAGAGAGATCCTGGAATGTCCTTTGCCTATTGTAATTCGGATGATTAACTGTGAAAACTCATTTGATGTGCATGTGTTTGTCCTTATCTAAAGTTGAGCTCCATTGAAGTTTCTTGGAATTGAGTCAGTCAAAAGTTTTGGGTTCTTGCACGTGTGTTCAAAGGGGTTCTCAAAGTATCGTAGCTTGGGTAGCCATGGCTTTCTCTTATCCGGAGTTTCATGGAAGAAGTGATGAAGATGTGGAAGACTTTTTGGAAAAGATGGAGGTTGCTTACATTAGCAACTAGATTCATGACCCGGCGCAGATGTTACGCCTTCTCCAAATTTTTTTGAAGAGTGATGCACGAGTTTGGTCCAAAGCATTTGAAGAGGAGTTGCGTGTGGTTGATCCACCTATAAGATTGAGTTGGGACAATGTAAGGGTGGGATTGGAAGTGGAGTTTGTGAAGATAGAAGATCCTGACAAAGTGTGGCAAGAAGTACAAGGTTTGGTGCAAAAGGAAGGTGAGCCAGTAGATGCGTACATCCATAAGTTCTCATTGGCATGGGAGCGAATGTGCAAGGCCTTAGCACCACAGGTACCCCCGCCTGACATGATGAAGAAGGACAGGTTCTTGGCTGGTCTTTGGGAGAATATACGTTGGAGAGTAGAGCTAAAGAAGCTTAGGACATATGAAGATGCACTAGAGGTAGCAAGGAACAAAGAGTGGAAGCTAAGAAAAATGAGCCAGTTAGGGGTAGTGTCTTTGCCCATGAGGTCTGAATTTCAGCCTATGGATTCTTTGCCAGGTCACATGCTGGTGGTTCATCATGAACCAGTGGTTTCTGTTACTCCTCAGGTTATGCCAACAGTGGTCACTACAACAGTGCAAGATGATGGGCTAAGGAAAGACATGAGGCAAGTGGTAGATTTAATGAAGAATCTCAGCCTAAACATGCTTGGTCAAGTGGGAAATAATCGAGGTTGAGGGAGGTTTGAAAATCATCCAAGAGGTGAAGAAAGGCCTAGGAATGGTGTTGGACAAAGCAATGGTAGGTACTGGAGGCAAACGCCCACATGTTATAATTGTGGAGAGTTGGGTCACATCAGCCCGCAATGTGATAAGCCACCAAGGATGGGGGGAGACATGTATCCATTTCCAAGACAGGTGTTAACTAGGTTGAATGATTATGGCATCGAAATCAAGGGAGAGGAAGGAACCAGTGGATTAACCCAAGAGGAAAAGGGAAAGACAAAAGTGATAAGTGTAGTCACTTTGGAGAAGGCATCAAAGCTAGAGGATACATTAGTGATGCCTATTGGGAAGAGGACCACAGAGGACAAGGAAGGAAGAAGTGCCCCAGGTCCTAGTAAGAAGAAGGGAAAGAGCCATGAAGGCGAGGATGTCAAGGCCAAGAGGAAAAGGAGGGCTCGTCGCAAGTTTCATGTTTCAGATTTTCCACTAGGGGATGGGCAATTAAGCTATGACTTGACGGAGGATCTGACGAGCAGGAAGGCAGATGTTACTTTTGGGCAGCTTATAGAGATGGTTCCTAAGCTAAAGCGACAGTGGAAGAGGATGGTTAACCCAATGGAGAAAGAGCCAGAGAGGGGTTCAGTGAAGGTGTTGGCAATGGATGAGCTACCAAACATTGGTCCAATCGTAGATGTGTGGCATAAAAGAAAAAATATGGGACAAGGTTATGTGGATGGCGGAGCCCAAATATGTGTGATAACACACTCATGCGTTGAGAAGATGGGTCTTATAGTGACTGGGGTGTCAGGGTTTTGGATTAGATTGGCCAACCATCAAAAAGTAAAATGTTTGGGTGTTGTAAAGAGCTTAGAAGTGGAAGCATATGATGCAAAGGCAGTGGTTGATTTTCATGTGATGCCAGCGGGGTTGGGAGCATATCCGATTATATTGGGCAAACCATGGTTACGTGCAGTGGGAGCTGTTCAAGATTGGCGACGTGGTACAATTAGCCTCTATGGAAAGACAGGTGCCAAGAAGCTTTATAATATGGACACAAGAAAACGATTGGAGGAGCTTTATGAAGATGAGGATGAGTCTAGTGATGAAGAATATTCCACGATGACAGATGAGGACAGTGATAGCACTACCAGTAGTGATGAGGATGCTGATGTTGCATTTCTTTTGATGGATAAAGAAATCCAGGAGTCAGGTTTAGTTGCATTTGCGAATGAAGTTGAAGATGAAAGTGAAGGGCCTTATGAAGTGATTGAAGGGCTGATGCAAACCAAGGTTGAGTTATCAAAGAAGCAGGAATTGATGACACAAATGATCAGTGGAGACCTCTCAGCTATGGAGAAGGAGATATATTTGCACATGCTAGCTAGTTTTCCTGATTTGTTCATTACTTCATATGAAGAGATCAGAGGGTTCAAGGGCGAAGAGATGCATATAGAGCTGAAAGAAGGTGCTAAGCCAGTGCGACAAAGGCTAAGAAGAATGGGTCAAGAGCAAATGGAAACCTTGCGAGAAGAGGTGGACAAGTTATTGAAGCCAGGGTTCATAGTCCCTGTGGAGACCACAGAATGGGTGAGTCCAAAGAAGGATGGGAAGTGGAGGATTTGTGTAGATTTTAAACCCTTAAATGTAGCCACTAAGAAGAACCCATATCCTCTTCCATTCATTGATCAGATCTTGGATTCAGTGGCAGGTTATGAGAGGTACAATGTGTGTGATGGTTTTTCACGCTATTTTCAATTGAAGATTGCTCTTAAAGACCGCACAAAGACAACTTTTATTACGCCATGGGGCTGCTATTGCTACACAGTATTGCCATTTGGGTTGACAAATGGACCATCTTTCTATCAAGAGAGAGAAAATTGGGTATTGAAACCATTCATTGGTAGTTGTGTTAAAGCTTTTATGGACGACTTTTGTGTCTATAGCAGTAGGGCTGAACATCATGAGAAGTTGCAGATGGTATTGGCTCGATATGATGAATGTGGAGGACAACTAAATCCCAAGAAATGTCATCTAGCACAGCCAAGGGTGAAGTTATTGGGCCATATGGTGTCAGAAAATGGCATTGAGGCTGATCCAGATAAGGTTAAGTCTATTATTCTTCTTCCATCACCTACAACTACAAAGCAATTGGCAACCTTTATACACAAAGTGAAGTACATGGCACGGTTTATTCCATTGTCTTCTTAGCTTCTTTATCCATTACAACAAGTGGCAAAGCATGATCCATTGCAATGGGATGACAAGTGTGAAGAAGTGTTTCAAGAGGTGAAAGAGGTGTTAGGGGGGTTGTCAGCCATGCAAGCTCCTGATTGGGAGAAAGTTTTTTATGTAAATCCATCAGTAGGGGATGATGCCATTGGAGCCATGCTATTTCAAAAGGGGAAGGGCAACCATTATATGAGGCCAGTGTATTGTGCAAGCCGAGTGAAGTTGGTAGCGGAGAGAAATTTCTCGAAAGTAGAGCTAGTGATGGCCAGCATAATATTTGCTTGTCGACGATTTTGTCATTACTCGCTACCACGACCTTTTGTTTTCTTGACAAGTTATGCCTTTTTGCCACAGTTAATTAATGGTACTAACATGTCAAATGTGGTGAAGAAATGGGTAATTGAGCTGCAAGAGTTTGAGTTCTCTTTTTTAGTGGAAGACAGTACAAGGGCTACCCTAGCTGATTTGTTGACCTACAAGAAGAATCCCCTTATTGTTAAGGAAGAGGTGGTGAGAAAGGTAGTTGAAGAAGTGCCACAGATCAGCAATGCACATGTGTTGTTCTTTGATGGTTCATACAGAAAGAGCCATGATGCAGCTTCAGGGGGTATAGCACTTTATGATCCAGAGGGGAAGCTAGTTTGCAAGACTGGGTTCAAATTGGATGCTCATAGTAATAATGAGGCTGAATATGCTACTCTGGAAGCCGGATTACACATTTGTTTGAAGCATGGGGTTCAAAGGTTGAGCATAAAAGGTGATGCCTTGTTAGTTGTGAAGCAAGTGTTGGGTGTGTGGAAGAGCAAGAACACCTCATTGAAGGAACTGTGTTTCAGAATTAAAGGGCTGTTAAAAAAGTTTGAGGCATGGAGGAAGCAGCTCAAAGCATGATTGGGGAGCTATTTGTGTTGAGGACCACTTTACCTCTTTATCATGGCCGGGAAAGTTTGGCTCAAGAAGAGGAGTTTTTGCTAACAGGAATCATTCCAAAGGAGATTCATAAGTCGAAGAAGTATGGTTTTGTGCGTAGAGCATACAGGTACAAATTGATTGGTGATGTCTTATACATGAAAGGGGCTGATCTCGTGTTGAGACATGTACCTTGGCGGGAGGAGCTTTACAGAGTGTTGGAAGAGAATCATGAAGGCGCATGTGGCGGACATTTTTCTCTAAAGATCACCTTGCATAAGATCTTGCAAGAGGGGTATGTATGGCCTAGTTTGCACAAGGATATTCACCATTGGTGTAGGTCTTGCAATAGGTGTCAAGCATTTGGGAAAAGAGTGTTGAAGCCAGAGCTACAAAAAACCATTATGGCGTTTGATGTGTTTGAAAAGTGGGGGATTGATGCAATCGGCCCGTTACCTATATTTTGACTGCAGTGGACTATCTCTCTAGATGGGGCAAAAGCTATATTTTGACTGCAGTGGACTATCTCTCTAGATGGGCAGAGGCTATAGCAGTAAAACAGATCACTGCAAAGGATGTGCAAAAATTTGTGTATGATGAAATATGTTGCAAGTTTGGGGTGCCACTAGAGCTACTTTCGGATAAGGGCCCAGGATTTAGAGCTAAACTGCTAGACTTAAATTAGGCACCAGCATACCACTCCTTATTATCCACAGTGTAATGGTTTAAATGAAAGATTCAATGGTGAGTTGGTGCAAATTCTTTCGAAAGTGACAAAGCACCAAGGAAAGAATTGGGATTTGGAATTGCCTAGTGCATTATGGGCTTACCGTACTTCGGTGAAGACAGATACAGGGTTTACTCCATTTCATTTGGAGTATGGAAAGGAAGCACTATTGCCCGTGGAGGTAGAGTTGCCTGCGGTCAAGATGTTAGAGAAGTTGATTGGGCCGCCTAGTGATGCATTCAAAGAGAGGCTCTTGCACTTACAAGAGGTTCAGTTGGATAGGATGAGTGCATTGGAGCATTATGGGCAGATGCAAGATAAGGCTTTGGTGAAAATAAATGAAAAGGTCAAAAGTAAGGGTATCAAGAAACATGACTTGGTTTTGCGCTATAACAGTAAGCTAGACAACATCTTCCAAAAGAAGTTTCAAATTAAGTGGGAAGGCCCTTTCAAGGTAGTGGAGTGTTTTCCGAATGGTACATATCAGTTGGCTAACCTGGATGAAATTCTGCATAAGTCAAGGGTCAATGGATTGCGTCTTAAATTATATCATGCCAAGTTAATGATGGTGGAGCAAGATGAGTTGTCTGTGGAGCAAGTAATGTTCGTGAGGGATGAGGAAACTTGTGACGCGGTGAGTCTCATATTGCTTTTTGCTCCTGCTGATCATGAATGATCTAGCAGACTAGGGGATGGGCAAATTATGTCAGGATTTTTTTGGAGCAAGGGATTGCGCATATGTACATACACATGCATGGTGCATCAAAAAAAGAATTGCCCATTTTCTAGAGCCAGGTGGTTACGTGGGGCCCACATGTGTACAGGTAGGACAGGGTGTACATAGTGCATCGATTTTCACTATTACCAGTACCAGTGTGTTTTTTCTATAATAATGAGGAGTTGGTAGCGCGTAAAACTTCTTGAGGAAGCTATACGTGGGCCGACGACATGAGGTAAGCAGATGCGTCATATGGCATCTAGTGGCGTCAGGACGTCGAATGGGGTCAATACTTGCATGTGGAGAAGTACGGACACAACGTGGATGTTTTCTTGTGGTAATTATGCAGAAAGTTCATCATGAGGACCATATTTTGGGGCCACTTCATGTGGTGGCGGGATGCATTATTGAAAAAAGTTGAGTGCCAGGTGTGCGGATGATGCAAAAAGGTGACAATTATGCACTGCGAGGTCAGTTTTTGGCTTGTTCGGGGTTCGTTTGAGGTCAACTAAAAGGCCAAGGGTGCCCAAGTGATAAAGCTAAGTGTGGGAACTGAAAAAACTAAGAGAAGACCAGAAAAAAACTTGGAGAGAAGAGGAGGAACAGCCGCAACTGTGTTTTTGGGGTTTTTGGAGCCTGTTTTGGCCGTAAACTGCGCATCCGAGGTCGGATTTGAGCACTTCGACATTGCAGACTGGGGTTTTGGGCCGTTCCAGACGTGATGGCACTGTCCATTTTTCCAAATTCCTCACTCTTTTTCTGCTGTTTTGGCTGTGTAAGTTTCTCCTATGAGTGAAGCTTTTGCTCCAATTTGTGATTGTATCTGGTATCTTTTACCCATATTGTGTGAGCTATTTGCCCCATTGGTGTTGGCCCAAGCTCTATTGTATCTAAACATCAGAAATTCTTCTCTTTTGAGCTGAGTTTTTGGGTGTGTGTGTGTGTCTCTGTCTGTGTGGAGTGGGTAAACGGATAGTCTCTCTCCTCTCACTCCATAGGTGTGTTCCCTGTCTCGGCCAGGTGGATTGTGTAAGCTGAGTGGTGCCCCATAGTGTGTGTGTGTGTGTATCATTCCAAGAGTGTGTGTCGGGTCATTATAGAGGCATTCTGTGTGTCTCCATCCCGCTCACACCGCCATGGGGTATAGATTTTCAGAGAGCCCGCAAGTTGATGAGCTTGATCCAATACAATGGGGAGGCTACATTGATGGACAAAGATGGGAAAACTGTGAAGGTTCAAATTGCCTTCGAGCAACTGCGGCGACTCCCAGCGACCGCGGCGCGTTGCAAGCTATTGCGGTGACTCCCAACAACTGCTGCACAGGACATCTGTGCGTGTTGCGGGTTTTGCTGCGCTTTGCACGCTTGAGGCTGCTGCTCTTGTGGCAGGCTATTGCTGCGCTTTGGGCAAGCTCTGGGCAGGCTACTACTGCGCATTGCAGGCCTTTGGCAAGCTATTGGTACACGCTGGTGGCTTTTGACAAGCTGTTTCTACTCGTTGCTGGCCTTCAACAGGGACGGAACTGTCCGGGTCCGGACCCCAACTCAGCCCATCTTAAAACTTTTTCACTGTCCGAATGGCAATCCCAAGAAGGGCTACCGTGCAGTCTCAGTAGGCGCTTCCCCTAGTCCATCGGTGCTCCATTCTTGGGCTTGAAAGCACTGCCTCTTCGCTAAGTCCATCGGACGGGTCCGCACCTTAAGCGGCCCAGTGTAAATCATCTCACCCGGCAGCCTTCACCGCGTCCTCTTTTGCATCAACTACGCCCTCAACCAGTTACTTTCAACGTATGTCTCTTTTGCTTCCCCCAACGTCAACAAATCTAAAGCAAAAACCCTGTCACTTGTTACAGCCAAGTTAAAAACCTTTCCCCTCTCGGTGCGAGTCAATCTCCTTACCGAACCTTTCCTCTTTTTTATCAATCCCTATGGAGACTCCTTCCCCTGCTTCGGCATCAACGCCGGTATCAAACCCTACCTCTATGACAATAGAGGGTAACCCCAATCCTTCGCTTCCGGCTCCTTCGCCTCCGGCTTCGTCCATTCCGGCCTCCCCTATCTCCAATATGGCAACCCACACCACAAATCTTCTAACACCCACTTCCACTTCCCCGGTCCTTATAATTCCCTTGAAACCCAACACCATTTCTAAGGGTAAATCTACTTTTCCCGGCTTTACCTCGGCGGCTAACCTCATCAACCTACCCTCTTCAACGTCATCTCTTCCCACCTCCTTAAAAAAGACCCTTTTTAGCTGGGAAGAGATCCTTGGCCTCACCGCTAACCTACCGCTCGAGGACCTTGATCAACTCTCCCTTCTCGTGACAAAAAACATCGGCATTACTAACCCCTCTCTCTCTCATCATCTTGGCATTACTTACTCTCCACAAAACATACAAGGTGGCATTTTCTCCAACTCTCCACAAACCATGCAGGGTGGCATTTTCTCCAACACCTCTCAAGGCGGCCTCCTCACAAGTCCTCCCCTTGCCTTCCCCTCCTCTTTTGGTTCTCTCTCTACAAGCTCTTCCTCCCTTGTGGTTGCTCCCTCTCCCATTCTACCCCAAATTGAAAAGCCCTTGGAATTCAATAAAATTGTTTCCCTCTCCTTGGTAGAGTTTAAGGCCCTCAATTATAAGCTTAGCAAAGCCAAAGCACACCTTCCTCATTTGCAAAACCTTCACTCCTTTCAAAAAGCCCCACACAGCCTTTGTATGAAGCCTCCTTGCCTCACCTTGGATGACTCTCAAGCTCAAGCAATCTTAAGCGCCAAGCTAAACGCTCTCAATAACCTCCAAAAAACCTTTGATGAGTACCACGATCTTGTGAAAGAGAGGCTTTCGGACCTTACCAAAAAACTCGCACCCATCTCTTTTCCAAGAGTGCTACCCACAACTTGGGAGAATCAACTCTTTCTTTGGAAGCAAACCTCCCTCAATGAATTTGATGCGCATCTTCAAAATGAGATACTCCAAGCTCATTTAGCCTCTTCCTTAAGCGTAGCAGCGCACAATGTTAGGAAGAGGTCCCAATCTGCCATCTTGGAAGAAGTAGAGTCTCTTCCTAAGGAAGAAACGGTGGGTGAATTGGTGCTTCATGAGGTCACCACCCAAACAAAAAAGCTTCTTTCCCCCCCCCAAAAGAAGCTCTCTAACAACTCCCATTTAACCTCCTACAAGCCCTCTCCTCCAAAAGTTGTCTCACATAACACTCGACAACCTCTCAAGAAGCCTCCCCCTTTGAATAAAACTTCCTATGTAAATTTCACCTATCAACCCTTTAAAAAACCCAAGCCCTCGCCCCCATTAGGCCACCCTTACACTACTTCCCCCTCTTACAATCCTCCCATTTTAACCACTCCAAAAAAATCTTGCCCTTCTCCCTCCTCATCAAACATTGCCCCCTTACCCTCTCTACTCAAAACTCCGCACAACCCCCTCAACTCTTTCACACCACAACCCAAGCCTCTACACCGTAAGTATAGCCTACCTAAAACTTCAAGAAACTTGCAATGGAGGAGGGAGAAATAGGGAAGGAGCACCCTACCATTTGGGTCCATTTGCTCTTCTCTCAAGCCCCTCTCTTTCCTCATATTTGGACCCCTCCTCCTTGTGTGCTCCCTTTTCTTTCCTACCCCACCTACATAGGTAGAAAACGTTGTAAATTTTGGCTACCCCTCACTAACCCCCACCTCTTTAAAATTTTGACTCTTAGCAAAATTACCACATTTTCCCTTGAACACAAGGTTACTAACCTCTCTTTCCATAACCTTTCTAATCGTTCCCTCTCTCCCTCATAACAAAGGCTGGTAGGCCTTGGACTCAATTATATTCCCCCCTCTCCCCCACCCCCCCTCTCCTCTGTTCTTCAAGCTTATTCTAATTTAGAAAGGGGTTTGCAACTTAAAATGTCTTTCAATAATAAAGAACCCTCTCTTCCTCCTCTCCTTTTTCTATCCCAAATCCTCTTTGGAATCCTCCCTCTCCCACCACAACTCTTAACCAAACCTTTAGTCTTATCTCTTCTCTCCTAAAACCTCTTCTATCCTCTCTTCCTCCTTTTCGCTCTAAACCTCTTTTAATGCATTCTATCTCATCCTTAAGAAATGATCAGAACATCATTATCAAACCGGCAGATAAAAATCTAGGACCAGTTATCCTTTTTAAGTCTTGGTACTATAATGAAGCTTTTCGTCACCTTATGGACCCCCTCACCTACTACAAAATCTCCACAACTCCTTTACCCTTTGTGCAAATCCCTCCTTTCCTCCATTGTCACCAATTATCCTCTTCTTCCCTACAACGAAAGAGTTTTTATCCTCTCCTCCTCACTTGAAAGCCCCAAGCCTTCCCCTTTCTTCCTTTTACCTAAGATCCACAAACCCATCCTTGTAGGCCGTCCGATCTGCTCTTACAAAGGTTACGTCTTGGAGAACGCCTCTAAGTGGCTCCATGCACAACTATACCCCATTCTTTTGTCCAAAACACAACACCTTAAAGACTCTCAATCTCTTGTTTTAGACTTAGCTTCTACTTCTTTTCCTCCCAACATTATCCTCTTCACCTTTGATGTTGAATCTTTCTACCCCTATATCCCCATCTGCGAAGGTCCTTCCCCTAAGGTCAATTTCATCTTGTCCTTAGCCTCTCTTATCCTTAACCACCATTATCTCTCTTTCAATGGAGAAGTTTGGCACCAAATTAAAGGCACCGCTATGGGGTCAAACTTTGCGATTGTGTATGCTTGCCTTTTCCTTTGCTTTTTATAAGAAGGCATGAATCTCCTATCTTCCCCTTCCCTTCTCTACTTCAAGAGATTTGTGGATGATGCCTTTGGAATTTGGGATGGTCCTCACTCTAGCTTAAACAACCTCCTCCAAAAGTATGGACGCCCCCTCCAAGAACATATCAAAATTTCCCTTTCAATCTCCTCTCAAGAATCTTTTATTCTGGACATCCATTTTTTCAAGGGACCCTCTTTTGCAGCGTATGGGATCCTTGATACCCACTGTCACCAAAGAAACCTAAACTCCTACAACTATATCCCTTGGCAATCTTGGCACCCTACGCAGCAAAAGATTGCGTTTATTCTCTCAGAGCTTAGGAGGTACATCATTAGGGAAAGATCTCTTTCTGGATTTATCTTTATTTGTAACCTCTTCTACACTAGGCTTAGAGCGAAGGGATATCCCTCCTCCTATTAAAAGCTTGCTTTCTCTACCTTTCCTATGATCTAAGACCCTCTCTCCTTCAAAAATTGTCCAAACCCAAACCTTCTCCTACCATTATCAAGATTCCTTTCTCACCTCTAATCCGCCATCTCAACTTACCTTGTTCCATTAACCAACCCCTCACTTATCTGCTGAAATCCAACATGGACCTCGCACACTTGCCCAGACCTTTGATTTGTTGGATGAATGCACCCAACCTCGGAACCCTTCTCTCTAAACCTCCTTCTTCTTTTTCCACTCAACCCTCAAACCCCCCCCCACAAAGGGAATGCCACTCATAATTAACAAAATCCTACCTCAACTATCTTCGGTGGCCTCATGTATATATGCAACCCCTCTAAACCCCACACAACCACCCCCCCCGTAATTGACTAAACCTTCCCTCAGCTACCTTTGGCCTCATACATATATGCAACCCCTCTTAATTCCACCCATTCCCTAGGCTAAGTCAAATCCCCCCCTTTTTTTTGACTAGTCCCCTTCCTGTACAATTTTGCCACTCCTTTAAATGCCCTAATAACTCTCCACCTTTCCCTCCCTTTTTTGTAAGTACCCTCCTAAGAGGTACAATAACCTCTTCAAAATGGGGCACCACTACAATTTTCTGAGCCACACCACACCTCACTATTTATACCCCCTCCATATCCTCCTTTTTGTTTACACCACTGATGAGCTAATGAAAGCGAAACGCGTTTGGTGTAAACTTGTATTTTTCGTCTCCCCCCCCCCCCGCCCTTAAACTCGCATAGCTTTGTATCCCTTTCCGTCGTCGTGTTGCCTAAGAAAAATTTTCGCTTGCTAAACCGTTTTGTTTTTAAAAAGTTTGAACCATAGCTTCCCTGGAACACGTAGATTAAGGATCCGATCCTGTTTTTTGCAAAAAAACACTTAAAGGCATAAAAAACATAAAAAAAAAAAAGCAAAATTTTCAAAAACTGAATCAAACATTCACCTGACCTACTAGAACATGGAAACGGTCTTGCTTTTTACTTTAGAACCTTACGATAATGTCAATCAAGCATCTTAAATCCAAAATTTAACAAAATAGATATTGAAATCTATTTTCTTATTTTTAAAAGAGACCCAAAAATTGGGGATCTTACAAATTCCATCATTCCCTGTGTGTACCTTAGATTTTAGCCAGATCTTTCAATTTTTTGTTTGGACTTTGTATGACCTAGATACGACGGGTTTACCTTCCGGGCCACTGTCGTATTTAGGCCACAATTTGATGTCATCTGTTTGCTTCCAAACTTTTTCTATGAGTTCCTTTTATTATGGGATTTTATCATTTGTCTTCAGATTCTCCATTTCTTTGTTAGATTTTTTATAAGATTTTAAGGAAGAAAATCTTGAAAAGATACTAGAAAACAAGGAAAATTCTCAAAATTGAGCTAAATTAAGCCAAAATCAATCCAAAAATTTACTCAAAATTAGATAAATTATACTCGGCTTAGGAAAATAAGAAGTTTTCTATGTACAGAGTATTTTAAGCCATCCTGGTCTATTTTTGTGTTTTTCTTGAATTTTTGGACCAAGGGTGACCGCATTATTAGCTACAAGGCATGAAAAACTTTTTTTATGGAGTATATTAAGAGTATGGGGTTATTTTGGCCTTTTTCATGTTCCCCTTTACTTACTTTTTAGGCATTACTTAGCATATTTCAAAAAAATCCAGCCGCAATAAAGCACAATAAGGTTTAAGTAGATTCTAAAACAATGCCTAATAATATATACAAACTTTTTTGACTAAGTTTTTTCATGTCTTTTGACATGTCTCCCCCCTCTTGTGTCTGAGTCCTCCTAGACGAGTTGAAAATCATGGGTCTCCTCAGTGCATTGGTGTTGGGGCATTGCATTCGACGTTTCCATGCACTAGTTGGGTAGGCTACATCCTTGAATTGACACATTTATGTTAGTTTTAATTCTCGCTAGGATACATCATCTGATCGCGGTGATCCGCCAATATTGGTGTCATTGCCCAAGATGTAGGACTTACATTAGCAGAGGAGGTGGTGGTGATGTTCTTCTTTACCCACTGTCCAAGTGTTACACTTCATTACATTTATTTTTAGGTAGAAGAGTAAGTGAGGCTTGCTGATTTCTCAAGTAGATGGAAAAGTCGTGTGTTCTCTTTTCATTGCATTATAGGGTAGGACAACCTTCATTGTTGGTTTTAGTGCATTGTGCATTGAGTCCGCGGTTTGAGTCTTATTGTAAATTGTGTTTAGTAGGCGCTTGTGATAAGTAAGGACCATATTCAAAAATTCCGCTATCATCTACTCCACTATCACTTCTTTTAACTTCGTTTTTACTTCATTCAATTTTATATTTTGTTATTTTTTTATTTAGATTAGATGTAGGAGAAGTGGTTAGGGTAACATTAAATTTTGGTGTTTCTTGGCCTAGCCAAAGTTGCTTTTGGATCCTACATTGTGGCTTTTGATGGTAAAGTGACTGAACAAGCAAAATGTGCATAACTTGAGAATGGAGTGTGTGAATTGAGGATTTCTTGCTTGTACTTGCATACACTCTAGTAGAACTTATCTAGAAATTTTGGTTATTGTTTCAGTGGTTTTGCATTAAGTTGGACTTAAAACTTTGAACAAAAGCCAAAAAGTGATCATTTTGAGTGATACAAGGTGTCCTTGGGAAGCCCTAGAGGTAAAAAAAACATCAAAAAGTTACTAGCTAGGAAACAAACCTTAGTGCCAGCTATCATGACTACTACCACCTGCTACATTTTCATATTTGAAGCAAACTAGCAGGATCCCTAAGCCCCATACTTGCCAAATCCACTTTCCACAGGTCAAAAAGATTGAAAAATTGGATAAAATAATCCAAAACTGCTTCAGTGATCAGGCTCGGGGAGTTAACTTGACTTTTGACAGGTCAAAATTCAAAATTCCATATAACACATAGGTGTAAAAAGATATAGAAGTGATTGTTGGGAAGCCACTGGAAGTGCCAAAAGTCAAAAATCTTCCAAATCTAGCTATCGTGATAGCTGCCATCTATGCTAGACTTGGACTAGGTTGGTGTCATTTGATTCCTAGCAGTGAAATGATCTCAAATATACCTTCCTTGACTCATTTGGACCAGTAAAAGCCCCTATAATCACCCAAAAACTAAATGTCAAAGGCCAAAACTGATAATTGACCCATCATGCCTCAAAAAGTGTCAAAACACTTCATACAAAGTGTCAAAATACTCACTAGGTAAAGATTAACCAATAAGAATTGACAAGGCTAAAAAATTCCACCAATGTCACCATCGCGTTTGCTGCCATTTTGCCGAGCTTGAAATTATAACCATACTAGCCTGGAGGCTATCTTTCCAAGGTTCCAGAAATACCTTGGTTGAACAAAGCAGACTCCAGAGATCACACTCAAAGACCTTGTTAAAGATAAGGCTTTGAATTGTCAAATTCTTGACCTAGGTTTCAAAATTTCTGCAAAATTTTGAATTTTAGTGAAGATTTTGGAGAGAAAATTGGACTAATCACTCAAAGAGCCAAGAGACAAAGCGCTTGATCTTGTGTATATAGGTATCCAGGTTACCAAGAGCAAAGGCTACACAAAGAACTAGCTAACCTCACACGTAAGAGGTTGGGATTTTGCAAGAGTGTGTCTATCTATTCTGATGTATTTGAGATTGTGTAGCTATCTTGTGAGAGACGATAGAGTAGCGACAGACCAAGGGAGTCTAGTGTCAATAGAGGAGAGTGTAACCCAAGCCAAGATAGGTCTCTTAGCTAATCTGACACCTCTTCCGACAAATCATGTCACTGGATGGCTAAAATGTAGCAACTAGGAGGCTACCAACAGCAAGGGGTTACAAGGTAGTACCTACCAAAACTCCTTGAACACACCAAAATATACGACAATCTTCCTAAAGGGAACAAACACCCATGGAGCCCTAGTTTATGTAGACACTCAAGGATGGAAATGCATCTATATATGAGGAACGACCTGCTAAAGGATTAGATATAATCCTAGGAAATGATTATAATGATAGATTCCGCGATGAAGAGGGGAACCACTACCTCATTTTCAAAGACCCAAAAAACTACAATCGGTATGGAGACAACATGGCACAAGGGGCGATGGTTATGGAGACCCAAGAACTACCTTACCTTCCTGGAGCCTTTTACATTTACAACAAGAAAGTGGCAAGAGTGGCTACAATTCAAGAAAATATTGGGATTTACAAGCATGGGGATGGGAGTCATCTCTTACTAGTGCTCACTGGAACCCCACGAGAATGAATTAAGCAAAGACAAATTCATATACTTGTTTTCTTATGACACAGTAATAGGAACCAATATCATTTTTATCAATAAGTACGGACAAAAATATGAGCCAATCCATCCACGGGATGTAGGAAGAGTGATAACGCCAAAATTGCTAACACATGCTTTTGAAGAGAAGCAAAAGCCCTCACATACCCCTAGAAAATCCACAAATCCCTTTTCAAAACATTGACACCCCGTTGCATACCATTGAACAGCCATTGCCACACCGTTATCATTTCAAGCACGGCTTGAACACCATGCAACACCATAACAAAACACATACAGAGGTGGTTATCAAACCATGTCAGGGCTAGGAGCACCACCAATACCACCACTCCATCAGCAGTACCAAGATGAGAATAGAACAAGAACATCTAATCCGACCAAGACAGAAGCACCACATCAAGAATGAGAACAAGAACAAGAAGAAAGGGTCCGAGGAGAGGAGCGACCACCTGTGAGACCAGCCAGGAATTATGGATTAGGAGCACCCCTAGGGTAAGAACACTTACCATACCCTAGGCCGAAAAGATCTCATAGAGGAAGATTGGGAGACCCTATGCTTAGATTGATAAAATTCTGTAGGATCAGTCCATCTCAAGTCAAGAAGTGGGTAAACAAGAAATATTCCAAAAACAAAGATCCGATAGATCATGTGGCAACATTTGTGTGCATCATTAGAGCTAAGGAATTTCTAGACTTTCCAATACAATTTGCAGGATTTGGACTAACCCTTGAAGAGGGTGCTGCTACCTAGTTTGATTCCCTAGAATGTATAGATTTTGAACTCGCTAGGGGAGGTGTTTGAAGAGTTTATCGAGGAATTCTCTCAAAGAGGTATAACTCACAACACCATCTCAAAAATCCATAAATTCAAGTAGAAATAAGGAGAATCCATACGAAAAGTAGTCTTACGGTTGAAGAGATAACAAAGTTTTGCCATGTAGAAGAACTGCCAAACTCGTCAAGGTAAATGCTCATTTTTATCCAAGGATTGAAGAATGTAGATCTCCAGAAAGACTTGCACATGGAAAAGGGTCCTACATTGAATGGCTTGACGGAAGAAGATCTTTACTTGGTGGACAATTGTGTTGTATACAATGAAGGAGATTACAAGGATTTAGACAATGATTCCTCATCACAGCATAGTGGATCCAAATTTGTCAAGTCCGTAGAAAAAGAAAAATATTCGTTAAATCAAGAACAATTCATTGAAGAGGTGCTCAAGAGGATCAATATGTTTGCTAAGCCATAGGTTAAGCAACATAAGTGGTGTGTGGTGATAGAGAAAAAATGGACAAATCACACAAGTGAAGAGTACTATCACAACAAGGGATACGTAAAGGAGCGCCATCATGCCCCACAAGCCCAAGTAGCACAAGCACAACCCCCACAAGTGCCAAGATACAGAATGAGAATTCTTCCAGGACTAGTAGGAGTTGAAAGACCACAATCAGTCTTAGGACAACAATTCCCACTTCAAGGAACAAGACCTGTAGGAGTCAAATATGCACCAGTGATAGAAGAATTTAAGGAACACGCCCTAGTACCAATGCCACCATATTATGAGGAGCCTAGTGGATATATGATCAAAATAGGATATTATCCACATGAAGAACCAAAAGCGTCAAAACAATGGAGCGTGATCGGATCGGTTGGACCACCAACTATTGCACATGCTGCAGGAGAAACTAGATACATCTTGGATGAATGCACATTGCTATTCATAGAAGATGGGGGATTAGTAGGATCACAACCGGCTTATCAGCAGAGGGCTGCTCAAGGAGCACCTCAACAACCTAAGGGACCTTGTTATAAGTGTCGCAGTGACCACCTAATGAGAGATTGTCCTCATGATGAATTCATAAGGGTGAATGCATATTTCCCTAAGTGTGAGATCACTCATTTGATTCTTGATTACCCAAAGAACCCAAACAAAGGAGTACAAGTAATTTTGAATATACTTGAGGTAGTACCATCTAGTAGTGGATCAAAAAACAAAATTGTGATACCAATCTAGATGATCAGAAGAGCCCAAGCTCAAAAAATAGAAAAAGAACCTATCATAGAAGAACCAAAGGCTGATGCACCTAGTATTGAACAAAAAGTCAGCAAAACTCATGGAAATCTAGGAAAGCTAGGATGAAATTAGGAAGGAACACGATGTGGGGGCCATGCCAGGGACCGTCGGTTGTACCATCTCCAAATAGATACACCACGATTTCAGACATCCCTTTCGCTCGAAACTAACAACAAGACAGGGCTCCTCCGCTCTTTGATGCCAACTCAAGGGCGTGATAACATTCATTTCTCTCATGTGGATCCCTTAGCCCTGAAGCACCATTGCTTACCGGTCAGATTTTCCAATCAAAGTCATCAGACTAAATTCAAACTCCACCTTCTAGGGTCAACTGGTGGGAGTCCTCTAATTCATCCTTGGTTCAAGGCCACTGACACTTTTTTCTCAACTATGACCAAGCACATCCATCAGTACGTTCCCCTAAGATGAGTGTATTTAATAGCTACCCAAAACCCTCGTTCCCAAGTTTGATCCCCACTCCGTAGATCAGAATCCCTTTCCTCATTCTTGGTCTTAACAAGCAACATAAAATTGGGTTCAACTTTCTGGCCAACAAATTAACCCTTCGGAATCTATCCACCCACCAAACCGTTTGATAAATTCATCCTTTCAAGGTAGTACTATGATACTAGAAAACAGTATTCCAAACATGTCAAACCAAGAATACATTTCAAGCATTTGAAAGCAGCATGCAAACTTTTGCATACCCTTGCAAGTGTGCATTTATCAGGTCCTTTCCACCTTTTTCCTTTAGTACTAGTAAAATTATCTAGTTATCTTTCAAGCAATCACATATGCTCCTCTAAGCATATCCCTATCCTCATCCTCGGACTTGGGTATCCTGTCTCCTCCGCCACGTGTGGGGGTGGCACCATGATACAATTTTCAATTCTTATTTTTCTTTATCTTGTGTGGGAAAGGCTTACAAAAATAATCTACTCTAGATTCTTTTAAAGTCAATAATCTGAGAAGCAGAGCAAAGGTTTGGTTGATGAGAACAATTGCGGAATAGCCCATTTAGGTTCCTAGCCTTTCCAAGGTCCCTTTTTACCAAATAATTAGAAGAGCTCCTTAATTATATCACGTCCTCCTCCCTTATCTTGATCCCTTCATGGATCCATTTTTCTTCCTCCTTTTCCTGTCAGCATCATACCTACCCAGACTAGGCCAATTTCCAGACGCATTTGGCCCTTTACCCGGCTGGGACACACTCCCATTCAATCCCATTTCTAGGGCATTGAATGAACGCAAGCTTAAAACATAGACCAAGGGTTATCAGTCCTAGCTGAAAAGGATCACCCCTCGTTGTATCCTATAGGTAAACATCTACGCCGGTCTTTTCCAAGCATGTAAGACAAAGTTCACATTTAATCTTCTATGTTATGCTAGAGCTATCCACGTCAAATCTTCTCGGTAAATTTTTAATCCTAGTTTAAATTTAGATCAAGTTCCTTGAGTTATAATCTCTTGGTTCCTAGTTCATTTTAATCTTTAATCAAACAAGATCTTAAGAAATACAACGAGTCTCTTGGGAGTTTAAGGTTTTGTCTCGACGTAAGTTTCAAGTTAACCCCCCAACTTCGATGAATCCCATTTTGGTCCCTTTGCATCATTTTCCATCCACGTGGCATCTCCATGGAAGTGATGGGACTTTTATGTTCAAGCAACATAGTCACGACATCCGTGAAACTATCCTCTTACTCCCCCCTTCAAATTTGCAAACAAACTGGAAAGTAAGCAAACTTGAAATGAACAATGCATATGCTTTCTACAATGAGTTTTGTTTTGGTATGATCTATGCGTGGTAAACACAAACTTCAAAATGCACCAACTTGCAATCTTGAGACAAATAATCATGGAACTTCCTATGAATGCTTATGCAAGAGTGAAACCCTTCTATGCATGGTAGTGTAAGAGTGCAAATGTGACATTCTTAAGAGTGGACATGCTAGTTTAGTGAAAAATTCTCACGTAATAGTGTATGAATGATTTAAAAAATCTTCTTTAAGAAGGAATTTTAGGCATACCTTTGCTACCGTGGAGAGAATTAATTATGTAGTTAGAAGAGGCTTAAAGTTTTGAGACTTTCCAATTGATAACTAGAGGGGGTGGGGGGTGGGGGGGGGGGGGTGGGATAACCTTAATTGGAAGGAAATTCCCACTTTCAAAGAAAAATTCCTTTGATTAAGATAGAGCTACCCTTCAAAACTTAACTCTCCTTGAGAGAATTAGTATTAATAACTTCAAATCTTACACACATGCTCTTTTTCTCTTTGAAAGAAGAAAAATCATATTTCTTAAATTTTTAAAAAAACTTGTGAACCTTTGATAAGAGCATTCCTTTTTGAGTAAATTATAATGCCACTTTGAATAGAATAGTTAATTCCAATATTTCCAATACTTAATTACCCGTGATTATGTATCAATTATCTTGTGCATCTTAAAAATAGAGAAAATACGTTTTTGGCAGGGTTTAAGGATACGCATAGATAATAATCACCATCCAACATGCATGTTACTTTAGTATGATCTCCAATCACCTATGGTTAAAGAGAGTGCTTTCTACTCTCTCTATGCCATATTAGTCTAGTAATCTAGAGAATAGAACTTGAAATATAAATATGATCTCCAGTCACTTATTGTTAAAGAGAGTGCTTTCTACTCTCTCTATGCTAGATTAGTCTGGTAATCTATAGAACAAAATTTGAAATATAAGCATGATCTCCAGTCACCTATGGTTAAAGAGAGTGATTTTTACTCTCTCTATGCCATATTAGTCTAGTAATCTAGAGAACTTGAAACAATGGAACTTGAAATAACATCGAGGTTAGTTGTTAGCAACATGGTTAGTTATGATTAGTAATGAATCATAATTAGAGGGAAACAACAAAATTAAGTAGTTATCTCTTCTTTCCGAGAAAAAATCTTGCTTATGGAAAAATAAGAGCTTAAGCATAAATTTATGTAAGCATGAAAGTAATTCACTTTCAAGCAAGTGCAAGGTCATACAAAGAACAAGAAAACAATACCTTAGTATGTGTATAGTTTAGTCTTTTCCTTGCTTTGGATGTAGTTGGCTCTTCACTTCACTTGAAGACCACCAATTTGACTACTTGGAATGAGAGAATGGTAAGAGGCAAAAGGAATTCAAGCTATGAAAATCTTGAGAATTAGGAGAGAGGAGAGGGAGAGTGTAGTGTGAAGAATAAGATCAAGTTTTGAAAAACTTGATTATGTTTTGGCCATGGCTTCTGTTGGAGAGATGTGTGTGTGTGTGTGTGTGTGTGTGTGTAGGAGGTGTGTGTGTGAAAGAGGTTTGGCTATGGATTTCTCAAGCTTACTCGCAAGTTTTCACCTTAAGGAAATGAAGGAGAGAAGTGAAAAATGAGAAGAGAATCCCTTTTATTATGCACATTTTTTATAAGTGCTTTCACTTATCCTGATAGCTTATCTTCTTTATCTTCATAACTTATCTTTGTTTGATAATGTATCTTACTTAAAAAAAACTTTCTCAACAAGTTACTTACTCACCTTATCCTTATCTTCTCCTTTTCTCCATTATCTTTATATTTTTCTTTTTTCCTTATTTTATCTTTTTCTTTATGCTAATTTTCTCAAAATAAAAAGATAATTTCCTATGCATTGTTTATGTCCATGTCCCATGGCATAAGCCGAAAGTGTCTTGTGAGTATACTTTGGTGCTTGAATTGAACCTGAATTTTTCTCGAACATTTTTTTCTTTCTATTATTTTCTTTTTCTTTTTCATCTTTTAACTCGGCGGCTTAAATATGTTGGCCTTGTATAAGGGCTAGGAGAAGGCCCTTACACACGAACAGAATTTCTTAGCCGAAGAATTAAAACAAACAAGAGAAAAATTGAGAAAATTGTAAGAAGAAACAAATGAAGAAAAGGGAACCCCTGAGGTAATGTCAGAGCCAGGTATAGTTGAGAAACCCAAGAGCGCTACTTTAAGAGGATCACTTTTGTAGAAAAGGTCAGCAAACCATTATACGCCCTCCTTAAAGCCTATGGTGCATAGCTCAAAAATAATCAAACTCAAGAACAAAGGTGGATGACGTATCCATATGATGCAGAGCTAGAGAAGCAAAGGCTTGAAATGTGCCAAAAATTCATTCAAACCACCTAAGCTTTATTAGAACCTCCAGTTGGAAAACCTGAATATGTGATCCTTGTCCCACCAGCACCAATAATCCCACCAAACCAAAGCCAGATTCTAGCCCGGATCACGAACCAAAAACTAACACACCCGCAAAAGGGCAAGATAGTGATGAATACCATAAATCAATCTTCTGATAGATTCCACCTAGGTATACCAAAGGAGTGAAGAGAAATAGAAGGTATTGACAAACTATGGAAACAAGTTAGAGAGGCCAATGAAGCCAGTGAGTTAAGCAAACGTGTAAACCAGGCTAGTGATGGAAGAGGAGTGTTTCTTCCAGTGATAGAGGAATTTGAGGCTAGATCTTGAATAAATCTAGAAGTGCAATCATACTGGGGAGACCAAGGGTCTGTTTAATCTATAGACAGTCAACCCCAATTGCTAAGAACATTACCGTCCTATATGGGAGAACATGAAGCCAAATTAGACGTGGTTGCATTCCCATTACAGAGATCTCTTCCAAGAATTTCATTGAATTTAAGGGGCTGATTGACATTTTATCGACACTTGTGACATGTACAATAATGTTAGCTAAGCTATTATGGATACGAACAAACATTTGGATGATGGTAGGAAGCTATTTAAAAAAGTTTGGAATGAAGGACCCTTCGATACAAATCCACGAGGGAATTCAAGAACTCAAAAAGCCGTACCTTACTACCAAAACAATACCTTTAAACAAAGTTGGAGAATACTGTGAAGGAGAGTGTTAGCAGCAAGCTAACACGGAGACCATTTTTCGGGGCCCCCATGTAAAAACACTTATTATTTTTTATAAATAGGGAATATTGTAACTCCTATTTTTTGGATAAAGATTGTAATTGATGAGCCAGGACTGCAAGCTTCCAGATTGTATCAACCTGTCATTGCATATCTTTAGTTAGAGCTCCCAGATTATTAGCTTTGACCACCAAAAACCTTGGCTAAAGTATAAAAGCCAATTTTTGTAAGTTATTTGAAGTTTTGGATAATGAAATACACAGCATGAGCTAACGGCTCTCACTTCTCTCCTTCTCACGCCTCCTACTCCCTCCCCAGTTGTCACATTGCAGTCATGTTTGTTGCATTGCAACCGCAGGTAAGAGCTCTACGCATTGATGTAAACACATCACAATAAGTCGTAGCTTTTGGCATCACTGACCCACGGCCTAATTTCATCATAAGTAGGAATTTACACTTCAAAATAAAAAACTACGCATAGGCGGGATATTGGGGCATCATTGCTAAGCATTTATGTGCATTCTGGGTCGAAAACAACTAGGTCAAAAATCCACTGCTATTAATTATCGTGATTTTGGAACTTGACCTAAAGTGGGGTTTGAGACCATAAGCATGTGAGCTTCGGTCTTATAAACATGTCCTAGAAGTTTCAATACAATTGGATGTCATTTGATGGTGTAACGGATGTGATTTGTTTGTGGATGAGCGATTAGCTTTTGCTGATTTCTGTCACTTGAGTGTAGCTTGAGTTAGATTTGAGTTGTTTGTTGTTTTCTGAGAGATTGACAACCTCTTGTAGCCTCTATGCATTAGTCGAGTCAGCTTCATCCCATGGATTTACAATTTAATCGTGGTTCTCGCTAAAACTGCAATAAGATAGGATAGTGAGGTTAGACATGCGTCCCACATTTGGCACCGTTGTCGGGGATTGAAGAGACCTAAACTACGAAAAAACACGAGCGTCTTGTGAAGTTATCCTTTATCTTCCTCTAGGATCTCATAGAGTAAAAACTTTCTTTTAGAAACCGCATAGCTTAAGATTGTCGTCTTTTGCTGTGTAGAGGTAACTTGGAAGTAATCGTACTTGTCGAGTGCCTTTAGGATTGTAGAACTAGATTAGGATTTTGAGAATGATTGATAGACGAAACAAGTCTTAAGATCAAAGCTCGGAAAACTATAAAAAAAACAAGAAAACAAGTGTTTGTGGACATTTTCCACAACCACATTACATAAGAACCTAGGAGTAGGGTAAGTAGAATCCGAGGTGGATTTCAGAACATTGCTCTCTCCAAAAGAATCATTGTGACTTGTATTTGAAGTTGCAGAATTTCAGGTCTACGGCTAGAAATAGCACGAAAAGACTCCAAACCACTCAATCCGATTGGAGAGTATGCTTAAAAGTTGTATGCACCAGTGGGTAAGTTCAAGGACACTTTGAGGTAAAAATTTCAAAAGTTTTGCAAAAACTCAGATTATTTACTTTTTCTTGACATTTTAGGCCAAATTATGTTTTGACTTGATTCATAGGCTTAAAACAACTCATGAAATGACTGTCCTTGGAAAAAGTACAAAAATTAGTTCATTTCAAGCCTGAAGTAAATAATTGTGATTATTTACTTTCAGCTCAGATTTGACCAAGGTTGATACCAGTGATTCATTGCATGTGTACAAACAACTTTTGTAAAGGCACATTGGATTTGGATCACCAAACTAGCAAAAAACTGGGTAAAAACTAAATTTTGTACTGACTTTTGAAGACTTTAGTGTAAATGGGAGAAAAATAAGTCCAAACTTGATGAAAATTGATTCATAGGCTTGTATTGATGGGTTAGCCATGTGTACATGCTCAGTTGATAAAAAAGATGCAAAAATTTGTCAGAAGTAAATAATTGCGATTATTTACATCTGCTCCATTTTCCAACTTTTTTGACCAAGTTAGCATACCACTGGTTTTACCATGTTGTAATAAGCCCACAAACCAAATTTGGTGAGATTTGGATCTTTGGATTGGAAATTGTGACCAAATTTGCAAAGTCAATCTACGGATAGAAAATTGATGACCATTTGATAAAAAAATATCCAAATTTGATGAAACTTGGCTAGAGACCTTAAGTAGAGGTGATTAACAGATTTGTGCAAAGGTTGAGACAAAAACTTGAAAAAAAATAGCCAGAGTAAATAATCGCAATTATTTATATCTGCTTCAAAAATTGACAATTTTGCATATTTGAGCATACCACAGGGTCAAGCATAGCAAGTAGACCTCACAAATCAAGTTTGGTGAAATTTGGATGACAAATGTAAGACTTAGGATAGATTCTTGAAATCAGAGTCTACGGACACAAAACAGTTGATAAACTTGAACAAGTTTTGTCCAAACTTGTTGAAACTTGTCCAAGGACCTTAACAGGTTGTATACTTGGCAAACCAAGCCAAAAAGTGTAAAAAATTGACAAAAGTAAATAATCACAATTATTATCTACTGCTACACAGAGCCACCATTTTTTACTTTTGGACTTGTACAGTATTAGAACAACATAATACAAAGCCACCGGGCAATTTTGGGTTCAATCGGATCCAAATTGATACATGTTCAATTAGTTTCCAAGTTGCACATTAATCCTTTGATTTTTGCCAAAGTCGAGTTTGAAAATCGCAACGGTTGACTCAATTAGCTTGATTTGAAGTGAAACACATAGACCAATCACAACAGCTAGCAAAAACTATACTGTCTTTATAGAAGAATAGCTAACTTGATCAAATTTTTACAAGAATCAGGGTGTAGACGAGGAATCGGTAGCTTGACAGAAAGTGCAATCTAGTCAAGTGGAAGAAATTGACAACAAGTCAATCCAAAGGTAAGTACTCTATCCAGGGCTGCACAAGTCTTTATGAACCTTAGATCTGGTTGTCTACTAGGAAATCATGGCATATTTGGAGAAACCTCCAGTAGAGTATCCACTGAAGTAGGCGTGAATCAAGGCAATTCCTTGCACACTATCCCTAAAGAAGTCTTGTATACTTTTTTTGATTCGACATCTGAAATGTCTTCCTATTCGACTCACTCGAAAATCGGAATGACAATGCGCTACAAGCATATACTCTCTTTTTATAAGACTAATTGCTATGGAGCTCAGGTTTACCTGGATCCTAATGAAGAGTATGCCATTCACATTGATGACCATGGTCTTGAGTTTGCAGAAGAGATTAGGGCAAACAAACAAGGAAAAATGTACATGGATCGAAACGGAACTCAGTATTTACAAGTCAAGAACCTTGACGTGATAGAGAAATGGGAGCTAGAAGTAAACATTATAATTCCAGATTTGGCTGCAAAAGAAGGACCACCAACTTTAGAATTCGAGGGATGCGATCAAGTTGCTTTGAAGCCCTTGAAACGGCTTAGTACTGATAATCCTAGGATCGGAGTCTATTGTTGGGAGGATAGAAATGTAAAAGATCTTCTGTGGACTTTGCATGCCAAATCAAGACAGCTGGTGGCCATGAAGATCATCTATATCTTCAAGATCAAGAATAAAGAATCAACATACCTACCAACCTACCTATTTAGGGATTGTTATAGCAAAAACTTTGTTATGATGACTATTGAGGAGGTGAACAAACCAAATACCAAGGGTATTCCATAAGGGATTGGATATTGGGACAAGGACCATAAACAATTCCAAGAGATGAACACCATGAGAGATCATCTAAGAGTAATGTTAAGAAACCAAAAAACACCTCATCATGCAGAAAACCGAGTGACACTAAGGCCAGTCCACGTTTACATGAGTCACTATTTCCAATAGATTGGTTTGAAGGACTTGGAACAGGACCAACTACCAGAAGACCGGGAGTTGAACCACATAGACGTGTTAGACCAGCTGATTTCCAAAAATGGGTCAAAAAATATAGTGGATCAAGGGATCTATACGACCACTTAGCAAGATTTAAACAAGTGCTAAGAGCATAACGCATATTCGATTTCCATACTCAATTCGAGGGGTTTGGAATGACATTAAAAGGAAAAGCATTAACATGGTTCCAAACCATTCCACCAAGGTCAATCATGGATGTAAGCACATTAGCTCAAGGATTTGTAGCTGCTTGTTCCAAAATGGGGATCAACCACAATACGATAGCTAAAATCTATAGCTTTAAATAGAAACATGGCTAATCTATTAGGGATTGTGCAACTCAAATGAAACAATACATTGTTAGACGCCCAGAGCTAGAGATACCTTTAGAAGAACGACTAGTATCATTGTTTCTAGAGGGATTGCTAAACAAAGAACTTCATGCTATACTGTATAGCAAGAAGCATACAATCCTAGAAGCATGTGTGTTAGATGCTATTGACTTATGAGACAATTGTGATATTTTCAACGAAAAAGATGTCCCTAAGGATAATCAAAGTGAGAAAACAACATCCACTAAACCAGCACAAGTGGGAACGGCTGCTGCAGCACCACTTTCATCCATAGAAGACATGCTTAAAAGGATGAATGACATGATGAATAACATGCAAAAAGCACCTATGAGGGGACTAGGGCAAGGGATACCTCAATAGGGCCAACCAATTAGACCACAAAAATGGTGTGCAATCGAGGGTAAATGGACGAACCATGAGACCAATGAGTGCTATTTCCGACCAAAGTAATATGGGAATGGTCAGTACGTGCCCATGAGGCCACAAGGACAACCCATGTACAGATACCAGCCTAACATGGCACCAGCTCAAAGACCATCGATGGGTATGAAAAGACCTCAACCTATGTTGGGTCAACAACCTCCGTATCCAGGACATAATGTAGTGCCTGTAAAGTAGATGCATTCAGAAGGAGTCATAGATGAACAAGCACTGGTACCTGTTACACCCTATGCTGAGCCTAGTCCATCTACAGTAATGGTAGAAAGAGATTGGTATAATTCACATCCAGCACCAATGGAAGAACCTGTGACTTATGCTCCACCAGGGTTCGCACCAATATATTATGTAGCTAATCAAGGTGTTAGACCTCCTATGGTAAAACCCATGATTAAGCCAAGAACGGGAAACTGTCACAACTATGGTGTAGATGATCATTGGAAAAATGAATTCCTAGAGCCTGACAGACCTCAAGCCAATTGAAGCTTATTGCATACAATGTTGCAAAAATGGAGGACACTTCCTAAGAGATTGCCCCAAAAATCCTTTAAACAAGGGAAAAATAGTAGTAAATGTAGTCCAATTGATACCTAGTAGCTCATCTGAGAGTGAACCGATTGTTCCAATCAAGGTAATCACTAGAGCTCAGACTAAGAAAAAGAAACATAATTCCTCGGATGATTCGAAGAACACAAAAGCTGCCTCTCAAAAGACCAAAAGAAGCAAAATCAAAAGGTATGAATTGAGAAAACAGAAACAACGATCTGAAATCGAGGAGAGAGAAAAAAAGCTATTCCAAGAAAAGGTAAAAGAACCTGAAAGTGAAATCAAAGGAACAACCGTGAAATCTGGAGAAACCATTTTGGTTGATAAAATTCTTGAGCCTATTAATGTAGCCTTGGAAGCCTACCATGCATGACTTAAAGCAGGCCAAAACATGCAAAACAAATGGAAACTATCCTTCTCCAGACATGGAAGCAACTAAGCTTGAAGCTTATCAAAATTTGATAAAAATCACGCAAGAATTGCTGGAAAAACAAAAACCCAAGCTCAGAAGTATGGCAAAACCTGAGGAGCTTGTGGGGTAAGAGACACTAGAGAAAAATCCAAAGTGGTGGTAGAGCCCCACATTGAACCAAAAGAGCCAAAACTTATAGTGCATGACAACAAAAATTCCTTCGACGGAATTCCATTCGTAGACAAAGACTAGCCATGCATTTATCGAAAAAATTTCGAGAGATCAATGATGGGAGCCTAACTCTAAAGTCAACTCCTATAGAGAAAGTTTGGTTGGACAACCTACCTCCTGATATGGACATGGATGTACAATCCTTGTACGGGGATTGCGGATCTGAAGCTTCAGGAATGTCTAAACCATTGACCTTGAAAACATTACCCTCTTACTTGGGAGATAACAAAGAGGAATCATAATGTGTAAGATTACTCAAGTAAAAAGAGCGGAAGAGACTCTAGAAGTAGACAATATTCATTCAATCATGTCTACACCCATCCAATGCACTCTTACTTTGGGAGAACTGTTAAAAATTAGACCATATTTATGGAATGACCTACAAAAAATCCTAGAGGAGGTGGGGATAACGGGGCTCATCGTAAAAAATTTAGAAAGATTGGAACACGAAATGGATAACAAAGAGATTTGATCTGCTCCAATGAACAAAGTCGGAGAATATTATGAAGGGAAAGAAGGAAACACCACCCTTGTCGTGAAATATAATGACATTGAAACCATGGAAATACTGGATAGTGGAGCAGGCATAGCCATAGGCACAAAAATAGTATGGGAATCTTGGGGACAACCAGCCATTAGACAAACTCAAATGAAATTGCAATTGGCTGATGGACATATTGAAAGACCCTTAGGACTGCTAGAAAAGGTGATAGTTAATTCTTGTGGGATTGAATATCAACACACTTTTGCCATAATAGACTTTGGGAAGAAACTTAATTACGAAATCATATTGGGAAGACCTTTCATGCAGCATGTAAAACTTATCCAAGATTGGGGAAAGAACTATCTGTACTTGAAGCAAGTGGGATCTATAACAAGGGTTAATTTAAAAGATCACACTTAAAAAGATGTCTTGAAAACGCCCATACAAGAGTTCGATTCAACCTCTTTGGATGAAACTAAGATTCCTTCTTGGTTAAACAAAGACGCTTCTATTTGGATGTGCGGAGTTTCAGAAAACGGGAGCTTAAAAAGAGAAGAATGTACCTTAGAAAGGGATTGCATAGAGGAAGCCTATGTACCTAGACCCTTTCCAGAACATTTGTTTGAGCCATTTGAGTGGATTCAAATTTTAGCGACAATGGATGTATGTGTGAATACGTCTATTCCTACTCAATTTTGCAATGAGGATAGCTACGACATAATTCCCATGCAAATGATTTCAACCCTTCACATTGAAGATTAAATTGAGGAACCCAAGGACTTGATGAAAGATCAACAAGTCTTTTTAGACCTCTACTACAATGCAACAGATGAGTTAGATGAACACTCAACTACCTTAGAAGATTCAGGGTCAGAAAAAGAACATATGAGAGCTAAGCTACTCTTGAAAGGAGGGGAGGAATTTTTTTTTGACTTTCAACAAAAATGGTATAGACAAAAAAGAGACACCAAAAATGTGAAAACAAGACCTATGCCATCAGTCTCCGGTAGAACACAATTCCTGATGCAAATAGATGCACATGATTGTGTCAAGGGCAAAATCACTGGCAGATATCCTTCAAACAAAAATCTAAAAATGTCAAGAACATTGAGAAAAACAAGGCAGGATACTCAAGCAAAGCCAAACAAACAGGACAAGGAGCCAATCATGACACAAATATAAAGAATTAAAAAAATCTCTAAAGAAAATATATACAACCGAAATGGAAAAGGATGGTAAAGATGTAGTGAGTGTTCCATCCCATTTCAAAAAATATACTCTCCAAGACATAAAAATCATAGTAGAGCAACCTGTTAGAGAACTGCGAAAACAAGGTGAGTCCTACGAAGGGCATGAGAACACAAAAAAGATAGACTTGATTGAACCAGGGGAAGAACCTAGTCCTGCCTACATTGCAAATGACCTAACAAAAGATGAAGAAGAGCTTTTACTAAGCTTACTAAAAGAATACCGAGATATCTTTGCTTGGACTTATAAGGATCTCAAGGGTGTTGATCCAGAAATTTGTCAACATACCATACCCATGAGAGATGATGCAAAACCATAGACAAAGGCCAAACATATACAATAAAACATTTTCCAGGAAGATCAATGAAGAGATTGAGAAACTAAAGGAAGCCGAATTCATTTATGAAATTGAACACACAGATTGGGTGTCTCCAATTGTGGTAGTACCCAAGAAGAATGGAAAATTATGAGTGTGTGTCAACCTCAAAAAAGTGAATGTAGATACCATTAGAGACAACTTTCCTCTTCCAATCACTGAGCATGTGTTAGAACGAGTTGCAGGGAAAGAAGCTTACAGCTTCTTAGATGGCTTTTTGAGATACAATCAACTTTTGGTTGACCCAAAAGATCAACATAAAACTGCTTTTGCAATGGAATGGGGTATTTTTGCTTATCGGGTTATGCCCTTTGGGTTAATCAATGCTCCTACCACCTTTCAAAGATTGATGAGCCATGCTTTTAAAGAATATCTTAGGAAATTCTTGAAATTGTATGTGGATGATCCATACATTCATCAATCCAGGTTGATCATTTTGAACACCTCAAAAAGGTATTCCAAAAATGTAGACTTTATAGGATTTGCTTAAATCTTGAAAAGTGTACATTCATGGGTAGACAAGGAAAAATGTTTGGACATATAGTGTCTAAAAATGACATAGCTATTGATATCGATAAAATTCATGTTATTGGATTTTCCTAGACCAACAACAGTCAAGGGGGTTTAAACCTTCATGGGACATTGTGAATATTAGAGACGGTTCATTTACATGTACGCTATAATTGCAAAACCCATGTATAGCTTGATTACATGCTTTGAATGGATTGATGAGTGTGAAGAATCCTTCATGAAGCTTAAGAAAGCTCTCACCTCAGCTCTAATATTGAAAACACCAGATTGGAATAAGATATTTCGCATACATGTAGATGCTTCAAATTTTTCCATAGGGTGTATCCTAGCTCAACTAGGGGATGGGAAAATTTATGTTCCTGTTTCCTATGCTAGTCGACAGTTGAACATGGTGGAAAAGAAATATACCACCACTAAAACGGAAGGATTGGGAATGATATATGCTGTAAAAAAGTATAGAAATTATCTATTAGCAAACAAATTTGTGTTCTTTGTGGACCACCAAGCCTTATTATACGTGGTCAACAAGCCATGCAGCATAGGAAGAATAGTGAGATGGTTTATCATTCTTCTGGAATTTGATTTCACTATAGTTGTAAAAAAGGGCACTACTCATCAAAGAGCACATCATTTGTCTAGAATTGTTTTAGGAGAACCTCCTAAAGGAGTAGATGATGATCTACCAGGTGCATATCTGTTCTCCATGGAAATGATACCTCGATGGTCGGAAAATATGGCATCATTGATGACCATAGCTCAAGTCGATTTGAAAATACCACTTCCTATTACAATTGGATTAATTGAGCAATTGGCTATGTATCAATTACTAGCTGGTAGTCTATACAGAAGAAACCGAGATGGAACATTAATCCTCAAGAGAAAAACCAATACCTAAGTCAAGCACATATCACCATAGTAGGACTTCACTTTGCAGAAGACCAAACTATGTAAAGGATCGTGAGACTTGGAGTATTTTGGCCAACTATGAGGAGTGATGTTCACTCTTTTGTAAAAGACTATCCTCAATTCCCAAAACAAACACCCATACCTCACGTAACATTGTTTCAAATGTCACATGTCCCTAAATGGAGTAACTATCTAGTTACTTACTTATCGAGCCGAATATTTCTTTAGAATATGAGTAAACGCCATCAAAGAGCAATTGAAACTGAAGCCAGAGAATATGCTCTTATTGGAAACCAATTGTATTAGAGAGGTAAGGATCAACATTTGCATCTTTGTGCAAATGAAGATGAATATATTCCAACTATAGAACAAGCCCATGCCGGATTTGGTGGAGGTCACTTTTCTAGTGAGACCACCACAAGAGCAATCTTGATGGCGGACATATGGTGGCCAACACTTTTTGCAAATGCCAAAGGATACGTTTGAAGATGTGATGCTTGTCAACAAGCAAAAATACCAACACGAGTAGATAGCATGTCCTTAAGACCAATGATGGGAGCTAGAGATTTCGCAAAATGGGGTATAGACTTTGTTGGGCCAATACAGCCACCTGCTTATAGAACCCAAGCTTAATATATTATTGTAGCTACGGATTATCTGACTAAGTGGACCGAGGCTAAAGCAACTCAAAAGAATGATGCTAGAGCCACTATCGCATTCTTATATGTGTATGTATTCACAAGATATGGACTGCCAATAGAGATTGTAAGTGATAGGGGAACTCATTTCCTCAATGAGGAATCGAGTATCTACTTAATGAATTTATGGTCATGCATAACAAGTAAGCTCCCTATCACCCACAAGAAAATGAGCAAGCTAAGCATACAAATAAGATTCTTAGCTCGATATTGACTAAGGTGGTCAGTTCAGGAAGGACAGATTGGGAAATGAATCTCCATGCTGCTCTATGGGCTTATGGGGTTTCATTCAAAATAGTTTTAAATTCTACCCCCTTTAACCTTGTTTATGGTCTTGATGCCATACTGCCAATAGAATTTCGATTGCCGGCACTAAGGGTAGCAAATAATATTGAGTGGATTGGACATGAATTGTCAAAAATACTTAAAGATCTAGAGAATCTAGACAAGCAAAGGCTAACTGTTGTAGCTCACATCTATGCACAAAAGAGAAAACAAAAATAGTTTTTTGATTCCCATCTCATCACAAAAATATTCAAGAAAGGGGACTTAGTTTTAGTCTATTCCCTTAAGCAACACATTTCCAAGTTTAAGAAAAAGGAAAACGGATTGTTTATTATTGAAGACGTGTCTCCAAGTGGAGCAGTTAAGCTATCCACCCTAGATGGTGAACCAATCGCTAATTGGATTAGTGGATGTTGTTTAAAGAAGTACAATTTTCCGCTAACCAATGAATTGCTAGAAAGAATGCATGCAGCCAAGAAAAGGAAGATAAAATGAGAGCAGGTTATTGATGAAGCCCAAGAAGAAGCTAGGCTTCGGGTGCTCAAAAGGAAAGCTGCTCTCAAGAATCAACAAATACCTATTCCCATCAACACACTGGAAATAGATGCCCAACAATGGGAACTGTCAAAAGATGCAATGCCAACAAATGATGAATGGCTAGATGGTATGGACTTTTGCATCAAAGTACAACTCAACAATCATATCACTAATACTTTGGTAGATATAGGAGCTAGAGTAAATGCAGTCAGTTATTCCATGTACAAAAAAGCAACAACTCAGTCATTGACAGCAAGAATAGCGACTATCAAAGGATGCAACAAGAACCCAACTCCAACATTGGAAGGAGTCAACTTAAACGTGATAGTACATGGATGTTCATGTCCTTATCAATTTGTATGCTTACCAGATAAACACATGAATGAGACGATGATACTTGGAATTCCATGGATGCAGACATACAAAGCAATACCAGATTGGGATACAAATCAGCTCAAGCTATCACCTAAAGGTGGGCAACAAGTACCAGATAAAGCAAAGAAGATCAGATACCAAAAGACACTAAATGTGCTTAAAGATCGCCTTGCCAGTTGTTGTGAGCGGGATAAAAACACACACAAAGCCTCTATACTGACCTGACACACACTCTTGGAATGATACACACACACACACACACACACACACACACACACACACAGAGACACACACACACACACACACACACACACTATGGGGCACCACTCGGCTTACACAATCCACCTGGCCGAGACAGGGAATACACCAATGGAGTGAGAGGAGAGAGACTTCCCACTTGCCCACTCAACACAGAGACACACAGACACGCACACACCCAAAAAACTTAGCTCAAAAGAGGAGAATTTCTGATGTTTAGATACAAATGAGCTTGGGCCAACACCAATGGGGCAAATAGTTTACACAGTATTGAAGAAATACACCAGATACAATCACAAAGTTAAGTAGATGCTTCACTCACCGGAGAAGATTACACAAAAAAAAAGCAGAAAAAGAGTGAGGAATTTGGCAAAATGGACAGCGCCATCGCGTCCGGAATGGCCCAAAACCCCAATCTACAATGTCAAAGTGCTCAAATCCGACATCGGATGAGCAGTTTACGGCCAAAACAGGCTCCAAAAACCCCAAAAACACAGTTGCGGCTGTTCCTCCTCTCTTCTCCATGTTTTTTCTGGTCTTCTCTCTGTTTTTTTCAGTTCCCACACTTAGCTTTTTTACTTGGGCACCCTTGGCCTTTTAGATGACCTCAAACGCGGACCCCGAACAGGCCAAAAACTGACCTCGCAGTGCACAGTTGTCACCTTTTTGCATCCATCCGCACACCTGGCACTCAATTTTTTCCAATAATGCATTCCGCCACCACGTGAAGTTGCCCCAAAAGATGGTCCTCATGATGAACTTTCTGCATAATTATCACAAGAAAACACCCACGTTGTGTCCGTACTTCTCCACGTGCAAGTATTGACCCCATTCGACCTCCTGACGCCACTAGATGCCATCTGACGCACTTGCTTACCTCATGTCATCGGCCCACGGATAGCTTCCTCGAGAAGTTTTACACACTACCAACTCCTCCTTATTATAGAAAAAACACACTGGTACTGGTGATAGTGAAAATCGATGCACTATGTACATGCTGTCCTACCTGTACACATGTGGGCCCCACGTAACCACCTGGCTCTGGAAAATGGGCAATTCTTTATTTGATGCACCATGCATGTGTATGTACATATGTGCAATACCTTGCTCCAAAAAACTCCTGACACCGTCAATCCGAAGACTACTTCAGCCCATAAAGCTGTGTCAAGGGACGACACAGGCGAGGAGGGGGGTATGTTAGCAGCAAGCTAACACGGATACCATTTTTTGGAGCTCCCATGTAAAAACACTTATTATTTTGGATAAAATTGGGAATATTGTAACTCCTATTTTTTGGATAAACATTGTAATTGATGAGCCACGGCTGCAAGCTTCCAGATTGTATCAACCTTTCATTGCCTATCTTTAGTTAGAGCTCCCATATTATTAGTTTTGACCACCAAAAACCTTGGCTAAAGTATACAAGCCAATTTTTGTAAGTTTTGGATAATGAAATACACAGCGTGAGCTAACGGGCTCACTTCTCTCCTTCTCACGCTTCCTACTCCCTCTCCGGTTGTCACATTGCAGTTATGTTCGTTGCATTGCAACCGTAGGTAAGAGCTCTACGCATTGACGTAAACACATCACAATAAGTCGTAGCTTTTGGCGTCGCCAACCTGCGGCCTAATTTCATCATTAGTAGAAATTTACACTTCAAAATCAAAAACTACGCATAGGCGGGATATTGGGGCATCATTGCTAAGCATTTAGGTGCATTCTGGGTCAAAAACCACTAGGTAAAAAATACACTGCTGTTAATAATCGCAATTTTGGAACTTGACCTAAGTGGGGTTTGAAACCATAAGCATGTGAGCTTAGGTCTTATAAACATGTCCTAGAAGTTTCGTTACAATTGGATGTCATTTGATGGTTTAACGGATGTGATTTGTTTGTCGATGAGCGATTGGCTTTTCGTGATTTTAGTCACTTGAGTGTAGCTTGAGTTAGATTCGAGTTGTTTGTTGTTTTTTGAGGGATTGACAACCTCTTGTAGTCTCTATGCACTAGTCAAGTTAGTTTCATCCCATGGATTGACAATTTAATCGTGATTCTCACTAAAACTGCAATAAGATAGGATAGTGAGGTTAGACACGCGTCCCACAGAGAGGATGGCAACACGATTCTTCTTCTGGAATTTCAAGGTGTCACCACCATGGCAATTATTGAAAGCGGAGCTAGGGTAGCCATTGCCACAAAAGAAACTTGGAAAATTTGGGAAAACCTATGTTGAGAGCAACAAGAATGAAACTACAAGTCGCAGATGGATACATGGAGAAACCCCTAGGGCTTCTAGAGAAAGTAATTGTCACCTCTTGCGGGATCGAATATGAGCATACATTTCCTATTGCCGATTTTGACAAGAAGAACAACTATGACATCATACTTGGAAGACAATTCATGAGACAGTTAAAAATGGTCCAAGATTGGGGATATGACCATATATGCCTAAGAAACATAGAAACAATAACCATGATAAATCTAAAAGACCATATTTATAAGGATGTGACAAGGAATCCTATTGAGGAATTCAATGTAGCTACATTAGATGGATCTGAACTTCCAGCATGGTTAGGTAAGTCCAAAGACCTATGGAAGCTTAAAGCACAAAGAGTGTATCCTAGAAAGGGTTTTAGAAGACAAAGACTACTTGACAAAACCCTTTGCATAGGAAGAACTAGAGTCTTTAGGATGGGAACACATTTTGGAAGCTTGTATGTGTGTGTTTTGGTCAATGGTCCCACAACCAAGTCTTGTGACAAGGATGGCTACGATGTGATCCCATATTACATGGTTGATGTAGTTGAGGAAGAGGAAAAGAATCAAGCCTCAAATAAACCAAAAATAAGAAAACAAGACAAAGAAGAAGAGGAAGAGTTGTTTTACGACTCTTCGGAGCATTTCAAGTATGATGGCGATACAGATGTGACGAATGCTTTGACAACCCGAGCAACCAAAAAGAAACTATAACGGATGTCAAGTTTTATGACTTTCCAAAATAAAAAACCTAGACAAAAAAAAAAAACGTAAAGAAAAGAGCCTTAAACGTGGCCAAAGAAAAGTCCCATGCCAAAAGTAAAAGGTAAAACATGATTCTTGATGCTTGTAGAGAAAGAATATTGTATGAAAGACAAAATCTCAGGTCAATTCACAAAAACATAGGACACAAAAACAAAAGAGGGTATTAAGAGCTTGAAGAAGCAAGCTCAAAAGACTCAAAAAGAAACAAAACAAAAGAAACCAAAAGAACTAGGGATGGATGAATCCATAGAACCAAAACGAACCAAGGTTGAGCGTAAAAAGAAATACCAAGAACTCAAGAGAACGCTAAAATAAGTATGGACAATGGAGATAGAAAGTGAGAAAGGAGAGAGCACCGATGAAGAAAATATGGATGTCCCTTTCCACTATCAAAGGTCACTATCTAGAACAGGAAAATATTGATGACGCAAGCAATAAAAAAGAAAAGAGGAATTGAGTCTTATGATGGCCTACAAAACACAAAATGAATAGACCTAGCTGAACCTGGAAGGTTGCAAGACTGGTCTACATAGCGATGGATCTTAGCAAAGAAGAAGAAGATATGCTCATCCAACTCCTCAAGGAGTATGGAGATGTTTTTGCATAGTCATATAAAGAACTCAAGGGGGTGGATCCATTGATATGTCAACACAGGATTCCCTTGAAACCTGATGCCAAACTCTGCAGACAACATCCCTATACCTATAATGACACATTTGCTATGCAAATTAAAGAGGAAATCGACAATCTTAAGGAGGTAAAATTCATCTATGAGATTGAACACATTGATTGGGTGTCACCCATTGCGATTGTCCCCAAGAAAAATGGAAAATTATGTATATGTGTGAACCTCAAAAAAGTGAATGTTGCAACAATACGGGACAATTATCCATTACCAATCACGGAACATGTGTTTGAACGAGTAGCTAGCAAACAAGCCTACTCATTTTTAGATGCATTCTTAGGATACCACCAATTGGCTGTCACAGTAAAAGACCAATACAAAATGGAATTTGCCACGAAATGGAGAATCTATGCTTATAAGATGATGCCCTTTTGGCTTGACCATTGCACTAGCCACATTCCAAAGGCTAATGGTACACGTGTTCAAAGAATACTTGTGGATATTCTTAGAAATTTACATGGACGAACTTTGTGTTCATTCTATCCTCAAGGAAGAACACATTCAACATCTCAAAAAGTATTCAAGAAGTGCAAGACTTATAGAATCTTCTTAAACCCTAAAAAATGTGTCTTCATGGTGAGACATGGAAAAATCTTAAGACATATTGTCTTTGAGAATGGTATAACTGTGGATCTTGACAGGATCAATGTGATTGTGGAAATGCCAAGGCCCACTAACTCCAAATAGGGACAATCCTTCATGGGACACTGTGGATACTACTGATGGTTTATATTCATGTATGCAATCATTACACAAACCTTGTATAGATTGATAGTTGTCTTTGATTGGACAAAAGAGGTGAGGAGTTATTCAAAAAACTTAAAGATACACTTATATCAGCATCATTACTCAAAGCACTGGATTGGGTTAAAATATTCCATGGTCACATAGCATTTGCAATAGGTTGTATCTTTGCTCAACCAGGAGAAGGAAGAATGGATTTCCTAGTTTGAGCACTATGCTAGTCAATAGTTGAACAGTGCGGAAAATAATTACACGATCATGGAACAAGAAGGATTAGGAATGATATATGCCGTAAAGAAATCTAGACATTATCTTTTGGCTAATAAATTTGTCTTCCATATCACCAAGCCCTCTCGTATCTGGTAAACAAACATTGCAATATAGGAAGAATTTTTTGATGGTTCGTCATATTGATTGAGTTTGATTTTACAATTGTGGTAAAGAAGGGAAAAACACACCTCAAAGAAGATCATCTCTCTAGGTTACCCAATGGCAAAGCACCCAAAGGAGTGGATGATGACATACCCGATGCTTACCTCTTCAACATTGAGAAAATTTTGAAGTGGTCTCAAGAGGTAGTCCAACTTTTGACTCACGGTGGTAAGTTTCATAAGACTAAACAAACCAATAAGTGACAAACAATCAAGCAAGCAAATTTTTTTTAGCTTATAGGTGGATGCTTGTACCATCTAGGCTCTGAAGGAATACTGCAACTATGTATTAGTCCAAAAGAACATGAGTGCTATCTCATGGAAGCCCATGTACAGGACATAGCCTTCTATTGTTTCCAAAAGAAGATACCCCAGTGCCTAAAGCAAATAAACGTGTATTCGCTTGATATGCATGCATGTGTACATAGATATGTTTTAAATTGTGCTACATGCAAGAACAATCCACTTGTGGAATATTCCACATGGTTTTACGTATTAGTTGCACCTCAATGGAGCCAATATATTGTTGATTACCTGAAAACAAGGACATTCCTTGAAAATGGAATCAATATATGGTTGATTACCCGACAACAAGGACATTCCTTGAAAAAATCACACGAGCCAGACAAAGAGCCATTGAATTGGAAGCTCAAGACTTCAAGTTATTTGAAAATCAACTCTACAAGAGAGGGAAGGATAACCAACTCAAAATATGTGCAACAAAAAATAAATATTTTCCTATCTTAGAGCAAGCACACGGAGGAATTAGTGGAGGCCCAGGAGATAAGACATCTAAAATTGTCTTAAATGCTGGAATATGGTGGCCTACATTGCACATGGATGCGTATGAATATGTTAAGCAATGGGATGATTATCAGTGTACCAAGGTACCTATAAAAAGATATGATATGCCACTACCACCAATGATGGAAGCAAGGGCATTTGCAAAGTGGGGTCTAGATTTTGTGGGACCAATCTCACCACCTGCTTACAAATCCCGTGCCCAATATATCATTGTCGCCACGGACTATCTCACAAAATGAGTTGAAGCAAAAGCCACACAAAAGAAAGATGCCAAAACCACAACACAATTTCTATATAAAAATATCTTTGTTAGATATGTATTACCCATCGAGATTGTTACTGACAGAGGCACACATTTCATAAACAAAGTTATTGAAAATCCTCTTGACAAATTTATGATTATTCATGAAAAGTTTTTCCGATACCATCCACAAGCCAATGGATAGGCTGAAGCTACTGATAAAACACTCTACATAGTATTGACAAAAATTGTGACGGATTCATGAACGGATTGGGATCAAAAGCTACATTCTGTTTTATGGGCATATAGAATGGCCTATAAGACATCCATTGGAACAACACCTTACAATATGGTGTTTGGTCTTAATGACATTCTGCCAATTGACTTCTTAATCCCAACTTTGAGAGTTGCTAAATAATTAGATGGACAAGTCATGAATTTTCATCAAGATTAGATGATATGGAAAATTTAGATGAGCTACATCTTCAAGCTATCGAATCTATCTATGCTCAAAAAAGATAAAAGGAGTTCTTTGACAAGCATGTGCGATCAAAAGAATTTAAAAATAAGGGACTACATCTTGGTGTATACCCTAAAAAAACATGATAAAAACTTAGAAAGTGAGGGATGGCACTATTTGTGATCAAGAAATTGTCACCAAGTGGGGCCGTCAAGCTTGCGACATTGGAGGAGAAGAAATGCCTAGCTAGATTAGTGGATGCACACTCAAAAAGTATTATCTACTTACCACTAACCTAGGAGATTCTACGGCGGATTCATGGTGAAAAACAACAAACAAAAGAAAAGAAATGGATTGTTGAAGAAGCACAAATAGAAGCTAAAGAATGAATGGTTAAACAAAGGCTTCTATGATAACAATAAGAACAGGGGAGACCATAGTGAATCAACGCTATTTCCATCAAAGAATTCAAAGAAGATAGGGTGGACCCAGTGACTAAGGTCAAGATTAAGAAATTATTGGAAACTACCGATCTTCTCTATACAGGAGCCCGAGGAAATTTTATTTCCCTCAGCTTATATACACAACTTGGTCAAGACACATAGCTTCAACCGACATCACACAAGATGCAGAGTTGTATTGACATCCAAATCAAAGCATTAGGGTTGTTAACCTTATTTATTTAGATTAATCAATACATCTACCCACATCAATTTTATTTTGTAGAATATCATCAAAACCAACATAAACTATTGCTCGGACAACCATGGCAAAGGAGGTACAATGTTCAGATAGATTGGAAGTCTGATCTGATATTAATTCAGACTGAAACAGGGAGTCAAATGGTTCCATTAACTAAAGTAATAGAAACAGGGCCATGAATGGAAAAGGATACTAACAAGGACAAACAAACCTTGTCTACAAGAACCATGCAATGGATTCACAAAGAGTCGCCACAAAAACCAGCACTCCAATTAAAGGTAACAATAGCCTCATCCACATCAAAAACGACCAAAAAACCAATGAGAAAAATGCCAAACAAAAGAGAAAGATGGATACCCAAGCAACAACTTAAAACAAAGCATGTATGGGTCAAGAAAGATGAGATATATGCAAAATAATCAACCCATAAGCCGTCTCTGACTCTAGTACCATCTCACATACCCATACCACACACCCCTACATCTATGAAAAAAATATGGGTGTCAAAGAAGTTGGTTTAAGCTAAAAAAGCATAGGAGCTTATTTGGATTCTTAAGTGTAGTAAGTTGAATCTCTCAATGAGGCCAAACAAATAGATCAAGCACCACTTAGCAAATCAACAATCAACCAAGTCAACAAAACAAGTCTGGGTAGCCAAAGAGTTATGCTCAACACAAACAAAGCTGCTTTGGATCTGGATTCCAGTAACAAAAAGACACTGCAACCATCAAATCCATAGGCAAGGTAAGGAACTGTAAAAATACCAAGTATGGTAGTAAAAAAAGCCAAAGCAAGTCATCAACATGACCAAGCCTGTCAAATTTTTCTAGATGCCTATGAAAGCTCGTGTTACACTACTCTAACACAAGCTATATGGGCCCAAAAATAGTGCTCCACCCACATTCAACCCATAATTTTCAATTTGTTTAGGAGGAGAACTAAAACATGGGAGGAGGGAGACAGGATGGAACTCATGGCAAGAGGTTTTTATATATTACCACGCACTGTCTTTTTTTTTAACCATAACAAGGCGCGAGATGTATAATATTAAAGAGAGAGCAAAATTACAAAATATGAGTCAGACCAAGGTGACTGAGAAATACAACTGTTGAATGGTAATAGAACCCAGAACTTGTAATGAGTTTCTGATGAGTATGGTATACACAGACAGCTCCAAAACTGAACACAACTTCACTTCGATCTTTGTCATTAGACAGATTGTTGATCAATTCCTCTATATTTGTGACCAGCCTCAAACCAGTAGCATATAGCTCAGCAGCCTTATCTCTCTCTGCCTTGCATTCCTCCATCATCTGATGCAGGTGGTCGTTGGACACCTTCAGGAGGACCTCTTCAATTTTGCTGCGATTGGCACCATTGTAAAACCCCAGACTGTCATTACGGACTTTGTAGCTGGCCTTGTAAATACGACAATTGTCCAGCTTCAGTTGGTGTACCTGTAGGTTGACATTAGAAATAATTTTCTCAGACTATTGGTCTTGTAAGCACCGTCAAATAGCCTGTTGTTCCTATCTTTCCACACAATCCATAGAAAATCAGCTCTGATTCTGTTCCACAACGCAGCAAAGGTTTTGATCGAGTCTCCTAAAAGCAATTGTTTCCAATTTGGGGTGTAACCGAGGGCAGTTATCAATGGTGACAATATTTTGCTTGACCTAGGGCAGTTGATAAAAAGATGAGGGATGTCCTCTATGGTTCTACTGAACCTGCAACAGATACCATTGTTGATATTAATATCCTTCATTCTCTTGCTTGTCCATGTTGCTTTGTGTAGTAGCAACCACAGAAGGATAGAATGTTTGGCCTGAATTCCTCTGTCCCATATATTTATGAATTTAAAGTTCCATTGTTTCCTGTCATAATTTGTGCGCCATCTCCTATTCAGTGTGACAAAATAGATTAAACCACGCACTGTCTTAAAATAGATTAAACCTTGTTGTGCTTTATTGCGATTTGATTTTGCCAAAAAAAGCTAAGTAATGCCTGCAAAGTAATTAAAGGTGAATCAGGTCATGTTAGGGCCAAAAGTAACCCCATAGTCTTGTATATACTCCATATACAAGAGCTTTTTGTATTTTATTTCTAATTATATAGTCAAATTTGGTCAAAAATTGAGAAAAAGGCACAAAAATAGACCAATGGTGGCTTTAACACTTTGTACATAGTGGAAAGTTTATTTTATTAATTAAGAATAATTTACCTAATTTTGGGGTAATTTTGGATAAGTTTTGGCTTGATTTTGCTAAATTTTGGATTTGTCTTAGTATTTTAAAGTCCCTTTTTGGGATTTACTTTCTAAAACTCTAATAAAAAATCCAAAAAATCAATGGAGAATCTAAAGCCAAATGTTAGAATACCATAATAGAAGGGACTCATTGAAAAAGTTTGGAAACAAATTGAAGACTTCAAATTTTCACCTAAATACAACGGTGGAGAGGGGGAATGGGGAGTACGCCTAGTGCGCCAGCACGAAATGCCTCCTATAGCCCAGGGCACACACTGCACCCCAATCCACTTTGTGAGCACCTTCGACTCGCTCTTTTCACCAAACCACGTGCGCACACGTGCTCACATAGACACACCCTAACTCACACAACCCGCACACCTCAATGTAGTAGCTTTTACGCTCTCCCACATGCCCAAAACGCCACACACACTCTCCCTCTCTCTGCAACACTTCGTCGGGGCGGCACACACTTGCCGACACGCCCGCACGCACACACACGAGAGTAGAAGAGAAGGGGGGACGAGACTACGCCAAAATCAACTGCAATGGGGGCTTCTCTTCTTCATTCACACCAGAAATAGGTACAACACCGTCGTCGCAACCGGCGCACACCAAAAAAAACACCAAGGGCGAGTCCTGCTCGAGCCATACACAAAGGTTTTCATGAGACCTGATCCTCGTGAGCTTTCCCCAGCTTCTAACGAGCAAGCCCTCGAAGGCCTGCTGAAATTGACGACCGAATGAAATGAAACTTCACAAGCAGCTTGAAATATACATGGATGACTTATGTTTGCAAGCAAAACCCAAAAGAAAGCTGATTCACTTACCGATGGTGAAAAAGACGCTTTCGGGCAACCAAATGGAGAAAGATGGAGAACGGAGAGCCAAAGTCAAGTCCAACCAAATAGATGGCTTCACAACATATCCAATGAGCTGGAAATGCAACTCTCGAGAAGAAAAGTTGAAGAAATTCAACCCCACGGCAAAGAGACGACTTCGGAGACTGAAATGCCTATAAGGGGGCTTTTTAGCTAAACTGATGACTTTTTAAGTTGAAAACTAGTTAGCAGGGCTTAGGGCACTAGCACAAAGCATTCTTTGCACAAAAAGACCAACATTTCAAGAAAAGACATCATGCGCGTATGATGTCTCACAGCATGAATTTCACATCCATTTCAACATTTGAGTGCATAGCCTCATTCCACATGTTAATCACATCCTATGAACCAAGTATCATGAGAATTGGAGTTAGAAAACCCAAGGAAAACCAAAAAGACGCAAAGTAGGCCATAAAATTGATTTTTGGTCCTAATTTTGTCAAAATAACTCCAAACTCATTGAAACTTTGTAGGATTGTTGATTAACACATCTACAAGCTATCTGTAACCAAAAAGCACCATTTTGACACAAAAGACATCATACGCGTATGATGTCTATTTGCACTTACAGAGCCAAAACTGCTCATTTGTCATCATACATCCATTATATATATCTAATACATGCTACATATGAAATTTGGAACCATTTGGTCAAGAGGATCACCCCATTAGCCCAATTGAGGGAAAATCCTTCACCTAAAGCCTATTTTTGGCCCAAATCCAACATACTCAAGTCCAAACCAAGATTTGAGTAGATATTGTCCTTCACTAGTACATGGGGAGTCCACAGAACCAATCCCATGCAAAATTGACACAAAAGACATCATACGCGTATGATGTCTCCAGAGCCATTTTTAGCCCAAAATCTATCCAAACTTCATAAATCCACTGAATAAGCCTATCTAAAGCCAAATCCAAGCTTATAGAGAAATTTGGTCCAAAAATACACTAAAAGACATCATACGCGTATGATGTCTCACTATGTGATTTTGGCACCTCAGGGCTTCAACCACCAAACAGAAGTGATCTACATGCCATTTGAAGGTGAACCACCAAGTTTTATCCAATTTGGATCATAAAATCCAATTCCCTTTCAAAATTTTGCCAAGAGCCTGAACTGGACTAAACTGGCCAAAACTTGACCAAATGGGATCCAAACTCAAATCCAAGCATATGATACTCATGTATACACTATCAGCTACAAGCACAACCAATATGAAGTCATTTTGACACAAAAGACATCATACGCGTATGATGTCTCCAGCATGATTTTGAGCCCAGTTTGCATATTTTTTCACCTACCCTGCATCCTTAGGCCCTGAATAGCTCATGTTTCAATTTTCAAGTCATTTGAATAGTTAAAAGCTTCATTTCGGCTTTCAGTACTAAAAAGACGCTAACTTCTGAAATTGGAGTTACAGGATCCATGGATTCCGCCAAGTCATCAGCAACAAAGAGAAAAAGACCGACAATCAAAGATGCTCTTGCAGAAGTAGAACCCTTTGACATTCCAGCAGAAACCCTCAAGCCAACCAAAACTTGGGTGGAGGAAGTAGTACTGGAACAAGAGGGAATAAAGATCTACCAGGGGACTTTCAGAGATCCTCAAGGGCAAGCGGTGGATATACCGATGATCCCACAAGAATTGGTGGATTATAGCAGGTCAGAGAACATCAGCAGGTACCTGGAAAGGGCAGACTTGCACAGATTCTTCACCTCGAGACCATCAGGTGTAGATACAAGAAGAGTGTATGAGTTGGTAACCTCCATTCAGAAGGATGGGAAAGCCACATTGACAGCAATAGATGGAGAGAAAGTAGAGGTACAGATCACTCCACAGCTCATTGCAGATGCATTGAAGCTGCACAACAAAGGGAGCTCTGTCAGGGAAAGAAGGGAGGCTATAGAGGTTTATGGGTCCAAGAAACAGAATGCAACCTATGGAGATATGGCAGACCAAAGAGCGGCAACCCTTTGCCGACTGTACAACCAGTTTCTCCATATTTGCAGTAAAAGACCGCAAAAGTATACGACACCACCCCATGCCATTGCAACTACCATCACATGGGCATTGAAGAGCAATATGCCAAAAGAGGTGAATTACGCTCAACACATCCACGAGCAAGTAATTGCCATGCACAACGAGAAGCCAAAGTATATAGGAGGAGCTGAAGTTCTGACAAGAATAGCTTATGAAGCTATTGGAGCCAGAGATCAATGGCCAAAGGTTCCCTCCCAGAATGAGTGGCTTAGAGAAGCCGATGAGGAGGAAGAACAGCCTGAAGTATCCAAGAGGGCGTCCACAAGAGCACGCAGGAAACTAGAAATAGTTTCAGAACCTGAAGAGGATGTGGATGAGCCGCTTATGAAGAAAGCAAAGAAGAAGGTTGCTCCCAAGCAAACCAAAAGTCAGAAAGCGGCAAGAATGGAAAGACTGGTGGAGCAGTTTAGAGCGGAAAGAGCTCTAAAGGGGGACTTTGAAGAAAAGTGGGTTCCAAACCCCACTAAAGTCGGAACTAGCTCAGCCAGGCCACATGTTGATCAATATGATCAATATATTAGAGCTTATGAGGAGTCAGAGGCTATATTGGAGCAGCAACCTGTCGAGCCATACACTGAAGAGGAAGTACAACTTTTAAAAGCTGAGCTAAAAAAGGACGACAAGGGGAAGAAGAAAGTAGATGAGTCTACTGAACCTCAAGAGAAAGACGGGCAAGCAAACAAAGGGAAAGCCAAGATGACTGAGGACAATCAGCCCTCCTTTACTGATGTACCAAGCCCGAAGAAGACGGAAATCATTGTGGAAGAGACCACAGTAGAGATGGACACGGCTGGTATGGAAAAGCCGGAGGTCGGGACCAAGGAAAAGGAGATAGATCCAATTCAGCAAAAGAAAAACGATTATGAGGATCTGGTAGCGATAGGGTACACTGAAGAAGAGGCCCTTGAGGCAGTCTATGGGATCCCCCTACAAAAACAAGATGATCGGAGAGGGACAGAGGAAAAAATAAAGAGTACAAAAGAGAGTGAAGAGAAACTGGACGAGCAGAACGTACTAGAAGAGCCGAAGCCAGTGGAGGTGGTGGCAGAAAAAGCTTTAGAGTTGACAGATGAAGATGAAAAAGACATGCACATGGTGCATGAACTGCTCAGCAAGATCAAAGAAAGATCCAAGGCAAAGGAAGTGGAGATTGAGACAGCCAAACAAAGGGAAGCCGAGTTGCGGAGGAAATTAGAGAATGCTATGACTGAATCTGAAAGTCATAAAGCATCACTCTACAATGCGGAAAACGAGAGAGACGGCTTGATACTCCAGCTAGCCGAGGCTTCAAGAGAAGTAACAAGTGCACAGGAAGCAAGGGAGCGGATGGAAGACGACTTGGAGGCGGCTAAAGATGAGCTCATTGAGCTAAGGGAAAGAGTCGAGCTCCAAGAAAGAACAATCACTAGACTCAGGACTACCCCTAGAGCTAGCAGAGCAGGAACCGAACAAGAGGGAGCTCTTGTACCAGCTCTGGAAGACCAGGTCCGAAGCTTACAAAGAGAGCTAAGATTAGAGCAAGTGCAAAGGTTGCACATTGCGGAGGGATCATTGGCAGCAGAGGAGAGGCTCACTTTAGAAAATCAAACACTAAGAACAGAGAATGAGACCCTCTGCAAACAGCTCCAAGATCTACAAGAGCAACAAAGAAGAGAGACAGAGACACCACAAGAAGAATCAGGTGGAGCAGCCATAGAGCTACCAGAAACTGGAGAGGCAACCACAATTGAAGATCCAGCCCCAGTTCAAGAGGTGGCCTCACCTTCAGGAATCTCTGAAGAAGAAGAACAAAGGCTCCATGACCAAATAGAAAAGTCAACAGAGGAGAGTGCCAAGGCGGAAATGGAATGGGAGAGGAGACTCCTAATCTCCATTAGACTTCAGGGACTAGACACAAAAGTGCTCCATGAAGAGTGGATGCAACCCAGCCTGCCTTTCCCTTTGATGAAGTTTGAAGTGATAAAAATGAAAAAGAGAATAGAGGAGGAGCAGTATGTCGCTCTTTACGAAGGCGACATCACAAAAGAGGAACAATCAAAGAAGATTGTAGATTCGCAGCCTAGATGGAGGAAAGGTTGGCTGAACAAATACCCAGCCTACCTCATCTACTTGGTAGAGGCACCAAAGGAGATTCGGGAGGATGCAACCTTCTGCCCGGTGCCAAGAGTCAGAAGCTGGAAAGAGCATGGCAGGATTGCAGAAAAGAAGCCAAATTGGCTTAATTACCCCAGGATGCCAGGACCAAAGGCAGGAGAGAGAATAGGTAAAGCCTACATGGTGAAAACCCTAACGGGCACCATCAAGCTCTTTACTGGCTCTGCTGACCTTTCATGTCAGATGCTCAAGAAAATTTGCAGGACTCTCTTAGCTTGCATTGAAGTGTTCGCGCCAGATAAAGCCACGACCTCGAGTCTACTATCGACGGCCGACACAGTGACTGATATGATGTATGATCTTTCATTGCAGCCTTCTCCAAAAGTGTTGCACCTCCTATACCAGAGGATTATGTTTTTGCCTAGCTTCCACATGCAAACATTCGAAGAAGCTTTCTACACCGGCTTTTTCACCCACGAAAGTAAAATATTCGGCCCAACCTTGACCATCGGCAACCTACGATACGAATCACATTTGCAGATGCTCAAGACGACAGGACTTTATTGACCAAGCATAAAAGTCATGTTAGGGACGACATGAACGCGGAGGGGGGGGAGTGTTGAGCCAGAAGAGGATCACACCCACATTTTTGCTCACACTCATCATTTTTTGTAACCATTGATTGTAATAAATGTCTTTCCGACATTGATTTTGAATTGAGCCATTCATTAAGTAACAGGACCCAATTGAGTTTCCAGCTTGTAATCCCGAAGTAATTTCACTCGCTGATGTAATTAGTTAGAGATGTTCTCACCTCCAAGGCTGAGGTATATAAGCCAAAGTTTTTGTAACCTAAGAGAGGATTCAGATTATTAATCAAAGTGAGTTTTTGGAGCGCCGTGACTGTGTCTGAGAGAGAGAGAGAGAGAGAGAGAGAGAGAGAGAGAGTCTTATCTACTTGCTACGCGAGCTACGGAGCCGCCATTGGAGAAGCGACACCGCCAGTGTGTTAGCAACGGCGAGAGCTACGCACAGATACCAAGAGTGCGCGCTATCGGCTTCCATGTGTGGTAAGTTCCTACGAGCTTCGGTGTGAGTTTTCTTCCAACTCGTGTGAGAGAATGGAGCGTGCAGCATATCTATAGAACCACAACGAGTAGAGCTACGCATTAGTACCATCGGGGTCAAGTTTCGGTCACCTGTATTTTTCGGCCTGTCTTCATACGCGTTTACCGCACGGAGTGATTATAGGTTGATTTTGCAGTTCAAGTCTTTAGGGTGTTGTTCTTACCTAGTGTATAGACTTCCCCTTGAGTTTGAGATCGATTCAATGATTCTAGATCCTGTTTCGTATAGCATTCGTTCGTAGTACGGATTTCAATCACTTGCGTATTTTAGAACTTAGATTTGATTTCCTTAGTAGTGATTGTCATTAGAAGTTCGAGTAGGTGATTTGACACCCACCTAGTTGTTTCCATGCGCCTGCGGGTCAAGCTCCGTCCTCGTCTGACAAATTCTGTTGTTGGTTGAGTTCTCGCTATTTAGCTTCCGCTAGCGGCGTAACCGCCTTAACATGGTGAGACCTGGTAAAAGACATGTCATGGCTGATCATTTGTCTCGCATACGCAATGGTGAAGCCCCTACTGGAGTCGATGATGAATTGCCTGATACTTCTCTATTCCTAGTCAAAACCATACCTGAATGGAGTGAGAAGATTGTGAACTTTTTAGTTAATGGTTTTCCACCCAAAGAGCTTCGTAAGGACATAGCTCGAAAATCGTTAAAAGAATGTGAACCTTACTCTCTCATTGTAGGGACTCTCTACAGGCTAGGGAAGGATGATATTCTTAGATGTTGTGCCCGTGAGGATGAGTATTTATACATACTGCAAGAACCCCACATGGGTATAGCCGGAGGACATTTCTCAGGGGAACTAACAGCTAGAAAGGTATTGCAATCAGGCTATTGGTGTCCAACCTTATTTAAGGATGCATCACTTTTTGGAAAAGGATGTGATGAATGCCAACGTTACAAGATCACACAAAAAAAGGATAGGATGCCCTTACATCCTGTTAAAGTGACTCAAACATTTGAAAAATGGGGTTTAGACTTTGTATGCCCAATTAGTCTGGCAGATCGTAGCACTCAATCTCGATATACTATCGTTGCCACTGACTATGTGACAAAGTGGGCGGAAGCTAGGGCGACAACTGCCAAGTTTTTCTTTGAGAACATTGTTACAAGATTTGGTTGTCCCTTTGAGATTGTGAGTGACAATGGTACTTATTTTATAAATGGAGTAATAAAAGAACTCACTACCAACTTTATGATAGCTTACCATAAATCCACACCTTATTATCCACAAGCAAATGGCCAAGCTGAGAGCACCAATAAGACCTTAATCTCTATCTTAACCAAAACGGTGGAAGCTCATCGCACAGATTGGGATTTAAAGCTTACATCAACTCTATGGGCTTATCGTACTGCATATAAAGTTGCCATTAACTGCACACCATTCAAGATGGTGTATGGCCAAGAAGCGGTTATGCCATGGGAGTTTGTCATTCCTAGTCTTCGAGTAGCTTCTCAAGAAGGTTGGGATGGTAGCCCCTTAGTTGAGCGATTATATATCCTTGAAAGGCTAGATGAAGAGAGGCAATTAGCTGTGCAAAATGCACTTGTGGAGAAAGATAGGAGGAAGAAATGGTTTGACCGTCATCTAAAGAACAAAGATATCAATGTTGGTGATAAAGTCCTTATGTATGGAGTGCGTAACGAAAAAAAAAAGTTGAAATATGCAAGAAAAGGACCATATAGAGTATGTTAGATCACCCCACAAGGAACCATTCGTGTGGAGACTCTTGATGGAGTTGAAACCATTGGATTCCTCAATGGGAGCAAATTTAAAAGATACTATGATCCTTTAAGCCAAGAGGAGTTGCGTGCCATCCATACAAAAAAGGCAGCCAAGACACAAATAGAATTGAAGAAGATACAATCTCAAGCTGAGGCTAAGGAGCGACAACAACGTATAAGACGAAAGCGAGAGGCTAACCTTGGAGTCACACATGCATTCCACGTTGAAATCGACGAGGATTGGTTGGACTCTGACACACCTCTACGATACCCTATTGAGCTAAATAGCACCTATGGAAAAGTGCTATATAACGCCTTATTGGACACGGGTGCTAAATATAATCTGCTATCATATGGGGTGTGGTGTTAGTTAGGGAAGCCACCTCTATCTGAGAGTATTATCCAAGTCAAGGGTGTCAACAAGAAAAAAACTACGGTTTTTGGAATCTGGCACACTTTTGTCAATTATGACAATGGGGTTGTAGCTCAAGACTTTTTGGTCATGCCTGTTGGAACTATGGAGGGTAATATAAACCTAGGACGCACATGGATGATAGCCACCAAATGCACTATTTATTGGGGGACTGGGGGTGTCACAATGCAAAAACCAACTCTTATCCCTACCACTCAAGCCATAGTCCCTGAGATATTGCCTAAGGAAATAAAACCCAAGATATTGCATATCCAAGAGGTTGAACCATACATCCCCATAGCCCAACTCTCTAGAGCTTCAACTGATGTAGTTGAAAGAAAGCTTGAGACACACAAGAACCATCCTAATATAACCCCTCACTCCAAGAAATGTAAAGAAACATTGCGTTGGATTCCTAAACGACTATTGGAAGCCCAAGGATACTATGAAGGAAATGATCAAATTTGGGTGCCAAAATGTAGATTGTGTTCTTACCTGTCACGGGGCCCATGTGAGCTCAATCCTGTGCCACCAAAACAAATTTAAGATCATGGGAAGGAAAAAATCACAGAATGCGACACACCTGCTCCAGAGCTAGTTTGGGTACCAAAGAAAGAACGATTTGTTCCACCTAGCTCAGTAACAGGAAAAGCAAATGAAGTTTCTTGCTCTTCATGTAGTTCCTATACGGAAATAGAAGCTTCGATACAACCTCCACCTACCATTGTACATATCCATACAAGCAAGAAAGAGTTTACACCTCCCGTTGTAAGTTCACCACCTACAACGATGTTGCAAATAAAATCATGGGAGAGTACCTTACCACCCTTGCAACTAGATGAAACGCATAGAGCGGTCGAAAACTATTGTTAAAGCCTTCACCTATAATAACTTGGAACAACTGGTTTCAAAGGGTGACGACATCATTTCAAACGGTATGATCTACCCAAGGAAGGGGGGAGTGTTTGTTGACATCCATCATTCACTTGCTTCCCTCTCAACCTTTCTCCCTGACCTCTTAATCTCCAATCTTAGGGAATGTATATATAAAGCCTTATACTCACAAAAACAAGATAAAAAAGTAAAAGAGCAAGAGCGACTAGCAACGAGAGAGCACCCTATCAGATCCTACACATAAGTCTAAATTCACCATGTCACATCAACCAACACACAAAAAAAACTCATGTTTTAAAGACCTAACCAAATCTATTTGTATTCTCAGAGATGGCTAGTTCACTGGAGGAATGCGCTTCTATTTTTGATGAAAGGTACCCTTTTTCTTTTTCTCAAGTGTTTCACATCTGCTACCCTATACTTTCTTGCGAATGGGATTTGGTAGAGAGACTTGCACGTGAGCGAAATTTTGAGGAGTTAGAATGGCTGATACGTCTATGGATAACTAGTGATCCCTACCCAGTAGCGAATGTTTCTCCGGTGGCACATCCTTATTGTTTTGCACAGGATGAGTATCCACGCATCGCGAGGTTCTTGATTAACACACATGCGCAAGAGGATGATGAAGAAGAAATAATAGAGACCGAGGAAGACTATGGCCTCACGGAAAATGATTTCGTTTATCTAGATGATGAGGATAGAGGCCTAGCCTTAGGGTGGCCACCCGGTTTATATAATATCTTCTTTCCTTGCTACTAAAAGGGATGACAGATAGGTAGGTTAGGGGTCTCGATTGTGTTTTGAGTTTATTTTCTAGGAGTTTTAATTTTTTCACACTAACATGCCTCCTAGAGGTATAGTGCTTGTTTTTTGGATGTGTTAGGTAGGACTTATATGGATATCCATCCACATGGCTGAGGACATCTGCTTTGACGAAATGAGCAACTCCATACCTCCAGGTGTACTACTTTCCATGATTCATGTTGGTGGATATGTATAATTGCTAATAATGATTTTTCATGGTTTGTTCGAGTGCAATAGTTATGTTTGTTATCTGCCATTATAGATGTATAAATTTGTCTTTGCTTAAGTTGATGGAACTAGAGTTTAATCTTATGGATGAGCCTTGAGATTAGGAGACTGTGACTTTAGGTTAACTCATTTACTTGACCACTAGGCCTAGCTGATAAAATTATATGAGTATTTGAGACCTTAGGAATGTTTAAGGCATGGAGAAGCTTGCTCACTTAAACAACAAAACACTAGTGAGAATACAAAGGAAATGGAAGCAAAAAACATAAGTGCCACAAATGAAAAATCTAATGCTGGAAGAGAAATCCTGGCTTGATTTGGTACTTCACTCACATGTATTGTCTATGGTACTAGAGCCCTAGAGGTTCCCAGTGTGGGCGCTTTTCCTTGAGAAGCAAAAAGCCCCGGACATACAAATAAGCACACACGTCAAATGATTGTGAACCAAAGTAAAAAAAAGAAAAAGAAAAAAATGAATGACATTTAAAAGACTTCCATCGAGCTTACAGTTAACATTTCAAGCTTTTGTTTGCAGTTGTGAGAGCTAGTTGGCTAATCAAAGCTAAAAAGCACAATTAGGGAATCTTGCATTTAGATAATCTTCTTAGCTTAGCTAGTACTAGAGTAGTTGTTTTAACCTTAGTCATAGCTAACTACTTGATAGACTCACCCATAAGCCCAAAACTCTTGATTAATTAATTTACTCAAAGTGCAATTTATTTGTCCTTAATGGCAGTCTAACATCTCATAAATCTGGCATTTACTCATTTCCACATGTACTTTACATTCCCCTCATGATTTATGGAAATATAATTCCGCTTGCTGAAATAGTGACTTTGCCTTGCAGATTCAAATCCAGATGCTCTACAACATGGACATAACAAGCTTCAACTCAATAGCTTCTGAGGATAGAATCTACATCAGGAAGGGGGGCATGTTAACCCTCACGGCTCATGAACACCCTATCACCTACGACGGACGTTCTAACCTACGACGGACATTGTATTATTTATTTGGTAGAGTCAGGTACCGGGCTTGTCGGTCCAATAGGAAAAGGGTAAGAGTGATCGCTGATGAAAGGCGCACTCTAACTGGAACATTCAAGGGATTAGTTGGCTAAGCATGGGCGCCCAAGTGTGAATGGGGCGAGCTCATATAAAAATCAACTAAACCTAAAATTCACTCATTCTCTCATTTGTGCAATAGAAGAGTGCTCTTGCTCCATCTCCATCTCCATCTTCTTCTTCTTCACCTCCTTGTGTGTGTGTGTATGTGTGTGTGTGTGTGTGTGTGTGTGTGTGTGTGTGTGTGTGTGTGTGTGTGTGTGTGTGTGTGTGTGTGTGAGAGAGAGAGAGAGAGAGAGAGAGTGATCGAGCATTGCGAAGGCACGACGGTGCTGAAGCGGTTGAGTGCGGCGTAGCGGCATCTCCTTCTTCTTCGCGGCGAGGAATCCTCCACAAAGCAAGCGTAGAGCGGTGAGTGACACACCATCGCCTTCTTTGAGCTTACTAGTTTAGGCTTGTTGTGTGCCTGGAGCCATTTGTGGCTCGCACACGGTGTATCGGCAAGTTCCTTGCATTGACACGTGCGACATACACGCACAAACCCTCGCCATTTCTATCGACATTCTCCTTTTGACTAAATCTAGCGAGAAACAAGCCTTTGGCAAGCATGACTTATCAGGCTCAATAAGCACTATCACTAATTTTTGATTTCCTGTGTATCCCATACTCCCCTCCATGAGTGCTTGATTGAACAAGGGTGCTTGAGAAGGACTAGTTCTTCTCGAATCTGTACATCTGCCAATGACTTATTGCGGATGAAGCGTTGCATGCCAGGCCAAGCAGAGTGTTGTAGCCTTGCAAATGCGACTCCACTGTTAATTGCGCAATATGATTGCAATTGAGCCGAAACAATGAACCAAGACAAAAATAGGAGAGTCGTTATACCAGCAAGATCTTCAAGCACTTTTCACCTTCCTTGCCCTGCAGTTGCTGATCAGTTGTAATTCCTCATGGATGCACTGTCTAGTTCTTGGTTAGTAGCTAGCTGCTTGCAAGAAGGTGAGATTTCTCTAATCATTCCAGGATTGAAAACCTTAACCTCAAGCGAAGTCTTGCCGTAGACGACTGTAGAAATTATGAAGACCAAGCCAAAATTGTAGAATATTTACAAGCATCGACGCTTTGATATGACCCATAGAAAGAACATCACTCCAGGCAGGTACAGAAACACAGACATTCACACCCTTAGCTTGCATGCATTTTAACAATTTTCGGTAGTTGCAGGGTCAATGAGGAGAAGAAGTTGCACCTGTGGATGCTTGCAAGAGTGGAGTGCTTGCAAGATGTTGGTGAAGCTCTGATGTGGAAGCAGGCATCGTGCTAACGATAGAAGATGCTTCTACGTCTCGCCAATGCATAAATTGAGAACATTGAAGATGAACATAAGCAGCAATCAAGTTGATGATGACTGTTAGAGTGGGTTCTCACGAGGGGGACCTTGAGGGGGGCTCAATGGTTGCCAATAAGAAGAGGAGTAGCATCCCATAGGCATGTTCAAGAGAGCATGCCTCCTATCCTTTTTCTCAACCATACCCTCATGTTGAAGCGGTAACAAAAGAGAAATGAGACCTTATGTCCAGGCATATGTCACTAAGAAAATTGAGAATATTGCCAGTTTAGAGGCACCCTCCCATTTTGTGCAGGAAAATCATGCCTCCTATCCTTTTTCTCAACCATACCCTCATGTTGAAGTGGTAACAAAAAAGAAATGAGACCTTGTGTCCAGGCATATGTCACTAAGAAAATTGAAAATGTTTAGAGGCACCTTGCCATTCTGTGCGGGAAAAGCAATATGGATGTCATGTTGGCTTCCACAATCATGTTAGTTGAAGTTACAATTGGTGATGTTGATGGCCATGAGACATTACACCACCTCATGACGCATATGTGTCCATAGCAAAGAGTTATGGGTAGCAAATGTCCCATTTTTGCTACCAAAAAGGAAGTCCTTGTTGAATAAAGCAACATGGATGGATAAGAGGAGTTCCTTGCATCTAGACTCGATCCTGAGCTTCCCCTTCAACCTGGCAAAGGGTGGACCAACTAAGAGGCAAGGGTGTGGTGTTGGGTGCATAGAGAAGAAAAAGGGTATATGTCAGCAGCAGGATTGAAAAGAAAGAAAAGAGAATCTATCCTCACCTGGCCCTACCAAATTGCGTTTCCAAATGCAAGTTGGAAAGGGCCCGTGAGATCAAACCCTTCAATTATCAAGATTGTTTTGAGTTTCCACTCACACAAAGAAGGCTACCCATGGGATCGATGGTCAGGTGAAAATAGATTATGACCCCGATACATTCAAGCCACGCATAAGATAGGATTTTCTTAGGGTATTTTTTCAATGTGTTGGTATGTGGACAATGAAGGTTGCATGAAGCCAATGGTTTGAAGAGAATTTAATCACTTAGGACATGGATGCGGTCAAGACGAGTTAAACAATAGTTTTTGCTAGTGACTAACAAGCTCAATAGTAGACCAAAGAAGGTAAGAGCATGGGGAATTTTCTACTATATTAGTGATGAGTGGATGAGTTTTATGACATGAATTTAAGTAGCATATTGCACTCATGGCTACTTGGGAGAAGAAAATGAAAGGTACTCAATATGAAGTGTTCGTCAAACCAACGCATCACTATTGTATTAAGGAGGCATAACAAGATTCTTACTCTAAATCAAGAAAGATTAATGGTTAAAGTTTGGTGAGAAAAACGTATGTCAATTTGTCATTTTCTTTAATATATAGCCCTAAGGAAAAACAACCATTTAATATAATGCATACATGTAGATGTAGTGTACAAGAGAGAAAAATTGCATATAGAGACCATGTATAAGTAGAAATGTTTTTTGAATGAATGTATGCATAAGAAAGAAAAAAATTCAATAACCCTTCAAATGGGATAAAAAAATCCATCCCTCTATTTTGTTTGCTTGCTTTTTGTCCCTCGCTCGCTTTTCACCACTCATTAAGTGATAGCACCCAATGTTGGCTATCAAACTATAGGTGCAAGGTCCCAAAAGGGTCTCCTTGGCATAAGAAACCCATCCATGTGATTTTTGTACAAAATGGCCCTAGTTGACACGTGCTGCTGTTGCTGCCACAGAGGTCATGCCAGGAAAAAATTACCAGCAGTTTGTATAGTAAAGAGAAGTCCATAGGCACTTTATTTGCTCAAACTGGACCAACAAGGGATTTTCACACTTAGATTTACAGATTTTTTAGGGCTTGTTTAACAAATGGGACTTGCAACAAGAGGAAAAACTCAATGGTGACCAAACCAGTGATCCAAATTGACCATGCAAAGTGGCGGTAGACTCTACATATCAAGGGGGATTAGATGGTAGCACTCTTGCCAAGAATGGATAAAATTGACTTATTCCGCTCTTGTTGCCACTTCACCTAAAGATGGACTTTGAGCCAGGAAAAATGACAGCTATAGCATGTTGTCAGTCCAGAGAACCCACTTGAAGAGTAGAACACAAAAATGGAGTCAAAAGACAAGACAAAAGTCAAAATTCCAACTTGGCTCAAGAAAGACCAAGTCAAAAAGGGCCTAGATACTTTTGGGCCTAATTTGAGGATTTGGGTGTCCAAATTCATCATACATAGCATGAAATGGATCAAGAAGGGATGAATATACAAAATATGTAAAAAATTCTCAGATTTGGCACTCTTGACATCAACTCGATTGCCATCATCCATCAGATTTCAGAGACTAGAGTAGACCATGATGAAGTTCATCTCAAGAGGATCCCAATGACACCTCCTCATATGCCAAAAGTGTACACCTTGAGCTCAAGATATTGACCAAACTAACTTTAAGGGAACTAACTACACAAATGACTGACATTTTTAGGTAATGACTATCCATCTAAAAATTGGATTTTTACCATTTGATTGCCACAAGGTCAGACACTCTAAGAAAAATGAGACACGAGAGTATTTACAAGCAGGAAGAGAAGGAGAGCTATCAGGTTGACATTGACCACATTACAAGTTCAAAAGCATGTTTTGTCAATGAGAGACCATCCAAGTGCAACACAATCTTAGAGTCTTCAATTGTGTGTGGAAGGACAATCAAGGTAAAAGATGGGAGGCACCGCATATGCCAAAAGCTTTCAACCCAAATGTTTATACACTGCAAAATGCCGACAGAGACATCTCAAGATTAGGAGTCGAGGACTTCCTATCAGAGCCCATAGTTTGAGCCTATTACATACATTCATGAGCTGATCACAACTCTCCAAAAGATAGACAAAGAAAAGATGAAAGCAACACTCACAAAATCAGACAGAAGGTAACCATGGAAATCACTCCTGATACAATAGCAAAATCATCAAGATACCAAGACCAGAGCTTGTAAAACCACAAGGCTATGCTGATGAGGACTTCAGTACGATGAAGTTGCCAACCTTTAGCAGCATCAAAGAAAGGAGGATAGAGCACCTAATGAGAGTATTTCATCAACATCTACACTTTTATAGACATACCAGATATACCAAGCCATACAAAAAGCTAGCATCAACACTACACAAGCTAGTAGTGCAACATCGGCATGTACCTGTTGACCTAGCCAAATGGGGCTTCGATCGGCTAGTAGTAGTAGTCGAGCAAAAGCAATGGGCCAAGGAGTCTGACATCCCACACCTAGGAGGAGTCGAGTTCTTGACAAAGATAGCAGCATATCTTGTTAGAGAAAGAGATTCACTAGAAGATGCCCTAGATTCAAATAAATGGGTAGAAAAATTACGTCAACCCAAGGCAAAGAAGATAGCTACACCCTCTACATGAGCAAGAACAACAAGGGAAAAGAATACAACACAACTAGAGTATGTTAGGGATGAGGGGCCACCAAGTCTAACTCAGCTGAATTAAAGATTGATGAGGAAAAGCTAGAGCTCCAGAAGTTAGATCCCATGACTCAAGAAAGAAAACCAGCATTTCCATATGCCAAGAGAGTGGAGCAAAGATATCATAGAGCTAAGGCTGAACATGAGAGAAATTACAAGGTGGAAGAATAAGGGAGGCAAAAATAGAGGGAAGCTACGCAAAAATGAAGAGATACAAAAAAGCTTAGAAAAGAAGAGCAAATCCAAAGTTTGTCGGATATGATGAGGGCCAAAATCAAAGAACAAATGGGCATGTAATGGAATTGGCCTATTTAACTTGAGAGTAGCGGAAATTAATGAGAGTACTTTTGAGAAATAACTTTGTGAGCATAACGGGTGAACAAATTTGAAGATGGCAACATAACCATAGCAATTAGTTAACTTGGCATGAACAATACTTTTGCAAGAGAGAGAATTTAGAGAACATGACAACAGTTGAGGACCGGATTTATGTGGAGCCGGTCCCCCCTCCAATAGGCATTTGTATTATGATTTCTCCCATAAAGAGAGACTTGTTACAATACAATCTTTGTGTTCCTTGTGACCTAGGTGATGCAGTGAAGATGGAAAGCTTCATGCATCACAAACATAGCATAACATAAACTTGAAGAAAGCTTTAACCATGCCAAGCCTCAGTCCCAAGACCTCAAACACCTTAGAAGGTGGAGAGAGCTAGCAGGGAATGAGGGTAGGGAAGAGGAAGAAGAAACATTTCATAAGAGAAAGAAGTAGTTCCTCACTTATCATACTCTTGTTTCTAGCATACATAATAGCATAGTAATGAAGAAGAAGGAGATGGAAAGCTTAAGCATTGAAGCATTGCTCTTGGTTGGATTTGCACTCCATAGCCAAGAGTGTTGGTGTAGGCTCTCAACCTCTACTTGCTTGGAGAAGGAGAGGGAGCTCTTGCACTTTGCCTAGCACACCATGAGAGTGATTGTGAGTGTGTGTGGGTGAGTATACCCCCTAAGCAACCCCCTAGCTTGCATGGTCGACCCCCCCTTGTAGCTCATGATGAAAGCTCATTGGACCCCTCCAGGCCTAGCCAATCACAAGCAGGAGCCATTACAAGCAACAAGGGTAGCCTTGGGACAAGTGTCCCCCTTTCCCCTTTGAGAGAGAGGACTTGATAAATGCAAATTCAATTAATTAAATATCCTAAATTATCATTGAACCCCTTGGGTGTCCAACCAATAGGCTTCAGGCACACCATGAGGGCAACATGAGGAGGAACTTGACAAGTGTCCTTGCTGCCTCTTCAATCTGGGGCTTCCCTTGTGTGTGTGTGTGTGTGTGCTCTCTCTCATCCCCCCCCCCCCCCCCCCCCCCCCCCCCCCTCCCTTCTCCTTGTAGGCTCGCCCCCCTCCTTGTAGGGATCTTTTTGACTTTGGATGAGAAAGCCCCTTAGTCATCAAGCATGACAAAGCACTTGAAGTAGGGGGTGTTTCCACAAGCGTCGCAGGAAAGCTTCTCAAGGCACCTCAAGCACCTTAATCATGCAGCAAGTCAAGCACCTCAAGCATGGAGCCAGTCAAGCACCTCAAACATCTTAATCAAGCACCTCAAGCATGACAAGCACCTCAAACACGACAAGCACCTCAAGCAGGACAAGCACCTCGAGCTTGGGCCGGGTTCCCACCTCAAGCTCAGCCCTAGCTTACCTAAGGTCAAAGGACTTTTACACACATTATTGGAGGTCTTCAATGAAGCTAACCCTAAGGTCTTATGCTCCATTGGATAGCCTTGCTCTTTGATAGACCATCTCTCATTTGGGCCCCTTTACCATTGGCCCCGTGTTGAGATAGATCTATAAGCACATATCTATATCTTAACACTTGTTCCCGTTTATTCTCCCACATTAAGTGATCAATTTAAAATGAGAGAATCATTGGGTTGGTTAGATATTAGATTTTATGACATTACCTCTCTCTTGAAATCATGGTTGTCCTCGACTATGAGGTAGAAGAGATAAAGCCATAGTCATCAGTCAATTCTACTTAGCGGGTAGAGGATCCCTTTTTACCCTACGACATCTTTCCAAGATGGATGACTAATCCATTTGGTGCTTGGGAGACATAGCTGCCGCTAGCATGTCTACTCTTTAGTCCATTTCATTCTCCCAAAGTAGAGTGACAAATTCTACTTGGTGTTTGAGAGACGTCGTCATCACAAACATGATTGTAAGCATGCATACTAGTTAAATTTGTGCACAATTAAAAAGAGGACTAGTCTTATAAGACAAAAACATGAGTCATTTTAAAAGAAATTTGTATATTTGCTTACTCTAATGTAGCATTGTAAGCATTGACAAGGTTCATACTATCCTTAAGCTGTATTCCTTGCATCCTTCTAGAATCTTCAAAAGGATAATTTTTGAACTTAATAAGATACCGTCGGATAATCTTACCATGTCGTAGTACCTTGTCTTCATGCCGAAGAATAGCTTCGGGTTGTAGCACCTCTTCTTGGTCTTCAACTTTGGGAGGGTCTTCAATAATTGGTTCAGTTGGTGGCTCTCCTTTATAGGGCTTAAGTAGGCTTACATGACATGCATTGTGTATAAGCCAATGGTTGGGCAACTTGAGTTGATAAGCCGTCTCATTGATGGGCTTCAAGATTTGGAAAGGACCATAGTATCTTTTTGCTAGTTTAGCATAATACTTTTGATGGCCCGTAGGATTTTTGCCCGTCGTTTGCCGTAATCGAGCCTTAGGAAATTTGAGTAAGACCCAATAATTTTCTTTGAACATTAAAGCTCTTCTGTGCTTGTCAGCAGCAGCTTTTTGCCTTTGTTGAGAGATGGATATAGCCTCCTTAATCTTTTGAAAAGATTCTTGTAGGTCATGGCTATACTCATCGGCGGCGAAGATCTTCCCATGTACTTTGAGTAGCAAGGGACTTTTTGGTCTTCCCTCAATGATCTCAAAAGGTGCTTTCCCCGTAGAAGTATGTACATTATTATTGTAGGAATACTCTACAAGAGGTAAGTACTTTTCCCATTGTGAGCGTTGATCTACTTCAGTAACATAAGTCTTGAGTAGATCGAGTATCGTAAGATTGTCTATCTCACTTTGGCCATCCGTTTGTGGGTGATAGGCCGAAGATAAATTCAATCTTGTTCCTAGATTTTCAAAGAGACCTTTCCAGAAATTACTGGTCATTCTAGGATCTCTATCTGACACGATGGATGTGGGTAATCCATGGTGCTTGAAAATCTGAGATATGAAGAGAGTTGCCATTTGATGTGCCTTAATAGTCTTTTTGACAGGAATAAAATGTGCTTGCTTGCTAAACCTGTCGACTATTGTCCATATTCCTGTATTCCCATGGATAGATTTGGGTAATCCAAAGATGAAATCCATGGATATACTCTCCCATGGTGAATTTGGAATAGGCAATGGCTGGAGTAATCCAGGTTGCTTCCCTCTATCATACTTGGTCTTTTGGCATACTACACATTTTGAAACATACTCTTGTATGTCCACTTTCATTGTAGGCCAATAGAAATACGTCTCTACTCCTCGGCGAGTAGGTTGAATACCTCTATGCCCCACATATGGAGGAGCATGGGATTCATACATAACTTTCTCACGAAGGGAATGGGTAACACATAGCCTATTGCCGTGGAGAACATAACCATCCTACAAGGAGAATGGTTCCTCTTTCTTCCCCAAAGCAAGGGCTGACATTATGTCTCTAAAGTCAGAGTCAGTAGCATACTCATCTACCATAGAGGATAGATCATTGTGAGTAGCTATAGACACCGCATTAACTTTTGGTCATCGTGAAAGTGCATCGGCCACTTGATTGTGCTTACCAGCTATGTGAGCAATATGGAAATTAAATTGCGAAAGAAAATTTGCCCACCTCATTTGTTTGTCGGAGAGCTTGGTTTGCGTCATGAAGTACTTGAGACTTTGGTGGTCCGTTCGTAGGATAAATGGAGTCCTCAATAGATAGTGCTTCAATGTGTCTAGGGCATGTAGAACAGCTAAAAGCTCTTTCTCATAAATGCCCAAGACTCGTTCATCGGTATTGAGCCTTCGACTCTCATATGCTATGGCATGCCCTTCTTGTAGCAAAACTGCTCCAAGGTAATCACCACAAGCATCACATTGGACCTCAAATGGCTTTGAGAGATCTGGAAGCACGAGGACTAGTTGGGAAGTAAGCTTCTCTTTGAGCTTTTCAAAAGAATTTTGTTCCTTAGCAGTCCATACATACTTAACGTTCTTCTTAGTTAAGTCGTGTAGTGGTCCTGCTACTTGAGAGAATTTTGCTATGAAGCGTCTATAGTATGCACACATACAAATAAAGCTTCTTAGCTCATGTAGATTCCTTGGGTTAGGCCATGATTTTATTACCTCTAACTTTGATGGATCCATACGGATACCATCGTGAGAGATAATATGACCTAGATATTGAATCTCTTGAAGGAAGAATTCACTTTTCTTTTGGTTGAGAAAAAGTTTGTTCTCCCTCAAGGCTTGAAAAATCACTTGGAGATGTTGCTTATGTTCCTCCAAAGACTTGGAGTAGATGATGATATCATCAAAGAACACTCCAGTGAATTTGCGATATGGTCTAAAAATTTTCTCCATGAGACGATTGAAAGTAGCTGGTGCATTAGTCAAGCCAAAATGCATGACTAGATATTCATAAAGACCAAATGTTGTGCGAAACGCGGTCTTTAGGATATCTTCATCCACTATCCTTATTTGATGATAGCCACTCTTAAGTTCAATCCTACTGAAGTAGGTAGAGCCTTGTAGCTTATCAAACAGATCTTCTACCCGAGGCATGGGAAATCTGTTTTTGATACTGATATGGTTTAGTGCTTGATGATAGTCCACACACATACGGTATGTACCATCTTTCTTTTGCACTAAAAGGACTGGAGAACAAAAGGGAGAAGAACTAGGCCTCACCATCCCTTTGTCTACCAATTCCTGTACTTGCCTCATAATCTCCTCTTGTTGAGCTTGTGAGTCTCGATAAGGAGGTTTGTTAGGCGGTGAGCTTCCTGGAAGGAGCTCAATACGATGGTCATCATCCCCTCGTTTTGGAGGTAGGTCCATAGGGATATCATCGATGAACACATCTTGGAATCCTTTTAGAAAAGTAGACAAGTCTAACTCTTCTTGATTCCTATCATTTACATTTGATGAAACATTATTAGCTTTTAGAGACTCTTTGACATAAATCATGTACGCAGAAACTGAGCTCTTCATTGATTTATCAAAAGAAAGAGGATTTACAAGTGGAATAGTGCGACCACGCTCACTAGCATCTATATACATGTTCTTTCCCCTGTAGGTGAAGTAGTTTTTCCTTTCAGGGAACTTCATGTTGGCTGCCATGCGATCAAACCATGGCGCCCCTAGGATAACATCCTCATGTTGGAGAGGAGAGATGAAGAAGTCTTCTTTATCAACATAGCTTTGGACATGAAGCCTCAACTTCCCAATCAAGGGAGTAACGGAGGCTTGCCGTCCCTTGAAAGCTGCATCAGCTGTTACTATATCTCCCATCTCAAAAGCTTGAATGCCCAACTTGGTGGCCAACTCTATTGATATGAAGTTGAGAGTAGAGCCAGGGTCAAACAAGATGAAGGCATCATGCTATCTTACCTTTCCCCAAGCATAGGAAAGTGATGATCCTTGCAATGAACATCCTATTTTGGAGCTTCGATGGTGGAAGCCCTAAGAGTCTCATTGCGATTATTCTTCTTGGGGCAAGAACGATAGCCATGTCCTTGCTCCCCACACTTGAAACACTTATGGTCCTTGCGAAAAGCTTCAAGCTCTTCACGAGAGAGTTTGTTTTTACCTTTGTAAACTCCCTTCTCCTTGGACCGATTGTTGTTGTTGTTGTTGTTGTTGGAAGTGCCTTGGGAATTATTTTGAGCATTGGATTTCCCCTTTGCATCATTTTTATCTTTGTTTTCCATGGGCTTGACATTACGTCTAGCCCCTTGATGGAAATTGATGCGTGAAGCAACCATGGTGTGATGGATTACTTCGGGAATAGTACCAGGCCGTTGAGAGTTGATGTATTCGGCCATCTCTTCAGGTAATCCCGCACAGAATTGCTGTCTTTGCTCGGCAAAGTCTATCTTTTGAAAGACATTAGCTTTGAGATGTAAATCCCAAAACTTGTCTACATACTTGTGGATAGACTCATGAGAGAGAAGCTTCAAGCCACGCCATTCGGTAAGAACTTTATCCATAGTATTGTTTGGAAGGAATTGCTGCATGATGGAAACTCGTAGAGTTTTCCATGTCTTTGGCGACCTCCATTGCCACGAAGGCTAGCCCACCATTGACGAGCTGATTTTTGGAAGTGCATAGCTACATGGCGTAGCTTGGAGGACTCTGTGAAGCCCTCATCTCCAAAGGCCGCATCAAATTGTTGGATGAAGGCCAACACTTTGTCGGTAGCACCGAAGGTGCCATCATAGGTGAGAAAAGAGATACTCTTTCCTCCCTCCTTGAACTTCTTTAGCTTTTGTGACCTTCGCCATGCAGGAGATGATTTGCGATGTCCTCCCCTCTTGTATTCTCTAGGATAATAGCCATAACTTTCGTCAGAAGAGGAGGAAGGTGAAGAAGAAGGAGAAGTGGGTGACCTCTTCCTAGCCCTTTTCTTCCTTTGTTTCCTCTCTTGCCTTTCAGAGTGATGAGGAGAAGGACTATGTGTTGATCTTTTCCTCTTGGGAGGAGTAGGCGATCGTTTAGACCGCCGTCTTCGTGGAGCCACATCTTCAGAGGAACTTAGACTTTCATTGATTTCTTTCTCTTTGTATTCCTCCTCTCTAATGGGAGAGAGTCTTCTTTTGGGGGTCTCATCAAGAGGCCTCCTAAGCTCTCTCTCCTCTTGGAGAGGAAGGGAAATTCCATAAGCACGAAGTTGTTGAGTAACTTTGGCTTGCAAAGCAGGTTTGCCCATAGCTTGCTGCAACCTAGTGACGAGATAATTCACAAACATGGGAGCATCATCATTAGCACCTTCATGTGCAAAATCAAAGTTATCAATGTTCATTCTAGTCTCTTGATTATTGTCAGCCATGTTAACAAAATTTATGTATGTACTTAGTGTATACTTTGGCAATTCAAAACCTTAGTTGCCACTCCTCTTAGCCTTTGAAAATCGGCTCTTAAGTATCTACACCCACGTCTCAAAGTGGTTAATTATAGAGAGTAGAGGAGTAGGTCTAACATAGCAGAGTTGCCAAGGGTTAGCTCCTTTCGGACTTCTTATGGCTCAATAATGGTAAAGCCGTAGGCAAGTCTAGAAAGACTTCATTATTAAGTCCAAAGCTCCCGAGGTGTGCACCATCCCCCACATAGTGGCCTCAACAAAACCGATAATAGATCCCAGTTCCACTTACCCTATTATAATTAACAACATCAACCATTTATAGGCTACTTAAGGACCTCTCTTCTTAAGCAAGAAAAGAGAAACCAAATGCTCTGATACCAATGTAATGGAATTGGCCTATTTAACTTGAGAGTAGCAGAAATTAATGAGAGTACTTTTGAGAAATAACTTTGTGAGCATAACGGGTGAACATATTTGAAGATGGCAACATAACCATAGCAATTAGTTAACTTGGCATGAACAATACTTTTGCAAGAGAGAGAATTTAGAGAACATGACAACAGTTGAGGACCGGATTTATGTGGAGCCGGTCCCCCCTCCAATAGGCATTTGTATTATGATTTCTCCCATAAAGAGAGACTTGTTACAATACAATCTTTGTGTTCCTTGTGACCTAGGTGATGCAATGAAGATGGAAAGCTTCATGCATCACAAACAATGCATAACATAAACTTGAAGAAAGCTTTAACCATGCCAAGCCTCAGTCCCAAGACCTCAAACACCTTAGAAGGTGGAGAGAGCTAGCAGGGAATGAGGGTAGGGAAGAGGAAGAAGAAACATTTCATAAGAGAAAGAAGTAGTTCCTCACTTATCATACTCTTGTTGCTAGCATACATAATAGCATAGTAGTGAAGAAGAAGGAGATGGAAAGCTTAAGCATTGAAGCATGGCTCTTGGTTGGATTTGCACTCCATAGCCAAGAGTGCTGGTGTAGGCTCTCAACCTCTACTTGCTTGGAGAAGGAGAGGGAGCTCTTGCACTTTGCCTAGCACACCATGAGAGTGATTGTGAGTGTGTGTGGGTGCGTATACCCCCTAAGCAACCCCCTAGCTTGCATGGTCGACCCCCCCTTGTAGCTCATGATGAAAGCTCATTGGACCCCTCCAGGCCTAGCCAATCACAAGCAGGAGCCATTAAAAGCAACAAGGGTAGCCTTGGGACAAGTGTCCCCCTTTCCCCTTTGAGAGAGAGGACTTGATAAATGCAAATTCAATTAATTAAATATCCTAAATTATCATTGGACCCCTTGGGTGGCCAACCAATAGGCTTCAGGCACACCATGAGGGCAACATGAGGAGGAACTTGACAAGTGTCCTTGCTGCCTCTTCAATCTGGGGATTCCCTTGTGTGTGTGTGTGTGTGTGTGTGTTCTCTCTCATCCCCCCCCCCCCCCCCCCTCCCCTCCTTGTAGGCTCGCCCCCCTCCTTGTAGGGATCTTTTTGACTTTGGATGAGAAAGCCCCTTAGTCATCAAGCATGACAAAGCACTTGAAGTAGGGGGTGTTTCCACAAGCATCGTAGGAAAGATTCTCAAGGCACCTCAAGCACCTTAATCATGCAGAAAGTCAAGCACCTCAAGCATCTTAATCAAGCACCTCAATCATGACAAGCACCTCAAGCACGACAAGCACCTCAAGCAGGACAAGCACCTCGAGCTTGGGCCGGGTTCCCACCTCAAGCTCAGCCCTAGCTTACCTAAGGTCAAAGGACTTTTACACACATTATTGGAGGTCTTCAATGAAGCTAACCCTAAGGTCTTATGCTCCATTGGATAGCCTTGCTCTTTGATAGACCATCTCTAATTTGGGCCACTTTACCATTGGCCCCGTGTTGAGATAGATCTATAAGCACATATCTATATCTTAACACTTGTTCCCGTTTATTCTCCCACATTAAGTGATCAATTTAAAATGAGAGAATCATTTGGGTTGGTTAGATATTAGATTTTATGACAGGAAACACATTAAAGAGACCAAAAAACAAGGAGCAAAAGCGGAGGAGCCTAAACGGGTAAACACTCATGATTAGCCTAAAGAAAGTGCCTCCACCAAAGAATTAAATACGACGGTGACCCGAAAGGTGAACCTGTCGTATCTGGGACATACAAAGTCCAAACGCTGTGGGGGGGTTTGTGTTCTAAAGGTGAGCTGGGAAGGCACAGGGCCTCTGACTGTGAGAGGTGTGAGGAAGAGAGTTGCAACAGACACAATCAATGTAGACAAAGTTTGAAATAGACAGCTTGGATCACAGAAACTTGAATACTCAAAACGGACAATGAACAATACCACTGCTTAAATTAAATGTTTATTGTGGAGTTTTGAGCTCCTTACATCGGCTTCACCTGCCTTAATTGGCCTACCATGGTGGTCTTGATAATTTTGTCTCCTTTGTTCTTCCTCTGCTGCTTCAAGGTCGAGAGAGAGAGAGAGCATGATCTTCTCTTTGGCTATGGCTAAGGAAGCTTTTTGCATGAGAGTTGGTTATGGAGTTTAGAATTTGCTTAGAGTTGGCTTAGCAGGCTTCGGATTCCAATGGGTTATGGTGGCTTAGCATAGGATTAGAATGGATTAGGAGGATCATTAAATTTGTCTCAGCACGGTTTGATTTAGCGTCGGCTTAGGAAGCTTAGCTTAGGATTATGATGGGTGAAGGAAGGCTTGGATTAACGACTTAGAAAGCTTAGGATTAGAGAGTTGGCTTAGCAATAGGATTTGGTAGGCTATGGAGTTTAAAAAAGTTTCTGGCTTGTACGAGTGAGAAGAACAAGGAAAAGGACCCCAAAATGAGAGCCGCTTCCTCTTTTTTATTATAGCTGACCTTGGGAGCTGCATGAATAAGTGCCCTTACACTTTTTTGCCAAACCATTAGCAATATCGCTAATGGACATGGCCTCAATGACGTGGCAATCCGTAAATTCAACTAGCACGAAACTGAACGGGAATGTGGCCGAATTGGGGTGCCAAGGGAAGCTGAACACTTTTTGCTTCATTGGCATCGTCATGTACTTCCTCTACTACCCTGCACAAGCTCATCTTTCTCGCTTCTCTTGTGTTCGCTGCAGCTTGCCACCACCTTCCTTCTTTTTTCCCATGGTTCAAACCCTTTTAACTTTAGGGTGGGCTTTTTGCCATAGTGGGTGGCTGGACTTTCTTGAGCCCATGCCCCCTTGGCCTTTATGTTAACCTTGAGCGGCCTTGCTTTCGTGGGCGGCCATGACCCATTGATTATGGTTGTGGGTTGTGCCTTAGTGGACAGCTATATAGTGGATTTTTCTTCAGAAGGGCACCACATTTGGCATGAATACCGGTCAAGCATTGCCGATCTCAACAGTTTTTGGCATACATCACGACCAACTTCAATAAGCCATATCTCCGCACTTTGGATGCCGATTGACATGCTGTCAACTCCTATTGACTCCATTCTTCACAGACTTCTCATAAGAACATTGATAATCACCCAAAAATCTCCGATGGCACATCTTTCAATTTGACCATTCCGCCCCAGAATTGGACCCCGTCCCAACTTTGACAGCTCATAGCTTGCTATCTGGGTCTCTGATTGCCAAACCGAAAAGACCGACATGCTCCTCAAAATGAACACTTCAGGCCCATGCATTCATTTCATCTTTGACCCTTTATCAGAGATGCCAAATCCAGTACGAATCTGCTATTGATTCAACTTCAAACTGACATAACGCCCTATCTGTAGCTCCAATTGATGAGCCGTAAAGATAGGCCTATAGAGAACTTCAAGTACTACAATTTTGATCAATAAAATCCCAGCTATGACCACTTCAAGCATACTCATCGTTAGCATTAACAAGACATCTTTTGGCCCTTAGAGCCGCATCTGGCATACTTTTAGCTTCAAATTGGCTTGTTAGCAAGTCCTTATTACTGCTGAATAATCATGTAGGATTCAAATAAACCTTATTGGAATCCCTTTGCTCATTTTCTTGTCATGGAAGCAGAGTTGTACAACATCCACCCCCTCTAAACCTGCACAGCCTCCGGTCTGTGCCAATTGCACTTAATGAGTTTCTTAAAAAACATCATCAGACACATCATTTGATGCATACATAACAGTACCTTCTGGAGGTTGATCTGAGTTGAAATCTTCAAGAACAATCTCACCTTCTTGCTTCTTGAATAGCTTGATCCATTTTCTTGCAATAGCCACCTTGAGCACAGTGCCATCAAGTTCGCATAATTAATATGTTGCATTATCAAAAACATGTAGCACCATATATGGTCCACACCACCGTTTAACCATTTTCCGCATAGCAGTATATTGATTCTCTAAGCTACTATCATAAACAAGTACCTAGTTTCCATCTTTGATAGCATGAGGTCGTAGTCTGTGCTTTCCATCAAATGCTGCTTTATTCTTCAACCTTTCCTCCTTAAGCTTTTCTTTAGCCTGTTCAATATCTTCTTGACGCCTCTCAAGCTGGCGAATACATAGAGCAAGCAAATCTTCTGTAGACATACCTTCTTCCCATGGCATTATGGTCCAAGTCATTACCACTTCCTCTGTAGGAATAATGGGTTTTTGCTCGTACATCAACTCAAATGGCATAAAACCTATAACACAACTGTGTGTAGTACGATCAGCCCATAAAGCAAATGGCAAGAATTTAGGCCAATCACCAATCAATTGCTTGATAGATTCATTAGGGGATTACGACATGAGGATATCTACAATGGCCTAGTCATTAGAGGTATCACCACTTGGGAAGCAGTCACCACCAATGCTATCCAATTGGAGGATAATTTAATGATTCAAGGAGAAAGAGTGTCTGTTGAGCCTAAATCTTTTAGCTCACAAGAATCAGGGCATCAACCAATGACCCTAAAGCCTATTTCTAAGGAGCCAAAGATATCTAAGATGACTTTAGCAGATCTCACCAAGGCTATTCAAGAGAGTCTTAGAGACAATCGTGCTCCGCAAAATAATCATATGTATCCAAGAAGGGAGCAACAATGGTGCTCAGTATGCTATGGACCGCATAGTACCAGTGAGTGCCCTACTTTTAGAGTAAAATTCAATGGGAATTGCAATGCTTGTGGAAGGTATGGTCATTAAGCTAAGGATTGCATAGTATTTAAGCGTGCGATGGCCAATAGACCAACCTTAGCATGGACAGACACACCTCGAGTGCCTGCATTGATGCCGGCCCCACCTCTTGAACAAATAGCACAACACATGGTCCCTAGGGCCCAAAATGTTGTCCAAACAACACCCTTACCACCTCCAGTGCTAGGACCGCAACCACCACATCCGAGAATCACTTCTGTGAATCAAGTGGGTTGTGAGTCATCTATTGCTTGTTTGGAAGGCTGTGAGGAAGATATAGATCCTAATATTGCCTATGGGAGGGATGTGCTTGAAGAAAGTCCACAATACTACATGGAGGACTATTGGGGACAGGTCAAACCTGTATATCAAGTAGTTGCTCTTGCTACAAGAGGCCAAAATATCAATTACACTGCCAAGAGACCACCTCTTCAATGCTATGAGTGTGGAGGTCCATATCGTGTAGCCGAGTGTCCCATTAGGCTACAAAAGAACGCCACACTAATGCAAACCAATCAAGCGATCAGGTCTACAATGCCGATACTCATGTGTAATCGATGTGGCATAGATCATTTGATCTCCCAATGTCCAAATAATCCAAATGCACCGAAGATCACACCATTAAACTTGATTGAAGTTACCGAGGAGCCATCACAAAGTTCACCCGTGGTACCAATAAACGTACTCACACGATCGATGCTCCAAAAACAAAATTATATTCTTGAGGAAAGAGACACGGCATCAATTGCACAATCTCAGAAAAAGAAGAAAACACGAAGAAAGAGATCGCAAAAAGCAGTGAAGTCAGACCCCAGTTCAAAGACCAACATAGGGACTGGTGACTGTTGGAGCCCCATTGGTCCAACTGTTGTAATGAGCCCATCTTGTAAAGCATATCAAATTCCCATTTTATGTCAAAGACGTCTTATCATTTTGATCCATTCGTCTGGGTTATGTAAAGATTAATCAGTTAGTCAGGACTCAGATTTGTTCCCACTTTGTAATAATGAGTAAGAGAACCCCATGTACTTTTCTGAGCTAAGGTGACTAAAGTATAAAAGTCACCTTAGAACCATTTTTGAATAACATTTGAATATTAATCCTGTGTCGTACGAGTCTGAGAGAGAGAGAGAGAGAGAGAGAGAGAGAGAGAGAGAGAGAGAGAGAGAGAGAGAGAGAGAGAGAGAGAGTCTTTCGTCCATGTTGGTGTCTCAGAAGTTCCAGTGCCAGCATTGTCCTTTTGGATAAGTCGATAAATGGCCTCCTGCTCAAGCTGATCCCACCTTGCTATGGACATTTCTAATTCATAAGGTGTGAGAGGATTATATGTCTTGGTGTCGGGATCATATAGCGTAAGCCTACACTTTGTCAGACGGCATCCGGCCAATTTATGATAATGCGAAGCTGTGTGGATCCATCCTTCTGGGAGAGGCTGATTTGTTTTAATCCTAGCTTCAAAGAGTATCTCAACCATTTCTCTGTACTGTGGCCCCAAACCTGGTTTAGCCGTAATATCGTTTTCAAGAATTTTAGAGGACTCCACAGTGAGTTGAAGCAGCTGATTTGTGATCTTGGTAAGACCTTTGAGCTGGATTTTCCATTGTCTCATACAGAGCTTGATCCTATGCATTTCTTCTTGCAGCTCTGAGACATCATTTAATTGAAGAGCATCATTGATCAGTGTTTGCCAGGTTTTCCATTCTATAGTGGCCCACTCATACCAATCTTGAAGATCACTAGTGATGTTATAGTATGTGAGCCGGTCCACTGGTTCCAGATATTGAGGATACAAGGCTGGGAAAAACCTAGGCAGATCAGTTTCCCTAGCAGGCAAGGCATACAGGAGAACTGGGGAATCATGTAAAAATTCTAAAAAATTTAGAACAGTCTGGTTCTCCTGTTGCATCATCTTCCTGGTGACTCTAACTAGCTGGAACAATCTTTGGAGAGCCATCGCATGTGCCCCTACTGTCATTTGAGTTTGTGGTCCCTTACTGGCAGCTTGATCTTCAATCATAGCTTGTACCCTCTAGTCCAAAACTCCTTTGGCAATTTGCATTTGCAGTAGGACTTCTTTCAGTTGATTTCTGACCTCTCTCATACACTTGTATGTGGGCCTATAATCAAGCAGGAGCTCTAATTTAATGGCTAAGGAATGACAATCTGCAATAGACTACCACTACCAGTGTGCATTGACCTGCTTATCATCAGAGATTAGTACCCATTCAGGTACTCTCTCTAGCAACTAAATTTGGCTAGGATGCTCAGGCAGTTGGCACACTTCCTTATCATGGAAGGTGCCTGATTCCCAATGCTGGACCATTTCTCTGGCGCCAATGTATAACCTCTAAAAATGTTCAAATCAGAAAGAAGAACATCATCCTTTAAATACATCCTGGTTATTGGAGCTTGCTGATGTCTTAGATTTTTGTTCAGTGTGATGAGCTGTAGTGAATGTTGCTTATCACCTTCCAGAGTTTCAGTCACAACTTTAGCTTTCCCTTTCTCATCTACACAGTGTTGTGACTGGTGTGCTAGAGAGTCTTCAGTGTTGCTTGTTTTCTAGTTTTCAGCCCCTTGATCTCTCGACTGCTGATTCTTATCCTGGTCTGGTTGGTTCGTGTTGGGCTGACTATCCCCTGTGGCAGTTGATCCACCACCACCAAATCCTGGAGGTGGAGATGGAGGAGAGCCATTATCATCATTGTGTCTATTTGTTGGCTCATCCTCCTCCTCTTCATCCTTCTCTTTTGCTTTCTCAGAATCCTCATCAAGGTCATTCGGCTTCTCAATATAGTCCATAATGGCTTGATTTGCCAAAGCACTATTATACTCAGAAAGTTTATCCTGCAAATCACTTTGCATGGTTTCCATGAGCGCCCTCAGATTATCCATATTAAAGACTGCATTGCCGTGTGAATTCAAAATATCAGCCAAATTATTATCTAGGCTTTCAATGCAGTGTGGCTGGTTAGTAATGAGTTGAATTCAACTCTCTTCATCCTTAGCCTAGTTTCAAATCTGTTAGCAACTCTCTTAGCCTCTACCTTTTCTTCTCTCAATTGCCTTATCTCAAACTCAATCTTTGTCAGCTTACTTTCCAGCATCTGAATTGTCCTAGCTGAATGATTTTCAAGAACACTATGCCTCAAGGATTGTGCCCCCATATCCTGTTTTACATTTTCAACTTGTTGGTCAATGTTCCTCAATTCAAGTTGTAAGTTGGTCACTTCAGCAATGGACGCTGAGGCATCCATCATTTGTCCCAAGGCATGGACAATTGTATTCCATCATGACTGGATTATGGATTAGCATTGAGCAACCATCATGGACCGTTGTTGGGTCAGAGGCAATTGGCTCATAAACTGTAACAGGAGCCATATATGGTAGTGTGGTATAATCGGGTTTGTGCAGGACTAATCATCCTTTGAGAGCATGAGTCTATAGCTGTTGTAATTTTTCCTTCTTGGTTAAGGCCAAAGCCATATCACTGAAAGGGATAGTAGAATTACCGAGTGGGCTAGCAGGCATTAGACCTTTTCCCTTATCAGTGTGGGTTGCCAACTGTTGAGCATTGGTCCTGTCAGGCTGGTCTTTTCCCACACTGGTGACTGTTGAACTCTAATCAGTTTGTTGGCTAGTTCCAACAGTAGTCTTCGCTGGAGGCTGGTCTGTCTGGCCGGCTGAAGTTTGGTCTTGTGGAGATTTTTCAATAGACACAGTTTTGACTTGACTTTATAGCTACTTTAAGAGAGCACTGCTCTTAGCCAATGTAGTTTTTGGTCTCTTAGAGCTGCCAGCTTCCTCATGCATGCCCTTTCTCTTCTGACCAGTAAGAGTCAATTGAGTGCGTGGGGTTTCTTCATCAGAGGATAAGTCAACATTGTTAGTCGTTGGGATGGGTTTCTGACTCCACGCCATCCGTACTTGATGATGAGCGTCTGGGAAAATTGCCTAGTAGAGAAACTTCCAGATATACTAGGCTTTAAAAACAGTCTGAGACTTTAACTTGGCGGTCTGCTGAAGCACATTATGAGACAGAATCTGACATAGGTTGATTGAAGCCTTGGCATCCAATCTCTTTGCTAGTAACATAGCAAACAACTTTTTGGAAACATATGTGGGTTGTTCTTCAGACTCACAGCTTCAACCACAAACCGATAAGCAACGGGAACGTCTAGACCTGCTATTGGAACCCCTTGTGCAATGGCCTTATGTTTTTTCTTGGTTGCATCCTCTTCCTTCAAAGCTTCACTAATCTGCTCTGCAGTTGCGACAGCCGGCTTCGGCTCATCTGGCATATTGAAAGCAAAAGCAATATTGTCCGGAGTTGCTGACACTTTCATTCCATACACCATAGCATTGCCATCATCAGCATTGAAGGAATGAAGAACTTGCCTAATGATGGCGATGTTGAACTCTATTCTTGTGGCTTGCACCACCACATGCAAATCCAACAGGCGTAGCAACACTTTTGCTTGGTCAATAAACACATACCGTTGTATCTTGCTATGGGGAATGAGTGGTAGGGAGGCTTTAATAGAGGTGATAAGTGCTTGAGTATCTTCTATAGTGTCATGCATCTTATCCGACATTTTTCTTCGGCCCATACAAGGTGAAGATGATGCCTCTGTGGAAAAAGAAGAAGACTTACCCGAATATTCGAACTTGTATCCAGGTGTGTCAGGTAGAGACAAACAGAAATCGACTGTTGCTTCTGATGAAGAAGTTTGTGGTTGCAATGATGAGGCTTCGGAGCTTGGCGATGGTGAATGTGTGACAGCAGGCAACCGTCGCACAGGAGATTTATGAGGAAAAATGCTTACTCGCCTTACTGTTATACGGGTTCGTGCCATAAAAGCTCCACTACTTATCGTTCCTAGAGTCCTGTGCACCACAAATGACGTGGCATACATGCATTGGCTATTACTCTCCATGTTCCTTGAAATGATTACTATTGATGGTCCAACTGGCCCTTTTCCCCTGATACTGGTTCTGACACTTTACAGATTCTTCTATTGACACAGTTTTATCGTACTGGGACTTTTCTGACCCTTGAGCTACCTCTTTGATTGGCTCTGGTACTGGCTGTACATGAAACAGGCGTAGTATAACTGATTCTGAATTTTCCTGGTTTTCAGCTCCCAGAATACCAGTATCCTCATCCCTGGAAGTCTCTTTGTCATTAGAATAGTATAGCCTGATTTTGGCCCCATTATAAACACCTGGAAATAGTAATCCAGAGAAATCTTTCAATCTTAATATGCCATTGGAAAACACCCAATCAACTTCATATGGACCAGCCCAAGCAATCTTTAAGTTTGGTTTCTTAGGACCCAGTTTTGATTGATACAGCAAAACCAAATTTCCCTTCTGAATTCTCTAACTTTAATTCTTCGATCATGCCAGTGTTTCCGTCTTTGCTGAACAATTTCCTGTTCCAGCATAGTGCACTGTCTTAACTCATCCAGCTGTGTTAACTCCTCCAGTCTCTGTTTCAGATTGTGATTAAAATCCAATCCATACTCCACTGCCATCCTGAGACTAGGAATTACAAACCCCATAGGCATAACAGCTTCAGTGCCACACACCATTCTAAATGGTGTTAGTCTAGTGGTGACCTTATAGGCTGTTCTATATGCACAGAGAGCAGTCTGGAGTTTCAAATCCCACTGGTGTGGCTCCTTCTGCACAATCTTAGTGAGAATGGTCTTCATAGTTTTGTTACTGCTCTCTGCTTGCCCATTGCATCGAGGATAATATGGTGTTGATTTTCGATGCTTCACTAAGAACATTTCCATTAAAATGTCCATAGTATCATTTATAAAGCGTGTTCCTTGATTAGATACAATCTCTACAGGGCATCCATAATGGCATATGATATTTTCAAATAAGAACACAGCAGTGGACTTCGCAGTGATGTTAGGAAGAGCTTTAGCTTCCACCCATTTGGTGACATAGCAAGTAGCCATTGATATATACCTGTTCTTCCTAGGAGTGATTTTCTTGAATGGACCCATAAAACTCAGATCCCATTTCATAAACACTCCCAGTGGCTGAACTGGAGTTAAAGGAGTCATGTCTGCTGCTGTGGGTATGCCCATCCTCTGACATATATCACATGTTTTACAAAAGCTTCTAACATCAGCTATTAAAGTTTGCCACCACAACCTGCCTGTAAAATTTTCTTGTGAGTGATATCAGTAGAGAAATGTCCTCCAGAATCCCCATTATGTGCCTCTAAAATTACTTGCATTCTGCCTTCCATAGGTACACATCTTTGAAGAACTCCATCGACTCCCCGTCTGTAAAGTGATCCGCCAATGATGGTGAACTTTAGACTCTTAATAATCAGCGCCTTCTTCTGATTCTGCGTCCAGTTGTCTGGAAATCCTCCCTTAGAAAGAAACTGATATACATCATACAACTCTGGATCAGTTGTTTCTTCAGCTATTATTTGAAATAGTTCTACATCCACTGGCTCATCTCTCAAAGATGCTTCAGAGTAGCCATCCGTACTTCTGGACAAGAAATCAGCACCACAATGGGTTTTACCAGGCTTATGAAAAATGCAAAACTCAAATTCCATCAGGAACATCCTCCATCTTATCTGTCTGCCTTGAATAATGACTTTGTTGATTAAAAATAATAATGCCTGATGATCCACATAAAAATGAAATAGCTTGCCCAACAAATAGTGTCTGAATTTGGTAGCGTTGAAAACCATTCCTAAGGCTTCTCTTTCAGTAGTGGTATACCCTTGTTCAGCCTGACTGAACCTTTGACTAGCAAAATATACTGGATAATTAGTTATGCCTTCTGACTGAGCCAATATTGCTCCCATCACTAGTCATAAAGCATCTACATGTACATGAAAAAGGACATCTCAAGTCAAAGTACTGGCTTGCTGATAATAGCATTCTTTAAACTCTGAAAACTTTCCTCGCATTCAGCAGTCCAAATGAACTTGCTCATTTTTTTTGTGAGTTCATACAAAGTAATGCCTGGGAAGCAAACTTGTGCACAAATCTTCTATAGAACTTAACTCTCATGCATTGCGAGGCGCCTTGGCCTGTTGGACACACTGAATCTTGTCATTGATCATTTCTATACCATTCCTGGAGACTACATGTCCCAGTAATTGTCCTTTCCATACCAAGAAAACATATTCGAATGGGTTCAAACAGATCCACTTTTCCTGACAACACTGGAAAACCATTTCCAGAAAAAAGTAAATGCTTCTCCTCTGTTGAATGTACAGTGAAGTCATCCATGAAGATAGCAAGGAATCGGTGGAGACTTTCACTAAATATTTCCATCATACATCGTTGAAAAGTCGTTGGAGCGTTGCAAAGACCAAATGGCATAATGAAGGTCATTTTACTCCAGTCCTCATGAGCAATCTGTAACTAGTTATAACCACTATAATCATCCATGAAGCTATACATCTCATAGCCTGCAATTTTGTCAAGCAACATGTCCGTAAAGGGTAAGGGAAATGGATCCTTGATGGTCTGAGCATTCAGCTTCTGATAATCCACACAGACTCGACGCTTTCCATTCTTCTTAGGTACTACCACAATGGGAAATAACCAATCACTACAAGCTACTTCAGTAATGAATCCAGCCTTCCGAAGGTTATCAATCTCTTCCTTGACCTTCTTAGCATAATTGGGATTCATTATGCACCTTTGCAACCGTACTAATATGGCATCTGGTTTTAATGGTATTTGATGTTGACATACCTCTGGATCTGCCCCCCCAAAAAAAAAAGTCATCCAAAGCAAGCAATAGCGATATCGATATGGTATTGCTTGCTTTGGATGACTTTTTTGTAATTTTTTTTTGGCCTAAGCACCCTTGCACTCCCTTTCTTTGCCTAAAAAAAAGAAAAAGAAACTACACTCCACTCTCCCCCTCTCACAATCCCTCCCTCCCCCCTTTCCCACCCAACCATTTCCTTCCCTTGCGGACCCTCTCCCCCTTCTCTCTCTCTCTCTCTCTCTCTCTCTCTCTCTCTCTCTCCCCCCTTCTCTCTCATTTTATTTTGTACCCAGACATTGTACTAGATCCACCAAGATTGTATCAATTTGGTCGCATGGGTCATTTTGGCCTTTTGAAGACATTTAATATAGCATTTCATTTCATTTCATCTCATTTCTCATCAGGATTGGAGGGACTCAAGCGACAATGTGACATGAGGCAGAGAAAGAAAAAAGGAAGATGCAGTGGGAGAGACATCGATAAGGGGGAGAGAGAGAGAGAGAGAGAGAGAGAGAGAGAGAGAGAGAGAGAGAGAGAGAGAGAGAGAGAGAGAGAGAGAGAGAGAGAGAGAGAGAGAGAGAAAAGGGAGAGACAAAATTGTGAGGAGAGAGGGGAAGTGTATTGTTTTTTTTTTAAGAAAGACGGGCTCACCTTGTACAACCCCCCCCCCCCCCCCTTGCGCGCTTTCTCTCTCCCAGTCTCCTACTCTCTCTCCACTTGCCACCCCTCGTCCTTTATCTCTCTCTCCCTCCCAATCGCCCCCCCTCTCTCTTCCCCTCCCGCTATCACTCTCTCTTTCTCTCCGCCTCTCTCCCTCTTTTACAAAAAAAGGGAGGCACTAGCGATACTGCTAGTGCTTTGTTTTTTTTTAATAGCTCTCTCCACCCTCTCTCTCTCTACCCTTGCCACCCTTCCCTCTCATCCTAGTGAGAGTGTGTGTGTGTGTGTGTGTGTGTGTGTGTGAGAGAGAGAGAGAGAGAGAGAGAGAGAGAGAGAGAGAGAGAGAGAGAGACATGGGGGAGAGAGGGGTGGAGCTCTATCATAATAATAAATATCTAATTCTCCTAAATGATTTTCTCATGTTAAACTGATCATTTAATATGGGGAAGTGCCAGGGGAGAAAAAGCTAGAATATTGGTTAAGTTAGCAGGCCGGCCACAATAGGGATCCAAAGGAGGGAAAATAGGGATCCAAAGGGGGGCCATCTGCAAAAGAGCTATGTGCATCAATGGGCTTAAAAGACCCTAAGGTTCAACCCACTAAGACTTCCAAAATGGTAAGGTTCCAAAATTCTAAGGTTGAGTCCAAAGGTAGAATATTAGGGAAATTGGATGCTTTGTGTGTGCCCCAAAAGTCTTCATCCATCCCTACATAGGAGGGGGCGAGCCTTGCAAGTAGGGGATGAGAGAGAAACTCACACACACACACACACACACACACACACACACACACACACAGACAAGCTCCCTTTACACAAAGGGAATGAGGGACACATGTCAGCTCCCTAGCCCAGATGCCCACAAGGTGTACCCAAATCCTATTGGATGGCCTTGGAGGTGGACCAATGAGAATTAGACTAGAGTAAATCTAGTTTAATTAATTTAAAAACACTTAATAAAAGAACCAATAAGAATTAAGCTCTCTAGAAGACTATTGGACAGTCTCCCAAGTGGTCCAATGAGCATTCAGCAGCCCAATGGCTTGTCTGATTCCTATTGGCCAGGAGGCAAAGGGGTCCAATGAGAGTTTAGTTGCATTTATTAATTACCTAAAGCTCTCACAAAAGGGGAAAGGGGGACACATGTCAGAAGGCTATCACTTATGCTGCTTAATTACCATTGGCTAAGCCTGGGGAGGTCCAATAGGATGCTAGCAAGAGCAAATAGCAAGAGGGGTCGACCAAGAGAGAGAGGGGGCTGATTTTTCAAAGGCATTATCACCTACACACTCACACTAGCTCATGTGTGGAGTAAGAAGACTCTCTCTCCTTCTCAAGCTTTAATGGAAAGCTTATCACCTACTCCAAGCTTGTGAGAAGGAAGGCCTACACAAACAACTCTTGGCTTTGTGATGCAAATACAACCAAGAGCCAAGCTTCAATGCATGCTCATCTCCTCTACCATGCTAATTACTAAGCTAAGCTATGCTAATATGAGTGATTATGTGAGGAGATGTACATCTTTCTCGTAAGGATACTCCTTCTTCCTCTCAATCTACTCTCATACCCTGCTGGCTCTCACCATATTTGAAGGTGTGTGAGGTCTTGGGTCTGAGACCGTGAGGGAATTGATGTTGTGTTTGATAAATGTTTTGCTTAGTGCATGAAGTTTCCATTTTCATTGTGAAGGGGATCGGGGAGCACCACAGACGGAGAGTGAGAGAGACAAGGAGACACACGACACACAGATATGGGTGGGGAGACTCAATGAGTGAGCAGCCCCCTATACACTTATGCTATGTATAAGGTATACAAGTCAGTGGGCGCCCAGACTCTGGGCGGCCGGGCAAGGCACATGCGCCTATACCCCAACAACCTCCCACTTAAAGGCGACTATGCCTTTAAGCAAGGGAAGCTAGTCTAAAGACTACAAAAGGCGAGAGAAAATCACTCTCAACCGATGCCCACTGGCTGGCTGTGATTGTGTGCATCCGACTGTCTTGCTCCCGTGTAAGTTCATACACCACTAGACGTATCGCACAGGTACTGCGCACTCTCCCTCGTGCACTATGCCATCATCAGTCAACAAACGACTGACAACCCCAACTGCAAATGCTCCCACTGCAACTGCGATATCCTGTCTCAAGATCAGCATCTCATACATGAGACCACCGAATGCCGATGCAATGCTAGCGGGCCTTGCTAGCTCTACGGAGCATGCATCAACATATATATCCCTAGCAATAGGCATCTCTGATTGACAAGGCATGTCAGCCACATGCATCTCCGAGTGTCCGCAAAAGACGCATCAACCTGTCGTGCAACCTCAGAGCAAACGAGCTGCTCTAGGTGTCTGCTGGAAGACATATCCTGCACAAATATATCCCCATGCTCACTGCCGAGCATAGAAAGGAATGACTGCATAATCGCTGACATCTCAGCCTCCTCTGCAATCATCCACTACAAACATGACCACTCAATCTGCTGTGACTCACTAGAGCTCGCATGCTCTAACTCCTTATGCATAGACTCTTGCACAACGTCCTCCTGTCGTGACTCACTAGAGCAAGACAACTCTACCTGTTTATCGTGCATAGAAGTATCTCGCACAACTGACTCTCTGCTTTGCTCAGTCACGAGCAAAGCATGCATGTCTGACTCTGTCACCTCTCTGTGTGACTGCTCAAGTCGTGCCCCAACTGTGTGCACAACGAGCTCACTACTCTGCACTCCATGCAAAGCACCCTGAAACCCATGAGCAAAAGAGACTGTTCGGGTCTCTCGCTCTGTGCATGGTTGTAACAAGATTGAGACTCGACCATCTCGCACCAGTACTACGTACAATGGGTACCATGTGCCAACTCTAGCACCTCTCACAATCACTAGCGAACCCAAATGCAACGCAAAAGATCGCTGAAGCAGCGATACCCGACATCCACTATCCCTAAGCTGACCAACGAAGATCAAACTCATCGTCAAATCTGGCACATGACGCACATCTCTGAGCATGTACAATGCACCACTCGGTAATGACAGTCTCACATCTCCTGAACTAGCAATCTCATGCAGTAACCCATCTGCCAATCGCACACTACCATGCACTCTGCTAGAATAGCTACTGAACCAGTCACGATACAGAGTGACATGAAAAGTAGCGTCCCTGTCTAGCACCCACTGCAAAAGAAGTGCACTATCTTCATACATCAAAAATCAGGAGTAATACAGGAAGCAAATGTGACCTCACTGTCACTAGGGTACTCAGACTCTGTATCTGATCTTTCAACTGTCAACTCAACGAAGCCTATAGCATCTACTGCATCCTTGAGACTAGCCTGTCTCCTGTGCTGTCTCATACAACGAAAGCATCGCCGTCTAATGTGCCCTATGTGACCACAATGCCAACATCTCAAGTGTCGACACGAACGAGAACGCCGTCTCTCATGAGTCATTGTCCTAGACTCGAAAGTCTCACACATATTGACTACTATAAGTGAATGTCAAAAATAACCAAGAGCTGTAACTCTACTCTAGGTACAGTAGCAATGAAATGCACTCAATTGATCCAAAATAAGCAACCTGCAACAAGAAAATGCTCTCAAAAAAAGAGCTCACCAGCACCTACAATGCTCATGCGAATCCACGCATAAAATCTCTCGCAGTAGTGTAACCACACTGTGCTCCACAAATGGCAATGATGCAAATCCCAAATGCCAAGTGTACGAGGCTCCTGTAGAGTAAACCAAGCTCCTGTATGGCTGTAAAATATGGCTGCAATTCAGCCCCAAAATTCAGCTCTTAAACAGCTGCATAAACAAGTCACAAACGTGTCCCAGATCAGCCTACAACTGAGCCATACATGGACACCTGCAAAGAGGGAACAATGGCTGAAAATTCAGCCCCAAATAAGCCCTCAAACCTGCCTGCAAACTTGTAAACCTGTAGTTGAAACCTGCTGAAAAACCTCAAGCCATTAGTGCTCGAATCCGGCTACCTAGCTCGTAGCCACACAAGCATACATCACAATATTCATTCCTGTGAGTGTGCCAAGATAACTGTACGCCTGTCAAACCGTGAGCTAATCACCAAGCCCACACTTGTGCGGTATTGATGCATACACACGCACAAATCTCCCACCTGCAGAGAACACCGCACACAAATGATGAGTGCAACCTGCAATCTCTACCTAGATCGCATAAATGATGCGCATAAAACTCCTGGGAAAATTTCGCCAGAGTTTCGACGCACAATGGCTATCAACACAAAATAACCATTGTCCTGCAAGCTCAATACAATGAGCAATCAATGCGCATCAAACTACACTCAACATACATGCATAAGCTCTGCAAACCTGTGTCCAACAAATGCTCACAAAGAGTACCACAGGTGACCATACATGTCATTCAGAGAGAGAGAGAGAGAGAGAGAGAGAGAGAGAGAGAGAGAGAGAGAGAGAGAGAGAGTTGTCAGCCTTCCAACCTCATTCAGATGAATGCAAGCCGCGCACCCAATAAAAATTAGGGAAAATTACCAAAACACCCCTCTAATTTGTGGAAATTCCCAATATACCCCTCAAATTTCAAAAATTCCCAAAATACCCTTTCTTTACTTTCGTTGGATTCTTCAAGATTTTCTAATCTTTATTCTTGTTTGACAATTGAGATCTGTTTTTGAGTGCTTAGCATGTAATTTATCGCCAATTATCTAAGGCAATTATGTCTAAAAATAATGAAGCAATTCATCTCCAAACCAACTCAAATCTTAGTTGTAGCATCCTGTATGGTAGACAATCACTCTTCTTATGAAAAGCTACAATTTTTTTTGTTTTTGGAGAAATTTACTCTCACAACGAGGGGTATTTTGGGAATTTTGGAAAAATTGAAGGGCATTTTGGGAATTTATGATAAATTATGGGGGGTACTTTGGGAATTTTTGAAATTTGAGGGGTATTTTGGGAATTTCCACAAATCTGAGGAGTATTTTGGTAATTTTTCCTAAAAATTAATCTGCTAACAGTTTTGTACGCATTTCGAAAGGAGGTCTCAGTATAGCGTATCATTCGTCTATTAAAAGTAAGTAGAAGTAGAAGACGCAATGTCGTTTGCTGGTTCCTGTAGGTGTGGTTATAGCGGAGCGTCTCCATCCTCCTCTGTCGTGCTTCAGCAAGGATTTCGCCCTAAATGCCCTTTTTCTTCCCGTAAAATCTCTACCTCCGGCAGGGTTTGTGCCTTAGTTGTGGATCCATCCGATAGCGCACATGGTAGTGTCAACGACTTTGTTGCTCGTATGGAGAAAGCATGGCTTATTTCAAAGGTAGATCTCCACACACACACACACACACACACACACACACACACACACACACACAGAGAGACAGAGAGAGAGAGAGAGAGAGAGAGAGAGAGAGAGAGAGAGAGAGAGAGGAGAGGAGATGTGGTATTTGCTTTTGATTGCGTAATTGGAATGTGCACACATGCAATACCTCAATGTAGACTGTATTGACTCGAATGGGATTGTCACCGCGGTAACTCTTTAAGATGAAGCACCCCCGAGATCGATTTGATGCACCTTTGGATCCGTTTTGATGATGGGTCTTGCTGGTGGCCATCAAGGGGTAGTTTTGGGGCTGATTTGCGCTCCAAATGTGAGAGGAAACAAGGGCTGAAAGCTGTTTGCAAAAACGCAGATCTAGGTGCCAAAACGCAACCGATTCGTCGTGCAAAGCAGGACTGAAAACTCAGATGATGATGGAGCCGATGATGGACAGCAATGGGACCCCTCGATGTGGTGAAGGAATGGCCAAGAAGAGGCTCACTGGGCTACGGAAGTTTCGGGCTGCACCAACGAGGTTACGACGGGTTGTAGGGCTGATTCGACGCGGAGAGGCTTGCGATGGAGATGGTGAGCAAACTTAAGATGGGAAGTTGCAAAACACTAGCTAATCTGCAAGCGCTAGGGCTAATATGCAAAACGTTAGGGATAATGTTGATGCTCACTTATCCGCTAGAATACGCTAGGCTTATGCTCCTTATATAGGGTAGGATTATTGTAAGTACCTTTTAAGACTTAAGTAGGGCAAACTTGAAAGACAAAGTTATAAAAATATAAACTTGACTTGGCAAAGTTTTTGCGTGCAACAGTTGCACATTTGCAAACCTCGGAATTGGATTGATGCGGGGGATGGCTCGTTGGATTTCTCTAGCCTAAAACTACATGCACGTCATGCCAAATGTCCACAGTGGTGTAACAACATCAAAATGCTTGTACAATCCATTTATGCAAGAGGGTTTCAAAACTGGAAAACCTAATCTAATGGACTTGTCCGGACATGCAGGTCCTGCGAACAGACTCACAAAATAGCCGGTACTAATTCTAGGGATATGTATAGAATCGGCTCTGGAAGTTGATGAAGCATGTTGTAATGTGCAGCGGAAGTGATTGATGGTGTATGCTCATGATGAGTGCTCAGTGCGTACCCAAGTTTCCTTTTACTGAATGAGAGAGAGAGAAGAGAGAATGATACTGAGAGAGAGAGAGAGAGAGAGAGAGAGAGAGAGAGAGAGAGAGAGAGAGAGTGGAGACTAACATTAGATGTCCCTCCAAAGGCCCCTCTCTCTAGTGATAGAGAGGTGTTTGCTTTAGATTGCACAAATGCTGATACAATGGTCCTAGATGTTGAGATGCTGATGGGATCTTGCGGTAGATACTTGGTTCTGCGAGACTAAGGGCTCTTGCAAGTGATCTTTATGGCTTATGCCCTGTAAGACATGAGCGGTGAAGACGGGAGCGTGCCCGATGCGCGATGAAGTAAGGGTGGGAGTAGCTGCTAGGTCTGAGGTCGAAGCACGAAGCTGGAATTTCCAATTAACTTTGAAAGTGGGATCTTGCTCTGTCTGCTCTTTGGTAGGACCGGTGTGCTTTCAGAAAAGCACACGCCTGATGCTCTGATACCACTGTCGCAAGGCAGGCACCACGTGCCAATAGAAAAGAACAAACTGAACAGACTTTTAACACTTCAATAACAATTGAACTGAAAGAGAGAGATGACAGGCGACACGGAGTGGCGGAATCCCATCCCAGAGAGTATTGGCTTCAAACCTTGGCGGCCCTTTCGGTATTTCTTTATATTGCATCAACACAGTACAAGCTGGTACTCCAGACTTTGCACCTTCTCCAGGAAGCATGCCAAAGAATGAGCCCTAGCCTCATATTTAAAGGCCCTTGGCTTGAAAAGCAGTTACAATTAAAAGCCTTCAAAACTCAAAAGCATCTGGTTTAAAAGCAATGCTCAAAAGCTGCCAACGTAAATCCGGAATTTTGTACAGCTGCCACATCAGCAGTCAACGTAAAACATGGAAATCCGTACAACATGCCATGTTATCAGCCAGTGTGATTTTTGAAAATCTGCCACGTCATCAGCCAACTTCGCAATTTCTTTTGTGTGTGTGTGTGTCCTGCTTTATTTTAATTCTTTGTCACTTGAGGCCCCATCGGTGTCACGAGCGTGTGACTACTATCTATCCTTTTTGTTGATTTCTTTCTTATTATCTATTTACTTTCACTTTTTGGAAACACCCCTCGGGAAATCTAACTGCCTTGCATTGCATAGCTAGTGTGGAACTGTCCAGAGGGAGTCCAGGCCTGAGGGCAAGAGAGCACTAAGGTTGGACAAAGACTATGGTTAGCCAAATTCGGGTCATTGATTAGCCAAAGTGGAATTCTTTGCTATAGAGGCTACATTTCAGTTCTGGATGTGGCCACAGTGTACAAAGAGGGTCAGATGACCTAGAAAGATACAATGGCAGCATCTCCTAAAATTTAGGGAACTGCTATTTTGGGACCTGAAAATGTGATTGCGTCATTACCTCCGGAATGACAAAGGGAACATTTTCTTACTCTAGCGTGAAGTCAACTGGGCAACCGGTTGGGAGATTTTTAGGCGGCAACCCCGAAACGGGAAAATGCTTGTAAATGTGCCAAGTGGCACCTTCTGGTGCACTTTCCTCATGCAACAAGAAGTGGCGCTGAATTTTAAGTTGGGAGAGGCTCATTTTCAGTTTTTGTCACAGGTTAAGAGCTATGGAGTGCTTGCTTTCCCTCCTATGTACAGTGCGGTGCTAGGAGTGATGCCCTGCACGCTACGCACTGCCCTCTCTCTCCCCTTTGGCAGTATGTTATGCCCCACTAGTGGGCTCTTCATTTGACCAATGTACAATTGTGTGGGTTCATGCGCGATTGCCGAGGCAAGAGCCTCTTGCACAGGTACTGGATTAGCTAGCGGCTAATCCCTCCACAGGTACAGGTGAATTCGGAGAGGTTTCACACCAGAAATCTCGTCCGATTCAAAGGGCAAGTAGCCCTACAGGTGCGGGAGCTCGAAGACTTGCTACGGATGCGATCGGCACGTGAAACGGAGCCCGAAACAGTAAATTACAGCCTGCTGTGTATTTTTGCAGGTTTAGGGTTTTGGCCCTAAACGGACCCTAATACCCCCAGGAGGTTCGGGGACGCAAGGAGGCCGCTGTACAGGCGATCTGGCGCATTTTCAGGGCTGAAAACAGAGAATTCAGCGTGCTGCAGATTCTCGCCAGGTTTTGCAAAGTGCCCGTATGCGTTGGGAAAGTCAGTCAATGCGTGGGAATACTGACTGTGAAGGGTCCTAGTACAGTTATGCTGCCGAAATCGGACCGGAACAGTTGAAATTCAGCCAAGTGTGTGCGGGGCAGCTTGTAGGGATCCACAGCGTTTATTCCCTCTTTTGAACAATAAAGAAATACCGAAAGGGGCGCCTAAGTTAGGGGCCAATCTGGTGTCGGTCTACTCATACAGGTGCAATCTAGCAGCCTGCATCCCTCTCCCCTTTGTTGTGTCTTGAAAGTACAGGTAAAATAGACGACTAATAATGGGTGAAAGCTAAATCAAGGTTTAAAGTAAAGTCTACCGCCCTTTTTGGATTGAACAGGCCGGTTTCATGGTTCCATCGGCGGGATTAAATCACTTTTTCCCATAGAAGTGAGCCTCGGTCAGATAGGGCTTGAAGACACAAGGGATCATAGACCAGACACAGGGAATTTTAATTATGGCTGACAAACCAGATGATGTGACTGAAGAGGTTTCCTCTTCAGAGGGTCAACAGACACATGAAGTGGGTGAGTCCTCAAGACCACCACAGACGGATGATGATATATTCAGGACCCAGTTGGCTACTGCTATGGCTATGTTCACACAAGTAATGCAGAATCCGAGGTTTTTAGCCTTTCTGCAACCTCCTGTTCCGTCTTAGCAAGTTGGGTCACTGGATCATATTCAAAAGCCTGTTAAGGCTCAAGCACAGGTGATTCATACTGCACAGTCAATGGAAACACCTGTATACTTGACGGAGAACATGTAGTCTCCACAACCTGTGTCTAAGGTGCAAGAACAGGTGGCTGAGATGCTAGTCTTTCAAGCTGTACCAGTTCAGCCCGCCTCCTTTCAACAGCCTATAGCTGGTTCTAATGGGCAGGGAAGCAACCTACAGGCTATGCAACAAGTCTTCCCACCACCTTCAGTATACCCTGGCTATTTTGGAGGTGGATCGGTATTCCAGAGCATGGCTGGTCATGCACCTGGAAATCAGTTTTACACGCCAGGAACAGTGTTCGGGAGTGCTCAAACAATGATGCCTAACCCCATGTATGGTGTCACAGGCATGCTACCAGGGTTTCAAAGCACTCAGGGCCAATTTGGGATGCCACAGTCAAATTTTGGTATGGCTGGAATTACAAATCAGCAGCCAAATATGGCATTTCCAGGTCAAGTTAATAGCGGCCAAGGAACACAGATGAACCCTAATAGTGTTCCCATGTTTCAGTCACTTCCATATGACAATTTAACGCCGCTGGAGAGGCCAACTCCATACAAAGAAGGTGGCAAAGGTGTAACTTTCACGACCTTTACAGGGTTTGATGACAGAAAGAAGGCTCTCTCATTCCTCCAGCAGTTTGACAAGGCCTATGCAGGGGGAACTTTAGAGAGGCTTCAAAGGTCCGCAAGGCAGCCACTTTCTTGACAGGGAATGCGGGACAATGGTGGACAACTTTATTGCTTCAAGGGCAAGCTCCGTCCACATGGATTTACTTCAAGCAGATTTTTGCAGCAGCATGGTTATCTGATGACTTTGAAGCAGATGTCGTGATAGAATGGCACCAGCTTAATGCTGCTACTTGCAAGAATCTGGATGATTACAATCGGAAGTTTTGGAAAGCTCTACTTTCAGTAACTTCCTATAGGTTTGTGCCATTGACAGAACAGATTGAAAAATACTGTTATGGCCTACCTAAAGGATTGAGAAAGTACTGTACGAAGACCAAAGTCACTACTTTGACGCAGCTCATCGAGGTAGCAAACACTGGCAATGGTTTGCTCAAGGGAGAAGATTGTGAATTCAATACTGGCGTCAAGGAAGGATCAGCCAAGAAAAATTCAGCGAAGAAGTATGTTTCCAAGGAGGTTCCTAAAGTGACTCAGGAGCCAGCCAACGTAGGGAAAGGCAAAGCTTCGGCTGAATCAGAAAAGGGATCAGCGAAGAAATGGAAAAGACGTTTTCCTCGCAAGTCTGAAGAGCAAAAGAAGGTCCTAAGGACAGAGAACAAATGCTTTATCTGTGAGCAGCCTGGCCACATTGCTTACAACTGTCCTACAAAGAAAAGGCCAGCTGATTCTGAAGACAAGGAGGATAGGAAAGGAAAGAAGCCCATGGCTGGTCTAGTGCCAGATATGGTGGGCGACAAGCCAAGTTCAGATGCAAGTGAGCTTTGCAGAGCATGGGGAAAGGTCAGTGATCAAACAATGCTTATCTTCTTTGATCCAGGTGCCAAAGCCAACTTCATTTCCCCAGAATTGGCTTCAAAGTTGGGAATCAGACCTGAAGAGATGGGGTATACAGCAGAGGCAGGTTTGGCATGTCCTGGCCATACAGAGGCTGTGACACCCATCATTGGAAAATTGCGCCTACATATCCAGTCCTATGTAGATGCTGAAGAATTTTACATCATGCCACTGGACGGATGTGATGTGTTGTTAGGTATTCCTTGGTTGTTTCGTGTACAGGGAATCCTGGATGCCTACAACAAAAAGATCACTGTACAGAGCAGGGGAAAGACTCACATTCTGGATGTAAAGCTTAAAGGGGAGTCTATTCCCACTGTATCAGCTTCTGCTATTACTTCTGTAATGAAAAAGCATCTTTCTGCGTACTTGGTTTTTGCACGTGAAGTGTCAGATTGTGATGAATCAAATTTATCTGTGCTAGATAAAGAAAGGTCAATGTTTTTACAACAGTATGGTGACTGTTTTTCTGATTCATTACCGTCTCAATTACCGCCAGAGAGACCCGAGGACCATGCGATAGATTTGGTGCCAGGCAGTAGCCCACCAAATAAGCCTCCGTATAGGGTTAGTGCGGCTCAGCAGAAAGAGATAATGGGCCAAGTACAAGAGCTGTTAGAAAAGGGGCTGATTCAGCCCAGTTCATCTCCATTCTGTTCTCCAGTGTTGTTGGTGCAGAAAAAGGATGGCTCATGGCGTATGTGCATCGACTATCGTGCACTGAACAAGAATACCATCAAGAATAGGTTCCCTATACCTAGAATTGATGATATTATGGACAAATTAGAAGGAGCAGCTATGTTTAGCAGGATAGATCTAAAGAGTGGGTACCATCAGATCCGCATTAGATCAGAGGATGTGCACAAGACTGCTTTTAGAACGACGTTTGGCCTTTACGAATTTCTAGTGATGCCCTTTGGTCTCACAAATGCTCCTGCTACGTTCAATAGGATGATGGACAAAATTTTCCGTCCACACCAGCAGTTTGTTGGTACATTCTTTGATGACATGAAAGTCTACTCAAAGAATGAAGAGGAGCATAGGCATCACTTGGCCATTGTGTTCAAAGAGCTACGCAGTCATAGGTTGCTCATCAATGCAAAGAAAAGTGAGTTTTTTCTGGAAGAGATTCACTTTCTGGGACACATTGTCTCAAAGGATGGTGTCAGAATGGATCCTGCAAAAGTTGAAGCGATCAAGTCATGGCCAAATTTGAAGACGGTGCATGATGTTCGAAGCTTCTTGGGACTATGCTCCTTTTACAGAAGGTTTATCCGAAATTTCGCTGAGATTGCTTCACCTTTACATGCTCTTCAAAAGAAGGCAGTCACCTTTAGATGGACACAGAAAGAGATTTCAGCTTTTAATCTCTTAAAGGAAAAGATGACTTCAGATCCAGTCATTGTGTTGCCAGATCTTAGGAAGTCATTTGTGGTCCAGTGCGACGCCTGTGGTAGTAGCATTGGTGCAGTGCTAATGCAAGATGGCAGGGTAGTAGCCTATGGGAGCAGAATTTTGCAAGGGCCAGAGATGACCATGCAGGTCTATGAGAAAGAGTTACTGGCTGTGATTCATGCGCTCTTAAGTTGGAAACACTACCTGCTAGGTGCAGACTTTGTTGTCCAAACGGACCATCAGACCTTGTGATACTTCTTGACACAGACAAAGTTATATGAGAAGCATATGCGATGGGCAAATATCTTGTCCATGTTCCATTTTCAGATTGTGCATGTGGAGGGCAAGAAGAACGTTGTGGCTAATGCCTTGTCAAGGAAGCCACAAATTTCAGCTGTGTCAATTCCTTATCATCATGAACTTGATGATATGAGAGAACAGTACGCAAATGATGAAGATTTTGCAAGGGTCTTCGAGCAGCTAATGGATGGACAACTTCATGAACACTATCTTCTCAAAGATGGGTTTATGATCATGCATGGCAGATTGTGTGTCACAAAGCCATTGCGACGCAAAGTTATAGAAGAGAGTCATGTCCCACCGTATGCAGGGCATCGTGGTATCGATGCTACAGTTAAAGCGGTTGAGACATTCTTCTACTGGCCTACATTTTTTTTTTTCCGAGAAAAAGATCCTTCTATTAGTTAATGAAAGCTGCCCATAGGGCTACATCCACCTCTGCAAGAGAGGGCTACAACAAACATGATGGGGAGACTCTCCCAATGAAAAAACAGCATATATACAATGGGGCTAAATCAAGAGATGGGAGGAGGGAAAAGCCACACAGGTGGACAATAGTGCCATCTGAGCACCCCCTGGACCATGGAGTACAACGGCCTAGGGCGCCAGAGACGAAGGAAAGCCTCGCGGCGCTCCCGCATGCGGTCGGAGCTGCCCTGTAGTCCCTCAAGCTGTCCTCTGAGAGTGTGGATCAGCTCTAGCCAAAAGTCACGAACAGTCTCCGCTGGTGGTACAAGGCGAGCCTCAAAGATGCGGAAACAACGGGCCCGCCAGATGAACCAGAGAGCTAGGCCGCTGATGAGCTCCCAACACTCCGCTCTCTCACTGCTCCACTCCTGTGGAGTAAGGTTTGTAGCAGGCTGGAGTGTAGGTCGACCCCCCTGTATCACTATCATCCTGCTGGTGGAAGATAGCTCAAACTGAAGTGCCGGGCCCGTGAGGGTGGACCAAGCCGCCGCCCCCCAAGTGTACTGTCGAGCCGTGGAGAGGGCAGGCATCAACCGAAGAACTCGTAGCCACACTTGCTGGGCCGAGGGGCAGTCCCAAAGACAGTGTCACTGACTCTCCACCAACTGGTCACAGGCTGTACATGCGGCCGAGAGACCACTATGTACAAGCCAGCTCCCTACTACTGTGGCTCTGTGTGCAACCAACCACTGGAACAAGGTGACGCGCCTCGGCTGTCTGGAGTCCCACATCCTCTGCCAAAAAGCTGCCAAGAACTCAACTGTGAGACCCTCCTCCTGCCAATGACGTGCTGCAGCGGGGCGGGCCTCTCTCTATGCTGCAAGTATATGACGTCCAAGCCGAACAGTGTACTGAAAGAAAGGGACTCCTGGGCGGTCTGCAGAAGAGAATGGGTCCCTCCATAGCCACTCACCAGGATCCCACTGTACTCGTGCCAGTGGACAGCACTCCCAAGCCCATAACCTCCAGTGTCCTGTCTCAAGAGCTGCTGGGTCAGGGTCTATGACGCAAGTCCTCCCACAGATGCCCACAACTCGGATCCTCTGGAAACAACACTCTGCTACCTACGGGGCCTCTACTGCAACTCTCTGTAATCGTCCCCCACCCTGAAGCTCGAAGAACAGGGCTGGGACAGCCTCTGAGCAAGCCCTGACTGAAATGAGAACCTCCAGTCGTGTGAAGGCTCCCATTCACCGGGGTGCTACTGGCTCGAGAGGCGTGAGCCAATCAGCTGGAACTGACTCTGAGATGTCCTGACACATGCTATGAACCCCTCTCATGCCCTGTAGCTGGACAACCTGCAGCTCCTCTGACAAACCTGTGAACTCTAGCCAGTCACCTAGAGAGCGCGCTGGACCTGCTGCCATGGGACCCCAAGAAACATGAGGCCTACTCCCGACCAAGTGGCCTCTCTGAGTGCTAACCATGGGGTTCCAGACGAGGGGCTGCCGTAGGCGCTCCTCTGTGCACGTCGGCTGCCGCTGCTCTAGGCCACGCCGCAATAGCTCCCAAGAACGAAGCAAACTCACAGCGAATCGGTCCTCCAGTCTCCTGCTCAAACCAACTCGGCGCAACTCTGTAAAGATCCATCTGGTCGAAGGTTGCCAAGGGCCTCCTGACTGAGGCACCCTGGCACGAAGCCTCTGCAACAAGAACTCCTTCCAGGGCTCCTCGCCTGGAAGAAGTCCTCTGACGACGAACTTCCCAAGAAGGGCTCTGCTCTGCTGTGCTGGATCAATGATCCCAAGCCCTCCCTGAGAACAAGGAAGTGTGATGACCGACCAAGCCACCTTGGCTCGGGCAATTTGAGTGTCGCGACGAGACCAAAGGAAGTTCCTGATCAACCTCTCTACCTGGCTGATGCAAGAACTCGAGAAGATCCAGCAAGAAGTGATGTACCACATAGTCGCCAACAACACCTGGTTGGCAACTACTACTCTACCAGCCAGCGAAAGTCGTGCTGAGCTCCAATGTAACAGCTTTCTCCTGATGGACAGGAGAAGAGGAGCAATCTGCTGCTCGGGGGACAAATCCAAACCAACCTGACAACCCAAGTACCGAACTGCAGTCCCTGGAGGAATCCACCTGAAACCCTCTCCTGGCATCCAATCTGGCACAGGAGCACTACCAACTGAGAAAGCCATTGTCTTTCTCCAGTTGATCAGTGCGCCCGATGCACAGCAGAAGGTCTCCAAGGCCTGCCCACATCTGTGTAAATTGGCCTCCTGGCCCTCTAAGTACAAGGCTGAGTCGTCGGCAAACTCAACGTCCAGAAGCTCATCTCCCCGTATAGGGAGTGCTAAGCCCCTCAAACCAACTTGCTGTGACACCAAAAATCTGCTCATCGCCTCTGCATAGAACAGAAAGAGAAAGGGGGCAAGAGGACAACCCTGTCTGACCGATCGTGTGAGCATGAAGCGCTCACCTCTACCTCCTGCCAAAAGCACCTGACTGTGGGCCTGCCTGTACAAAGCTGACACCCCTCTGATCCAAGCCTCTGAGAAGCCCATCCTACGTAGCGTGCCCTCTAGAAAGTCCCAGTCAACTCTGTGGTATGCCTTCTCAAAATCGAGAAGAAGAATCACAAGGTCCTCCCCACGGAGCCGTGCAAGGGCAGAAGCCTCCCAAAAAGTGAAGATGTTGTCAAGGATACTGCGTTCCTTGACAAAACCTGTCTGAGTCCCATGTATAAGGCTCTCCAAAAGTGGCTGAATCCTCAAACTCAGAGCCTTGGCAAGAATTTTGTAGGCTGAGTTGAGAATGGTGATGGGACGCCACTGTCGAATCTCATCCAAGGAGCCACCCTCCTTTGGAATGAGGTAGATCAGGCCCTCACTCATGCTATCCGGCATCACTCCTGTGTGTAGAATGTACTGAAAGGCACTACCAAGATCTGGGCCAAGCAGGTCCCAGTACTCCAAGAAGAAGGTGAAAGTCAGCCCATCCTCACCTGGACAGCTACCACGAGGGAGGGCCCTGAGGGCCGTGTGCAGCTCCTCAAGCTGAAGAGGTAACTCAAGCCTCTGCCGCATCTCCTCAGTCACAAGACAAGGCATCTGTGCCCAGACCTGCTCCCTGCATGCATCCTGTCTCTCTGACTCGGGCTCAGCCGACAGTAGCTCACGGTAAAAGTCAGTAGCAACTGCACGCATATCCTCTGGCTCACAGACAACTGACCCATCGGGTCTCCTCAACTGATTGACCTTGGCATGCGAGTGCCGAGGTCCCACTGTCTCAAAAAAAACACCTGTCACTCTGTCACCCACCTGAGTCCACTGAGATGCCTGTCGATGGAAGGCAAACTCATGGCGCCTCTCCTCTGTGCAAGCAAGCTCCTGTCGAGCCTGCTGTAGCTGCTCCTCCAACCATGGACTGTCTGGATGCTGCTCCTGCATCCTCTGTAGTGAAGCAATGCCTCGTCTGAGACGCTGCTCCTCTCTCGCTGCAGCCCGTCGAGCCAAAGACTCCTGGAGAAAGAAGTGGCTAAGCTGAGCTAGGCCTGAGGCCACTCTGTCTGCAGGTGGAGCCTGGCTGTCCATGCCCTCTGTCCATAGAGCCTCGACCCTCTCTCTGAGTGCTGAGTCCAACAAGACCCGCTCTGGGATGCGAAGCATCGTGCTCCCACTCCTCTGCCTGTCTGCCACTGTGAGGATCACTGGTGCATGGTCCGAGAAGGATGTCCCTGCCAGGATGCCCACTGATCCCCCCAAGTCACTGAAGTGGTCACTAGTGTAGAAGCGATCTATGCGCGATAGATTCACTCCTCCCACTCTGCGGTCCGATCTAGAGAAGGCAAGACTCTCTGGAGGCCTCACAAAGCCAGAATGCTGCCATGTATCCGAGACCCTCAACGTCATACAAAACCTCTCCCAAGCTGCTAACTCGACTCCATGCAAAGTAGCATGGCTGCCTCCGATCCTGTCAGAAGGGTCCTCCAACATGTTGAAGTCCCCTCCTACACACCACTGGTCAACCTGTGGCAAAGACTCAACAATCTGTGACCAAAACTCTGCACGAGCACTCGCCACATTGGGCGCATAGATGTTCAGGAAACCCACAAGGCTACCCTGAACCTGCATAGTAATCCACTGAGCCCTGCCTGGTACAATAATCCCTCTGCCCACAATGGCCTGCTGTAATGAGTCCGCAATAGTCATACATACCCCTCCCTCGATGCCTCCAGGTCCAAAAGCAGCTGACCAAAAGGTATCATAGCGTCCACGCAAGATCTGACCACATCGCCGAATGCGGCTCTTAGACAAATGGTGCTCCTGAAGCATAAGGAGATCAATCTCTCCTCCCACAAGGCAACGCTGAAGCTCCTGACGCAATCGGCCCCGTTGTCGCTGAAACTGGGGCCCACCTAGTCCCTGCACGTTCCACGAGACGATCCTCATGGGGAGCGAGAGAGAACAGATGCTACCGCAGCAACAAGACGAGCTATCTTCGAAGCAGGCTTGGATGGGGCGTAATCCGCATCCGAGCGTCCTCTAGATAGGCGAGACTGCAGTGAGTGCCTGGTCCAAGCCCAAGTAGAACGAGCCGTGCGTAAAGCAACCTCCTCTGTCCAAGAGTCCTCATGAATGAATACATAGCAAGGCAAACACTGCGTATCAGCAAAAAAGTACACCACAATGTGTCTACATCCTGCAGAATCTGGGGGTGTCACCGCAAACTTGGCCAGTGGCCACAAAGTCTGCAGCAAATCTGTAATGCCAAGTTCTCCCATGTGGTGAGAGAACTCGAGAACCTGTGTATGCAACCATCCCACCACTGAGTCGAGGGACCACTCTGTCTTAGTCCTGCCACATAGGGGGAAGGAGAAACCAACTGCTGAGTCCAAGGCCTCTGTCCCCCTAGCGGCGAGGAACAAAGCGTGGACTCTGAAGCAGGCTGCCTCGTAGTCTGCTGCGGAATCGCCAAGAAAACGAGTAAACCCGTAATCGAAGAAATCCCAGCGGCGTCGGAGGTCAAAGCTCGTCAAACCACGAGGGATAGCTGCAAGAGGAGAAGTCTGAATCTGCAGTGGGGGCCGCATGAAGGGCTGACCCTCTCTCGCTAGGCGACTCGTGGCGAAGGCGCTGCCAAGAGATCTCCTGGCCGCCGGCAAGGGTCCAGTCTCCTGAGCCGACTGTGGTACTGAAGCAGGAGGAGGGGGAGAAGGGGCTGGGGGGGGCGGGGGAGAGGAGAAACGGGGTGGGGCGGCAGAGATATGGGGGGGGCGAGGTGGGGAGTGAGCGGTAGCAGAGGGCGGGGGAGGGCATGAGGAGGAGGAGGGGAGATCGGAAGGCGGAGTGGCTGGCGAGGGTGAAGCGGAGGCGGTGGCTGGCGTAGGGGGCTCCTCTTGCTCAAGAGGACCAAAGCGGTTCCCCGTGGGAACCCACTGCTGCTGAGTAGGCACCTGGGGGCCACTCTGAGTGCCAGGCTGTTGCTGTGGTCCCTGGCGTCGACGGCCACGGGCCTGCTGCCACCCCTCCTCCGCTGGAGCCCCAGGCTCGGAGGGTGGCGCTGAATCTGTGCTCTGTGTCGCTGGCTGTGGCTGCGGCCCAGCCTTGGCAGGCTGGGGCTGAGGCTGGGGTGCGGGTCGTGGTCTCCTCCGTGGACAGGCCTTCGCTAGGTGGCCCATCTGTCTGCAAATGAAGCACTGGTTCGGGAGACCCGAGTACTCCACACTCTGTCTAAACCAACCCCCACTCACCCGAGGCAGAAGGATGACCTTCGGGAGCGTGTGGGTATCTCTGACCAAAACTCGAACTGAAGGGATGCCAGCCGCCTTGGCAGCTACTGATGCTGCCGTACGAGGTGTCTCCAGGACAGTTCCGATGGTGGAGCCAATCCTGGAGAGAAGTGGAAGGTACTCCCTCCGTAAACCCGGAAAGCAGACTGAGATGGGGATGTCCGCCTCCTCTACTAGCACATCCGAAGACGGGTCAAAACCATGTCGCCACTGTCGAAAGTGGGCGCGTGATGCTCGGATGGCCAATGGACTCATAGCTATGACCTTGGAGGCCATCTCGGAAGTCTCGATCTCAATCTGGTAGTACCCCCGTCCGAGAATCTGGACATCCAAGATCTTGCCCACCTCTACGAGGAGGCGGGCCTGGAGAAGGTCTCGCAGCTCTCCTCTGCTGGGACGAGTGCCGAGAACCTTGCAGATGACAGAAGTCGCCTGCAAGCGTTCTACCTCTGTGGCAAGGCTCGCTTGCTCTGCCGGCGTAAGAGCAAGTCGAATGGTGGGCTCAGCGGGGTCGGGCGAGGGGGCTTCATTGGAGTCCCTCTGCGGTGGAGCATGAGCCGCCATCTGTGTCTGCTACTGGTAAAGAAAAGGCGGAGGATCGTCGACGAAAGAAAGGGGGGGAAGACCTGTTGGACCGAGCACGTCAAAGGTGCTGGCGACGCCCGTCAAGCAAGAATGGAGAGGGAGAAGGCTAATGGTAAAAAGCAAGCGAGGGGGGCGGATAGTGGGAGGGGGCGGGCTGGCGAGGTTGACTGCGGGAGCTGCTTCGGGCTGGCTGGGCAGCAGGCAGCAACGGGGGGTAGCGCGAGGGGGGAGGGGGGGGGGAGCGGCATGGAGAGCTGGCTGAGCTGGGCAGCGGGCAGCTGCGGGCTGCCAGTGCAGCGGACAGCAGCAGGGGTAGCGCGAGGGGAAGGGGGCAGCGCGAGGTGGACAAGCGGGAGAGCAGCGCGAGGGAGTGAGGGAGGGCGATGGCGCAAGGGGGGAGAGGTGCGAGTAGCAGCGAGCCGTCCTCTACTGGCCTACATTGAGAAGAGATGTAGATGCCTTTGTGCGAGAGTGCCTAATTTGTCAGAAGGTCAAGTTTGACTGGCAAAAGGCACCAGGGTTATTGCAACCACTACCTATTCCAGATAAACCATGGGAAAGTATTGCTATGGATTTTATCTTTGATCTTCCGAGAACGCAGACAGGAAATGATGGTATTTGGACCATTATTTGCAGATTCAGCAAACAGGCTCATTTTATTCCTGTCAGGAAGAAGATAAAGCCAGATCAGATGGCACGCTTGTTTATGAGCAATATTTTCAAGTATCATGGCATGCCACAGTCGATTGTTAGCGACCGTGATCCACGCATGACAAGTTTGTTCTGGAGAGGCTTGTTTGAGAATATGGGCACCACGCTCAAATTCTCTTCGTCATTTCATCCTCAAACAGATGGGCAGTCAGAAGAGGCAAATTCTACTGTCCTAGATCTGCTGAAGTGCTATGTGTCAGAGCATAAAGGAAAGTGGGAGCAGTATTTGCCATTGGTGGAGTATGCATACAATAATACAGTGCATTCATCAATTGGCAAGGCACCCTTTGAGATAGTTGAAGGTGGCAAGAAAGTTCCTCCCATACTGCATACAAAGGACAAGATATTTGAAGCAGATAAGTATGTTCAGGACATGGATGAAATGTACAAGAAGGTCAAAGTGGCCTTAGAAAAGATTCAGGCAAAGCAAAAGAAAGCAGCTGATCGTCACCGTCGTGAAGTGGTATATTCACTTGGTGATTGGGTGCTTTTACGCTTTGAAAAGGCAAGGTTAAAGAAGATGAAGAGCAAGGAAAGACTGTTTCCAAAGCTCAGCATGCGTTACTATGGGCCTTTTCAAGTGTGCGACATAATCAGTGATGTTGCATATAGGCTGAAATTGCCTGACAGTTGGAAGATTCACAATGCGTTTCATGTGAGTCTTCTCAGACCCTATGTGGGTGATGTGCTAGAAGATATGCCAGCTGAAGATCAGCCGGAAGTCAAGGAACTTGACGAGATCTTGGTCCCGGAACAGATTTTGGCACACAAAGAAAGGAAAGTGAAAGGCAAGGTTGCTAGGCGTTACTTGGTAAAGTTCAGAAACTATCCACCAATGGATGCTAAGTGGATGGAAGAAGGTGAACTTGCAGAGTCACCAACTGTGTTATCACTTTACCTTGAAGCCTTCGGATTGCAACCTACCTTGACCCCATGAGTTTCAGAGCTACATGGATTGTCAGTGTGATAATGGCTTCTGAAACAAATGATGTACATGGTATTTAAAGTGAGCTCAAATGAAATACCTGTTACATGAATGTTAGAGCTGTACAGATTGTCAGTTTGGCAATCGCTCTTATGGAATGTCCAAAAGTTTGGTTAGTGCTATAGAAGTGAGTATTTCTTGTCAGTTTGTCAAGGATACAGTAATTTCTTCTATTAAAGAGTACATGTGTAACTGCATTCTTAAACTCTCGATTTGGGTATGCTCGAAAGTGTTACGGGATCCAATGTGTACTATAAGACAGTGGCAAAATGTGCAGCTATCATTTTGTCATTGGAAAGTTAGTGACTCAAAGCAATGGCACAGTGCGAAGCTACCACTGTCATTGGGACAGGGTTCACACGCAGGCAATACATGAGTCGACAAGGTGTTGAATACACCAGGGTTGACAATGAGCATGTATGTGTCGTACATGTGTCGACAGGTGGTGAATACATCAGTGTTGACTAGAAGCATGTACGACATAGATGCAAACGAGGACGTTTGAGATTTCAAGAGGGGGGTATGTCACCAGCTTGTGACTACTATCTATCCTTTTTGTTGATTTCTTTCTTATTATCTATTTACTTTCACTGTTTGTAAACACCCCTCAGGAAATCTAACTGCCCTGCATTGCATAGCTAGTGTGGAACTGTTCAGAGGGAGTCCAGGCCTGAGGGCAAGAGAGCACTAAGGTTGGACAAAGACTATGGTTAGCCAAATTCGGGTCATTGACTAGCCAAAGTGGAATCCTTTGCTACAGAGGCTACATTTCAGTTCTAGATGTGGCCACAGTGTACAAAGAGGGTCGGATGACCTAGAAAGATACAATGGCAGCATCTCCTAAAATTTAGGGAACTGCTATTTTGGGACCTGAAAATGTGATTGCGTCATTACCTCCGGAATGACAAAGGGAACATTTTCTTACTCTAGCGTGAAGTGAACTGGGCAACCGGTTGGGAGATTTTTAGGCGGCAACCCCGAAACGGGAAAATGCTTGTAAATGTGCCAAGTGGCACCTTCTGGTGCACTTTCCTCATGCAACAAGAAGTGGCGCTGAATTTTAAGCTGGGAGAGGCTCATTTTCAGTTTTTGTCACAGGTTAAGAGCTATGGAGTGCTTGCTTTCCCTCCTATGTACAGTGCGGTGCTAGGAGTGATGCCCTGCACGCTACGCATTGCCCTCTCTCTCCCCTTTGGCAGTATGTTATGCCCCACTAGTGGGCTCTTCATTTGACCAATGTACAGTTGTGTGGGTTCATGCGCGATTGCCGAGGCAAGAGCCTCTTGCACAGGTACTGGATTAGCTAGCGGCTAATCCCCCCGCAGGTATAGGTGAATTCGGAGAGGTTTCACACCAGAAATCTCGTCCGATTCAAAGGGCAAGTAGCCCTACAGGTGCGGGAGCTCGAGGACTTGCTACGGATGCGACCGGCACGCGAAACGGAGCCCGAAACAGTAAATTACAGCCTGCTGTGTATTTTTGCAGGTTTAGGGTTTTGGCCCTAAACGGACCCTAATACCCCCAGGAGGTTCGGGGACGCAAGGAGGCCGCTGTACAGGCGATCTGGCGCATTTTCAGGGCTGAAAACAGAGAATTCAGCGTGCTGCAGATTCTCGCCAGGTTTTGCAAAGTGCCCGTAAGCGTCGGGAAAGTCAGTCAATGCGTGGGAATACTGACTGTGAAGGGTCCTAGTACAGTTATGTTGCTGAAATCGGGCCGGAACAGTTGAAATTCAGCCAAGTGTGTGCGGGGTAGCTTGTAGGGATCCACAGCGTTTATTCCCTCTTTTGAACAATAAAGAAATACCGAAAGGGGCACCTAAGTTAGGGGCCAATCTGGTGTCGGTCTACTCATACAGGTGCAATCTAGCAGCCTGTATCCCTCTCCCCTTTGTTGTGTCTTGAAAGTACAGGTAAAATAGACGACTAATAATGGGTGAAAGCTAAATCAAGGTTTAAAGTAAAGTCTACCGCCCTTTTTGGATGGAATAGGCCGGTTTCAATCGGACCGGGTTCCCATAAGTTGATAGGACTTTTTCTGTTACATGTTCTTCTTAGGGTTTAGGCCCCTCGGCCGGCATCTGGAAGTTGGCTCGATTCTTTGGGGCTTTGACACGTCAGTAGTTTGTGACAAAGTATATCATCGATTCTAGGAATTGGAAATCTGTTCTTGATGGTGGTTTTGTTGAGAGCTCTATAATCGATGCACATTCTCCAAGATCCGTCTTTCTTCGAAAGCAACAACACAAGAGAGCAATACGGTGAAGTACTAGGCTGAACAAGACCCTTTTCCAAGAGGGTCTTTCCCTTGGTTCATAATCTCTTTGTTCTGGGCTCGGCTCACACGGTAAGGTGGCCGATTCGGTGGTGTGCTTCGAGGTATCAGATCAATGGTATGATCTTCAGGACGAGCGGGTGGTAACTCGCCTGGCAGGCCCTCTGAGAAGCAATCGGCATGAGGGGAGAAAATCTTGGCGTTCTTTATCAAGTTCAGACATATTTGTCCTATCCTCATCACTCAACTCTTTCAAAAAGATCGAGTAAACAAACAGACTGGATTTCATTAATTTAGAAATGGCCGAAGCCAATACAATAGGGCCTTTAAGTTTTACATCGAGTACAATGGTTCTGCCCTTCTCTAGGGTCAAAGTCGCTTTCCTCACCCAATAATCGACCACGGCGTTGTTCTTGTGGTACCAGGGAATTCCCAAGAGGACATCACAACCTTCCAAAGGCATTATATAAAAGTCCTCATGCCCCAAATACCCCTGACAATGCAACCGAAGTTTTCCAATGACAGGTGTAATGGCTACGTCCCTGCCGGGTGCCGCTAGAACTGCCTCTGCAAGTCGTCCCATTCGATCGGGTGTGATCTCGAGCCACGCCGCCAATTCGGTGAAATGAAGTTGGCCTTGGCTCCTCCATCAAAGAAGATGAGGGCTTCTTGGTCTTTCACTTTGCCCCAGGCTCGGCAAAGTTCTGTACTCTGCTGGGATCTGTACCTGTCACAAGACGGGCGCCACGTGCCAATAGAAAAGAACAGACTGAACAGACTTTTAGCACTTCAATAACAACTGAACTGAGAGAGTGAGACGACACTCGACACGGAGTGGCGGAATTCCATCCCAGAGAGTATTGGCCCTAAACCTTGGCGCCCCTTTTTTCATTTCTTTATATTGCATCAACAGAGTACAAGCTGGTACTCGAGATTCCGCACCTTCTCCAGGAAGCGTTCCAGAGAATGAGCCCTAACCTCATATTTAAAGCCCCTAGGCCCCAAAAGCAGTTTACAGTAAAAAAGCCTGCAAACTCGAAAGCTTTTGGTCCCAAAAGCAATGCCAAAAAGCTGCCAACGTAATTTACGAAATCCCGTACAGCCTGCCACGTCATTAGTCATTGTAATTTTTGGAAATCTGCCACGTCATCAGCAGCTACGCAATTTCTTGTGTGTGTGTGTGTGGGTCCTGTATTTCCTTTATGTCACTTGGGGCCTCATCGGATGGGGTCCCCATAAGTTGGTAGGACTTCTTCTTTTGTTACTTGTTCTTCTTAGGGTTTAGGCCTCTCGGCCGACATCTGCATGTTGACTCCCTTCTTCAGGGCTTTGGCACGTCAGCAGTTTGTGACAGTACCCACACAATTTGGAACCAATTTTGTTTTCATCTTGCCTTTTCTTCCACGGTCCTAAGTTGCTCTCGAACTCTCAGGCCTTTCGTCGTCCTTGTCATCATGTTCTTTCTGTGCCTTTTTAGGGCACTTCGCGGAGATATGCCCATTTTCCCCGCATCCAAAGCACTTCCCCTCCTTTATGTAGCAAGCTCTCTCTTGAGGAGTAAGTTTGGGTCGTGCATCCTTTTCTTTCTTTTCTGGATTGCTCTTCCTCTTTCTACTTTCATTTGTTGAAGTCTGTTCGGCTCTTTGCGTCATGATCTCATTTGTGGGGTAGGTCAAACTGCCTGAGTGAATGGCAAAACCCTGTTTCGCATGACTCATATCATCTCCTGAATGGAAGCTGACTTTTGTTCTAAGCAATGATCTCGGATCTCTGAGGAAGACCCAAGGTGAACCGCTCAATCTGTTCCTTGAACGAGATCTTCTTAAATGAAGAGGCCGGTAGAAAAGAGCTCGCAATAAGCGTCCACTGTATCCTTCCTGGTCATCTGAAGATGGTTCCAAGCAGTTTTTATGTCGCGTTCATACTCTCGAGTCAGCCATGAAGAAATAAAAAGCCTCTTGAATTTAAGTCTTTTGACTGGCGCTGTCTTGTTTAATAGAAGTGTGGACCACCAAGTTCGAGCATTCCCCTTAAAGTAAGAGGCAGCTCTCCGAATCTTAGAGTGCTTTGAGTAACGCCCTTTGGAGAAAGTGATGTCAAATTGTTGTATAAAAGACAAAGTCTTCAAAGCATCTCTATAACCAGAAAACGCGTCTGATTTAATTGACTGTCCACCTTCCTTAAACTCTCGGACTTTCTTGCTTTTGTCTTCTAGAAAGTCATACTGGTTAGCTTTATAAAAATTCTTCTTCTTTGTGTAAAAGCTGCTGTCGTCAAAGTCCGAACTATCTGAAGACGAGTCCTCTGTAGAACTGTCAACCACGGGGCTTCTTTGCCTTTTTCTTGCCCTTCCCGAAGCTTTGCTTTTTGCTTCGCCTTTTGCCTTTTCTGTCGTCTTCGCTCGAGTCAGATGAGCTAGAAGAACTCTCAGAAGAAGAAGAACTGGGTACTCCTTCAAATCGAACACGCTTTTTCTGCTTCCTTGCCGATTCAATAGTAGATTGACGACCCAAATAACCCGAGAAGTCAACTCCTTTCTTCTGCTTTTTGTCGTGCTTTTAAGCTTTGTTCTGCGCGTCAAAAAGCTGAGGAATTCATGCATCAACCACCTCTTCTAATTCTTGCTCTGTGTACATCTTGGGAGGAGGAGGTTTCTTGAGAGCCGGTTTGAGGGGTGGTTTTGTGGTCTGCCGCCACTGTGAGTGTACCTCATCGAAAGAGGTCTCGCTCATATATTTTGCAAATTTTGGGTTCTTCGCAAAATTAAGCATCATCTTTGTTGCATCGCCGATCAATCGTCGACGCTCCATCTCTTTGAGCTCCGCTTGAGTAGGCCGAGGCGGGCCGTACTCCTCGCGTGAATCTTCGTTGTGGTCTCTTCCCGCATCTTTGGATGCAGAGGAAGTCGACTGATGATCTCAGCCTAAAGCCATAAGTGCCGCGGAAAAAGGATCGGATTTTCCGTAGAAGAGAAATCGGTTGTGCTCTGATACCACTTTAACAGACTTGGACACTCCAAGTTGAGAATCTACCGCGACACCACAAATAATCACTTCAAAACTGTTCACAGTTCACAATTGACTCCACACTGGCCCGGCGGAGTTCGGTGTCTAGAGATATTGGCCCCAAAGATTGGCGCCCCTTTCGGTATTTCTTTTTATATTAATCTGCAACTCAAAGTACAAGTAAGTCGTCGGGACTCACTCTCAGACTCTGCGTCCAGATGCTCTGAGAAGTGAGAGCCCAAAGACCCTTTTAAAGATTTTACAAGGGATGCCAAAAGCAGAGCCCAAAAGCTTCAAAAGCTGTCCATAAAAACTGCCCCTAAAATAGGCTTACAAAAATAAAGCAACTTAAAAGGATTTAGCCCTTTCTCTCTCTTGCTGTATTGCGTTCAATAAAGCAGCCTTTAGCGTAGAGTTTTTTTCCAGCCTTTGCGTAGGCTTTTCCATAGCGCTGAAAAGCATACTGCCGTCCGTACAGCTTTCTGCATTTCGCGTCGGATTTTACGGGTCTGTCTGTACTGCAGTGCCACGTCAGCAATTTTAGGCAGCAGCCACGTTAGCAATTTCCCGGTTTTTTGCTGGACTGTCCATGCCAGAAAAGAGTGTGTGTGCGTGTACTGGACAACAACCACGTCACAGAGTGTAGTGGGCAGCCACGTCACAGAGTTGTGCACTAACGCTTGTAGATCTCGCGCACCACTGGTGACAGAGGGGCTGAAAACTGAAAACGTTGACTGATCTACTGTCTGTGCACTAGCGCTAGGGCTAAAATCTGCAATCGCTGGGGATCTGCTGTAAAAACGCTAGCGTTGATTTGGAGTTACTGAAAATGCTAGGCTGGGTATCTGCAAAACGTTGATGGTAGTCTGCCGCTCTTCTAGCGCTTCCACAACTTATGATAATAGATGGATGTTCAGAAAGGTTGTGGTAGGGAAAAACCTATGTCAAATTCCTAAAACATAAATCATTGAAACGATTTATTAATAAGTTTGACCGGGGGTTAGTTTCTAGGTGAAATTGTTGCACGTTTGCCCACCCGGGAACTCGATTGACGCGGCGAGTGGCTCGTTGGATTCCTCCAACCTAAAACTACATGCACGTCATGCCAGATGCCCACCGTAGTGTAATAACATCTTTCAAAATGTGTGTACAAACCATTGATGCAAGAGGGTTCTAAAACTGGAAACTTAATCTAATGCACTCGTTTGGACATGCAGGTCGTGCGAACAGGCTCACAAAATTGCTAGTACTAAGCCTCCTAGGATTCTAGACACTCCTGTATAGGGATTGGTGGAAAACTGGCTCTGGAAGTCGATGAAGCATGTCCATGTGGCACACAGAGCCATGTGCACGTGACGTCGGGCCAAGACTTTCTCTACATCTATAGCATGTTGCTCCCAGGAAGAGGGGAAAAAATGAGAATGTCATCCAGAAAAGAAACACGTACAACCCTTTCAAGGACCCCCCACACTGTTCCGATGTGGTATTTACTTTAGATTGTGTAAATGGAATGTACACACATGCAATACCTCAAGTGCAGACTCTAGTGACTCGAATGGAAAATGTTGCCTGGGTAACTCTTCAAGAGGAAGCACCTTCGGGGCTGATTTGATGCACCTTTGGATCCGTCTCGATGTGGGATTGCGGATGGCCATCAAGGGGTAGGTCTAGGGCTGATTTGCACTCCTGATGTGAGAGGAATGAAGGGCTGAAAATGTAGATCCTATCTCAGCTTTATTGGGACCCAGGAGAGTGGCATTGGCCTCACTCTGACCCCACCGGTGCACCTGTATCATTCTTTGAGTACACTGTGAGGATTGGAAGGTTAGCATTGATGAGACAGCAACCAGAGCAGCCCACTCGTATGCGTTTCTGGTTACATTAAGGCCTCTCCCATGCTTATCTGCAGCAGTTTTGGTCCGCCATCTGGGATTTACATGCGGCTCGTCGTATTTCTTTTTTCATGTGGATGATTGCACATGCGGGACTTCCAGTTGGGACTTGGCTAGCTACTATGGGTCATGATCCGTTATGTACTCGCTGTCCTCTGCGACTACTTGAGTCACCTGCCCACTGTCTTTGGTCATGCTCAGCTTCCCATGTAGTGTGGCTTGCAGTTTGCTTTCTACTCAGCAGAACAGGTGTTCAGCATGGATTTCTCCTTGGGGATCTGTCTCATGGTTGATGCCGATGCCCGGCCCGCATCTTTTCTACGAGGGCTCAGCCAGAGATCCAGCCTTCATGCTTACCTCGACTGGTTATCGGCGAGGGACTTTGGCTATGATAGCACAGATTGCTTGGCAGGGGGATTCTCAGACACGTGACTAAGTTTTTTCAGTCATCACTAGTATTACACTATGGAATGTTTGGAGAGCTCGTTGTCTTCACATTCTAAGTGCGGCTCCATAGCTCCTTCAGGATATCCTCACTGCCATTTGGCTGGACATCATTCACACCCTGATTTGGCAGTGGGATTCTTCCTCAGGTACATCTCGAGCAGCCGAGACTCGTAGATTTGCCTTCCTTCGGCGTTGGGCTTGATCCCCACTCTTCTTCACACTGACAGGTGGTCAGATTACTTGGCATTATGCCCCTCCACAGTGGTTTCTCCTCCACTCCTCACACCGACCACCATGAGATTGTTCTAGTCGAGTAGTTACTATAGTGGCTCTTCTCCTTACATTCAGCTTGTACACCCCACGTGACAGGCTATTTTGGCATCCGCTGGGGATTATATTGTATTCAATAATATACAGCCCTGACTTTTTCAAAAAAAAAAAAAAAAAAAAAAAAGGAATGAAGGGCTGAAAATGTAGATCTCGATGATGCCAATGATGGCTTCCTTCGGCGTTGGGCTCGATCCCCACTCTTCTTCACACTGACAGGTGGCCAGATTACTTGGCATTATGCCCCTCCACAGTGGTTTCTCCTCCACTCCTCACACCGACCACCATGAGATTGTTCTAGTCGAGTAGTCACTATAGTGGCTCTCCTCCTTACATTCAGCTTGTACACCCCACGTGACAGGCTATTTTGGCATCCGCTGGGGATTATATTGTACTCAGTAATATACAGCCCTGACTTTTTCAAAAAAAAAAAAAGAAAAAAAAAAGGAATGAAGGGCTGAAAATGTAGATCTCGATGATGCCAATGATGGGCAACAATGGGAGCACTCGATGCAGCGAGGGAATGGCCGAGGAGAAGCTCAATGGGCTACCGAGGTACCGGACCGCATCTGGGAGGCTAGCGCTCATATATCTCTCGCACCTCCGGTGATGGAAGGGCTGAAAACTGAAAACGCTGGCTGATCTGTTATCTTTGCACTAGCGTGAGCATTGAAACTGCAATCACTGGGGATCTACTGCAAAAACGCTTTGCTGATTTGGAGTTGCTGAAAACGCTAGGTTGGGTATCTGCAAAATGCTGAGGCTGATCTGCTGCTCTTCTAGGGCTTCCACAACTTATGATAATTGATGGGTGTTTTGCTCCCTTTATAGGTAATTTTTGCAAGTTATAAACCTCCTAAGGTTGAGGTAGGGCAAAATCTTTGTCAAATTCCTTTAAAATAAATCATTAAAATGATTTATGAATAGTTTGACTGGGGTTAGTTTCTGGGTGAAGCTGTCGCATATCTACCCACCTGAGAATCCGATTGACTAGGGGAATGGCTCGTTGGATTCCTCTAACCCAAAACTACATGCACGTCATGCCATATGCCCACCGTAGTGTAATAACATCTGTCAAAACGCGTGTACAATCCATTTATGCAAGTGGGTTCCGAAACTGGAAAACCTAACCTAATGGACTTGTCTAGACATGGAGGTCTTGCAAACAAACTCATAAATTTGCCGATACTAATCCCCTTGGATTCTAGACACTGCTATCTAGGGATAGGTGCAAAACTGGCTCTAGAAGTCGATGAAGCATGTCCACGTGGAACACAAAGCCATGTGCACGTGACAATGTCACGTGACACATCCCAACCCTATGTGTCCGTGGACAAGCTACACCACAGCAGGGTTCAGTCAGTTCAGTCAAGTTAGATTAGCAATGATCTGGCACTTTTGTGAGTCTATTCGTAGACCGTGCATGCCCAGTCACTTAGCATAGATGCATATCCTCCGGTTGCACACAACATGATCATCGGAATTCCCATCAGAATCCATTAGCATCAGTTAGGGGAATTTTCCAGTGCATTTAGCCTATTTTCCTATTTATTGGTTATTTTCACTTATTATTTTTAAGTGACTTTCCTACAAAAGTAGGTAGGGCAATTTTGCTAAGGTTCTATATAAGCAAACCCAAGTTAGCACTAAATGGCAGAAGAGGCAGCAGGAGCTTCCCGCTCAACAGGCAACTTCTCAGCAGTACCCCCCTCAGCATCAAGATCCATCAGCAGGCCAGCGTTTTTTGCAAGGACTAGATCCAGCCAGCGTTTTTGTTTTCAGCCTTCATCTACAGCAGGTACACAGTAAATTCAGCCTTAGACACAGTAGCCGAACCCCCCCAAGAAGGTTGCAGATGCTCCTCCATTTTCAGCCATCAAAACGCAGCCAAAACAGTCATTTTCAGCCACCAAGAAGACCATGAAAATCAGCAGATAAAAGATCCCAGATTTCAACCATCAAGTCGTCGTCGTCGTCATCACCGTCGTCGTCATCGGCATAGTCCCATTGCATCAGTCCATTGCATTCACATTGTACACCTTTGTGCAATCAAAGAATAGACCACTCTCACCGACGAGAGTGGGGCCTTCGGAGGAGGGTTTTACAACCCCTCGGTGTCGTATCTCTTCTCTCCTTCTCTCAGTCTCATTCACTTGCACGCACAATATCCATTCACTTTGTTCGTGATGATAGCTTTTGCCATAAGACGGAAAGCTCTCTCTTTCCCTAAGAACTAAAAGGAACCTTGAGCAATAAAGATCACTAATCTTGAGAAAATACAACATTCATTCCGCTGCACCTAACAGACAAAGTGATAGGAGCATGTAATATTCTACCCCACTATGACTTATGTTCACTAACATGAGCTTTCAACAAATCAAAAGAAGTGAGATTCACGACTTTGGTTTGATCATCTTCTTGTGGATGAAAGGGTGAGGAAAACTTTAAAGAAGTATCTAGGTTCTCAAATAGAGCACACCAAAGATCACTTGATTGGAATCTCTATCTGAAATAGTTTTTGAAGGCTAATGAACCGGTCAATGATGACCCAAATCATATCATTTTCTTATGTGTCCTTGGATTTCTTGTAATGAAATCCATTATAATAGATTCCGAGAGATTATTTGGTACATGTAATGGTTGGAGTAATCATGGAGCCTTTTGTCCCTTGAACTTAGATTTTTGGCAAACCAAAGTGGGTTGACACTCCGTACACGTGCTGAACAAGGATTTTAGGCACACATAGGGTTTGCGTCGGCACTGTGTGAGTGTATGTAGGTAGGTAGAGAGAGAGAGAGAGAGAGAGAGAGAGAGAGAGAGAGAGAGAGAGAGAGAGAGAGAGAGAGAGAGAGAGAGAGAGAGAGAGAGAGGCTTGCTGCGTTGGTTGCCCTGACTTCTTTCGCGAGCCTTGTACCCTTGGTGGTGTATGTCACGGGACGGGCACCACGTGCCAACGGAGAAAGAACAGACTGAACAACTTTAAGCACTTCAAATAACAACTGAATTGAAAGAGATGCACGACACACGAGACGGGGAGTGGCGGAATTCCACCCTAAGAGAGCATTGGCCCCAAACCTTGGCACCCTTTTCGGTATTTCTTTATATCGCTCGAACTGAGTACAACGCCGGTACTCCAGAGTCTGCACCTCCACGGGGAGCATGCCAGAGACTGAGCCCTTTGCACATATTTAAAGGCACTTGGCCTATGAAAAGCACTTTACATGAAAAGCTTCAAACTCAAAAGCATGTGGTCCCAAAAAGCATTTTGCCCAAAAGCTGCTAGCACAAACTGTGGAAATCCGTACAATCTGCCACGTCAGCAGTCAACATAAAACGCGAAAATCCGTACAGGTCTGCCACTTCAGCATGTCAACACAAAATCCGAAAATCCGTATAAGTCTGCCACATCATCAATTGCCACGTCATCAGTTGGTTGCGCATTCTTCTGAGTGTGTGTTCTGCTTGGTTTTAATGTCTTTAGTCACTTTGGACCCCATGGGATAGGGTCCCATAAGTTGGCGGGAACTCCTCTTCAGTAATAGGCTACTTGGCAAGACTTTGCAAGTTGGTAAAACTTCTTCTGCTGCTTCTTCTAGGGTTTAGGCCCCTCGGCTGGGAACTGTAGGTTGGCTTTATTCTTCAATGGCTTGACACGTCAGCAGTTTGTGACATCCCCCTTCTTGAAAGAAAGTAATCGTCCGTGATTACAGCATATCTGCAAAACAACTCAAGTTAGCTCAAAAATCATTCCGAGGGACAATTAGTTTTCTCATTCCAAATTGGAGCTTTTGATTTCTTGGGTCGTTGGCTTCCCAGAAGAATCTCATCCAATGAGGAGTCTCATTCTAGATCGGAATTCTTGATTTCTTGGGTCGTTGGCTTCCCAGAAAAATCTCATCCAAAAAGGAGTCTCATTCTAGGTCGGAACTCTTGATATCCTGGGTCCTTGACTTCCCAGAAGTATCTCATCCAATAAGGAATATTCGGTGGTTGGCACATCATCACCTATGCATGTTACAAAACACAACGAACAATGCCGGTGAGCACTCCCCCGAGATGGACGGTCTGCGGTATGAAGCTACTCAACGACTACCTCGTCACTTCCTTCGCAAATAGCCTTAAAAGGTCGGGGCCATGAGCTCAGAAGATTGGTACAACCAAACGCTCCCCAGACATCCCGTATGCGCCGTTCGGAGGTTTTCCAGCATACAATGAAACGCTCCCTAGACATCCCGTCTATGTCGTTCCGAGGTTCTACTCCACCCGGGAGTAAATCACCAAGCTTTGAAACGAGTATTAAGACCAGAGTCCAAGACAGGTTTAAAACAGATACCATCCATTTCAAACAAATTTCAAACAGGATCACCAAACAAGTTCTGAAACAAAACTCAAACTTAAAAAAAACAATCTCGACATCAGTCGCGTTCGAAAAGACGATTGGCTTTTTATTTTGAAACCTGCACCAAGATCAGCGTTAGATTTCTTCCATAAGGTTGTAGTCGTCCTCGACATGGTCCATAAACTCTTGAATAGTCTAAACAAGCCTCGATAAGCAATGTTCTTGTGGCAGTGATTGTAGTCCCAAGACCTGGCAATCACACTGGACCTCCAAGGTGTTTAGCTCGGGAAGAGACACCTGATGAGAGATGTCGAGAAATTTCAAGTTGTAATCTACAAGGGTTTCCATGGCAAGCATTTCAGGATACCCCACTCTGCCAAAAGATGCCAGAAACCATATAACTTTGGGCAAAATTTTTCTTGAAAGCTTGACAAGTCCTTGGAGTGTGCGGCTTGGTAGCTATATACATCCACCACTGCATGGCACTGCCTCTGAGAAAAACGACAACTCGAAAAAAAGTTTTGATCCTTCTCTGCAAGTGATCTATGGCTTATGCCCTGAAAGACAGAGCGATAAAGACGAGAGCGCGCACGATGCGCGATGAAATAAGGGTGGGAGTGCCTAATAAGTCCGGGGTCCGGCGCGAAGATTCTTTATATAAAATTTTCAAAGTGCCCGAAGTGCTCTGTCTGCTCTTTGGTAGGATCGGTATGCTTTCAGAAAAGCACATGCCTCAGGCGCTGATACCACTGGCACGGGATGGACACCACGTGCCAATGGAGAAAGGAGATTGAACAACTTTAGGCACTTCAAATAACAATTGAACTGAAAGAGATGCACGACACACGAGACGGGGAGTGACGGAATTCCACCCAAAGAGAGCACTGACCCCAAACCTTGGCGCCTCTTTCGGTATTTCTTTATATTGCTTGAACTGAGTACAATGCCAGTACTCTAGATTTTGCACCTCCACGCGGAAGCATGCCAGAGACTGAGCCCTCTGCACATATTTAAAGGCCCTTGGCCTATGAAAAGCAGTTTACACGAAAAGCTTTAAACTCAAAAGCATCTGGTCCCAAAAAGCATTTTGCCAAAAAGTTGCTAGCGCAAATTGTGGAAATCTGTACAATATGCCACGCCAGCAGTCAGCGTAAAACGCAGAATTCCGTAAAGCTCTGCGACATCAGCATGTCAGTGCAAAATCCGAAAATCCGTACAGGTTTGCCACATCATTAGTTGCTACATCATTGTAAAGGCTGATGACGTGGCAGAGCTCCCACATTTTACGTTGACATGATGGCGTGGCAATTGTATGGACGCCCCGATTTCGCATTCACAGGTGCTGACGTGGTAGTGTATGGATTTCCGCGTTTGCGTAGACATGTGCTGACGTGGCACTGTATGGATTTCCGTAATTTACGCATGGCAGCTTGTTAACAACATGCTTTTGGACCAATTGCTTTTGAGTTTGAAAGATTTTCATGTAATTGCTTTTCAAGGCCAAGGGCCTTTAAATATGTGCAGAGGGCTCATTCTCTGGATGCTTCAGTGTGAAGGTGCAGGGATTGGAGTACCGGCATTGTATTCAGTTGAAGCAATGTAAAGAAATACCGAAAGGGGCGCCAAGGTTTTGGGCCAATACTCCCTGGCGTGGAATTCCACCACTCCGTGTCGTGTGTGCTCTCTCTCTCTTTTTTCAGTTCAGTTGTTATTGAAGTGCTAAAAGTCTGTTCAGTTTGTTCTTTTCTATTGGTATGTGGTGCCCATCTTGTGACATTAGATGCGAAATCCTAAACCTGCAAATAAATGCAGCAAGCTGTAATTCTCTGTTTTTGATCGTTTTGAGCGGAGCAGATATGTCTATGCACGTCTCAAGAGCTTCCACACGTAATGGGACACTTCCCCTTTGATTTGGACAAGTTTTCACGCGAGAAAACTCTCTGTTTTTGCAATTTGTCGTGATGGAATTGAGTGTACCAGTGGGGGATTAGTAATTAGCTAATTTGGTTTCTGTTCAGAAGGCTCTTTCCTTGGCAAACGCGCATAAAACCCACAAGACTGTACATAGTCATCTGAGGAGCCTAACTAGTGGTGCATTACCATATGTGTAAGGGGGAGAGAGATGCATGAGAGCGTAATCATCGCATTGCATGAGACAAGGAAGAAGGCAAGCTTTCTATTAAAGCTTCAAACTTGAAAATCCACTCACAAAAGCTGAAAATGCAGCCTCCAGAGTCCACACTCATATTGGGCGTCTCCAGCTTGGAGAGGGCTTCTGGAGTGTGTGTTGACTAGGAGGTGGCTCTCCTTTAGCCATGTGTCTACTATGCCCCTTATGGTTGAGTTTCCTAATCCTCCCAAGCTTATAAAGTTGTCAGTGACTTGTTGAGTGGCCCAAATTCTATGTAGGCGCACACAAGCTTACATACCCATCAAAATTCAGTGCTAATTGGCCCAAACAATCACCGACCGACCGACCTAGATTCTCGATGTGAGAAACTCGTTTGGCTACAGCTGTTTCACACTAGCCATGCAATGTCCACTTGCAAGGGTTTTGGGGAAAACAAGCAATAATAAATAAATAAAAATATGTAGTACATATTTAAAGAAGGCAATAGGAAAATACACCTCTTGGTGACATACCCCACCATTGAAATACTACAAGCGACCTCTCTTGCATACCAATAATACATGCTGATATCTTTCGATATCACATATATTCTATGATGGGAATCAATGATGTACATGCTTCCGGAAATGTAGCGTTGGACGATTAACGAACCCATCAACCTGGCTACCACACATATATCAAGCATAGAAGTCTTCTGGTGTACTCTCAAGTACTCAATATGGAAAGAGTAGATACAATTGCTTAACTACTCTTTTGAGCATCATGAACCATGCTCTCACATTGCTCTATAGAGCTACATCAAGTCACCGTGGGTTCCATTTGAAAGGCTTCAAGGTATAGTTGCAATAACTGAGGTGAATCAACCAATTCAGACTCTTCCGTCCATTTTGCATCCGATGATGGATAGTTATTGAACTTCACCAAGTAGCGTCTTGCAACCTTTCCTCTAACCTTCCTTTCCTTATGTGCCAATATCTGTTCGAGAACAAGAATCTCATCCAATTCTTCCACTTCGGGCTGTTCCTCATCAAGAATATTCTGTCACATCATCAACAAAGGGCCTTAGAAGTCTGACATGAAAACCATTATGTATTTTCTAGCCTTCTGGTTGCTTCAAACTGTAAGCCACATCTTGATGTTATACAAGATCATCTGAAAAGGACCATAATGTCGCATAGTGAGCTTTGGAGACAAATGTTCCTTGCCTTCCCTTTTCCTTAACCCGGCCTTTTCAAAGTGCAAAAGTACCCAATCACTAAGTGAAAATATAAGTTCATGATGGTGATTAGCTCGAATGTTTTCAAGAGCTATCTTTATCTTCTTGTATGTTTCATCCATATCTTGCACATACTTGTCTGCCTCAAATATCTTGTCCTTAGTCTGCAAAATGGGGACTTTCTTGTAGTCTTTAGGTTGACTTAAAGAAGTCAACTTGTCATAAACAGGTGCTCGTAAAAGTGGTGCTCTAGAATTGAGCATTTTGACACTCGCATCACCTGTTTTACTTGTCATATCTCATTTTGGGCATATGGCTTTGAAAAACCAGCCATACCAAATTGCGTTCTAGGCATTCGAAAATGACCATAGGCACCCTGGAAACTTGGTTGGACACCTATGTTCCCATACATAGGGTTAACCATGCCTGGTTGCATTGTCCCAAACACATTTCCTGACATATAACCTTGCATACCTGTGGAATGTCCAGCCATAGCTTGAAACACTGAACCACCTCCGAGATAGCCAGGATACGAAGTGGGTAATGGAGGGGTCTGACACATAGCCTGCTCATTAATTTCTTGACCTTTCACAAACGGTTCTTGTCTAGGTAAAGAAAATTGCTTTGGGTCAATGGACACCGTTGGTTGCTCAATCACATGGGCTTTGCCTAGAGACCCTTGTGCATGGGAAATCTCCCTTTCCTGCAACGGGTCAGTCATGCCTTGTGTCAGAGCCTGTAAACCCTGTGTAGGGGCCTATAAGAACTCTTGCATCCATGCAGCTAAGCAGCTGAGCTCTAAACAACCTGTCCTCTTCTTGAAGAGTTGAAGGAACTTTTTGTGTGCTTGGTGCAACCATGTGATTTCTACCCGGTGCAACCGCCTTTGCCATTGACGTTGCCACCAACTCCATCACTGCCACCTAGGTATAACAGTTGGAGCTCGTATCTCTACCTATTAGCCTCATCTTGGAATGCATCACATCAACCCAAGGACTTCAAGGATGGTGGATCTACTACAAACTTTTTCACCTTTTTGGGAGTGAAAGATAGAAAGAAAGCCTTACAATTCTTGCAAGTCGACAACAACGTACAAATTCTTGGGATTCTCGTGACAATTCGACTCAACCCGCAAGACCATGTTTGACAATTCACCAACGAGAAACTCTACAGCAAGAAGGCGACTGCTTTGAATATTTTGAGACGGGACACACATCCTATGTATGTCACAATAAAGTCCAGAACAACCTCTTGCTAAGAAAGTCAAAACTGCAATAGGACTTGTTCTTGATATTTACGGCATCTCTGTACTCGATGGTTCCTAAGAATCTTGCACAACATATTGAAAGATCAGTGGCTTCGAGGCGCTTATCTTCTTCAACCCAGGAGCCACTGAGAATTTCATTTATTAGTTTTGAACTTATCTTCGTGTTGATTGAGTTGGTTTGATTGTGGTTCTGATGCTAGTTTCAATGTTGTTCGGAAAAACCTTTGGATGACGCAGGCTGTGGTCTGGGGAGCATCTGATTGTATTTAGTCATCTAAATAAACAATGCAGTCTACGGTTTGGGGAGTGTTTAGTTGTAAATGTTCTGGGGGGGGGGGGGGGAGTATTCTTCTGGAGTTTATGTCTTTATTCATCTAAATAAACAATGCAGTCTACGGTTTGGGGAGTGTTTAGTTGTAAATGGAAACCTCCAAGCGATGCAGGCTGTGGTATGAGGAGCGTCTAGTTGTATATCTGGCCTTTGGATATATCATGGCCCTGACTTTGGTTCTGGGGGGGGGGGGGGAGTATTCTTCTGGAGTTTATGTCTTTATGTCTTGTGATTGCATCAGTATTAATTTGTATTCCATTGAAATTTGTAAAGCTTATGATTATGCTGCATCAATAACTGGATGGCTAACTTCAAGAGCTCGGATACAGGATGAGATGACGGATGACCCTCAGATTGTCCCTCATATTGACTTTCAAGATTATAGAATTAAAGAATTTGATTGAGTTTTGCAGGTCTAATGGCGGACGATTACTCTTCTTTGAAAAGGGGGGTATGCCTAAAACCCCAACTTTGAAGACTTGGCCAAGGGGCCTAAAAACCTATAGAAAGGAGCCTTAAAAGATTATCGACGGCTCTGTCCGAAAATCACAGAAACCAGTTGACGTGGCAGCACTGTATGGACAGGCCCGCAATTTGCGGAATTGTTGTCGTGGCATTGTATGTACAACCCCCATTCTACGGGACAGCTCTTTGGGCACTAGATATTGGTCAAGAAGCTTTTGAATGTGTTAGCTTTTCATGTAACTGCGTTTGGGAGGCCAAGGGCCTTTAAATATATACATGGGGTCTTGCTGACATTGCAATTTGCAGAGTAGTAGAGGAGCCCCCACACTTGTAACTTGTTGAAGCAATTTAAAGAAATACCAAAAGGGGGGCTAGGGTGGTTTTGAGGCCAGTGCACTCTGGAAGTGGAACACCTGTGTGTGTGTGTGTGTTCAAGTTGTTTGAAGTGCTAAAAGTTTGTTCCAGTCTGTTCTTTTCGGTTGGCACGTGGTGGTCGCCCGTTACAACTTCCCTTTTTGTGCGAAATTAGGCGGCAAGCGACCTCTCCTTCCCTCTTTTTAGTAGTAA